>NC_041380.1:7708926-7793182 GCF_002162155.2 Triticum dicoccoides
GATCCTTCCGTAGTATCTATCCTTGTCGTTATCGGTGTAGGATTCCATCGTTACCCCGGAGTTCTGATAACCATCGCTCTTCATGTCCTTGTCCTCGGTGTAGAATGTGTAGCCGTTGATATCATACGCCTCATAGGTCATCAGGTTGTGCTCGACGCCCTGTGACAAGGCGAATATGAGTTGTTCTTCCGCGGAAGAATCCTCATGTAAAGGGTACGACAGAAGCTTCTACTTGAACCAACGCGTGAAACATGAGTTGTGCTCTTTGATTATATCTCCGTCCGTCCTCTGTTGGCCTTGGTCATTGTACATCTTCTCAATAAAGGTTTTGTGCTCTACCACCCAAGGATCGACCACGTCTATGTGTTGTAGCGCGACTAGGTTTGCTCTTTCAAAGTCGGCGAGTTGACCCTCGTAGTCGACATGCATTTCGCGGCGACCCTCACGGTGACCCCATCCAGCGAGCCTACCGAGGTGCCTATTGATGGGCAGACCAACGGGGTTCTCGATGCCTAGATAATTCGTGCAGTAGGAGATGCACTCTTCGGTCAGAAAGCCCCTGGCTATGCTTCCCTCTGGACGTGACATATTGCGAACGTATCCTTTGATGACACCATTCATCCTTTCGAACGGCATCATGTTGTGCAGGAATGTCGGCCCGAGTTGGATGATATCCTCCACGATATGGACCAGCAGATGCACCATAACGTCGAAGAATGCGGGCGGGAAGTACATCTCAAGCTCGCATAGTATCACCACGATCTCTTCCTGTAGCCTTCTGAGTTGCCTCACGCCAACCGACTTCCGAGAGATGACGTCGAAAAAGTTGCATAGGCCAAATAGCGTTTCACAAACGTGCGCGTCCATGATCCCATGGATTTGGCATGACTTTCCCTAAAAATAGGACCAAAAAAATGCATAGTGCCAAAATTCTCGCCGAAACGGAAATGAATCAACATTCCGGCAAAATATTGGCAACTATCGCATTTCAAATACCGGTACCTGCAAACACAAACATATATGCAACACCACAAACATATGCAACACCACAAACATACATAGATCTAGCTAGGCCATAAAAAGTGCATGTGCACGTTGTTGGAGGAAGAAAAAAAGTAGATCTACAACATAAAGATAGCTTTCCCCTTACTTACCTATCAAAAAAAGGTAATTTAACCACTTAATTTTGATGAATATATGGTGCAAATGAGCTGAGGAGGAGGAGGCAGCAGACACAAGCTTGGAGGAGGAGGAGGCAGCTGACGCAAGCTTGGAGGAGGAGGTCGAGAGAATGAAGTGGGGAAAGTGAGTGTGTAGGTGTGGCTGTCCAAAATATCTAGCTGGTCTCATGTTACTAATGGCGCACCACCCACAAATGCGCCGTTAGTAACCTGGTTACTAATGGCGCACCAGCTTGAGGTGCGCCATTAGTAGTTTTGTAAAAAATAAAATAGTAGTGGCGCACTGTGTTGGAGGTACGCCATTACTAGTTAAACTAGTAATGGCGCACTCTGCCATGGTGCCCCATTAGTATTTTTGGAAGAAAAAATTGTTACTAGTGGCGCACCGTGGGTCTGGTGCGCCATTAGTATCTACCACACTAATGGCGCACCATCTCATGGTGCGCCATTAGTATATAGTAGTGGCGCATCACATTTCTGGTGCGCCATTAGTGGTCATATCATCAATAGGCCTTTTCCTAGTAGTGTTACCCCCACTATGGCCAGTCAAACATATGTGTAGTGTCATGTAAAGCTTCATTTATTAGGTAATAGACTCAATTTGTCTTGGTATGTGTAATGTTACGCATAATGAGTAACTAGCTAAGTTACTCAATTTACCTCTCCTCATTAACTGATTTACTAAGCAATTTGGTGAGGTGACATGAAATTAAATGAAAAAAGAGAGATTTTAGTATCATATCGTGATACCGTATCATAATAAATGATATGCTAATATGTGTCATGCATGACAATAAATAAGATAATATCTAAGATACTAATACATAATATTATGCATTATAGAGGTAATATCATAGAATAGTATCATATGCATGATACAAACTTATGATACTACTCATTACGGACAGCCTTAGCCACGCAAATGTATGGGTCACTTTGCTATAAATTATCTTTCTGACGTCAAAGTGCACGCATTATTGCAGAGTTCACATGCGTACAATTTAGGACAAAAATTATTGGTGCACAAGGTATATACTATATCAAAGTCAACCACAGTTAATTAAGTGATACGAATAAGTACTAGCTAGGTTTTATTTTTTGCGAGGTGGAGTACTAGCTAGCTAGCTAGGGTCGTCCTTGTGTTGGCTCCCTATAAATAGCATCCTACTCCCTCATGTGGACATGTACCAGTTAAGCAGCTAGCTAGCTCATCTCCATCGCATCTGTTCTTGCTCTGTTCTTCACTAGAACCACCCAATTCATCAATGGCTTCATCTCTGAAGGTGGCCACCATCGTCGCTGTTTGCATTGTGCTCGTCCTCAACATGGGTCACCCGGCGGCAGCCATAGAATGTGAAGATTGTCTGGGCGCCTGTGTTGCAATTTGCATCGCCTACGCAGAAATGACGTGCAGCGGCATTTGCACCGTCGTAACTCTTGCATGCCAGGAATGTAAGGACGCAGCCTTAATTGAGTGTGGTGCAACATGCTACGGCGGTTGTACCCTCTTCTGCTAAACTGGCCGATTGTGCCCTGTTGCTCGCTGTAAGCTAGGTGCATGCTTGTGTTCGTTGTTGCTATTATAAGCCATGTAAATAAGCGAACTAATGCCGTTGATGTGTGCATGTGGCAAAAGTTCCTTCATTTTATTTTTCCCCCTCGTTTCAACCATCAGTAAATATACTTGTGTGCAAGTTGTGTATGTTTTGTGCTTCTTCGTACATATCATGGGTCCAACGTGTTGTCATACTCAAACAAACAATAGGGATATATCCTTATCAAGAGAATGCAGTTCCAAAGTAGTATGTAGTTTCGCTTCCCTCGCGGTAGGGTTTCTTCTTTCTCTCAGCGCCTCATAGTGGCTAAAGATTGCATCTAATTCCTTCACAACTTGTCTTCTTCCAGCATAAAACTCCGTCTTAAATTTTATATGATTTTTCTTCTTCACCGAAAATACTAGTTTCCTTTGCTGTGCTTGATCGATCATGAATTATTCCAACTACTTTCATGCAAGACTAGTTTAAGACCATGAACGAATTAATGTTAAGTGGTAGCTTATTATATTGATGCCAACTCCATTATCTATAATACCTAAATAGTTCATCCCCACTATGGTATTTCTCTCAACATGCAGCCTATCCACATCACCAGCACTGCCACATCAGCGTTTAGTTAGAGGCTTACACATAGGACCCACCACAATGAAAACAGCCACATTAGCTTCAGTTACTCCTGGTAGTAGGTCCGACAAAGAGGCTGACCACGTACGTCTCTTTCCTTTTCAAAAAACTTTAATGTGACTAGCGCCTCACCGATTCCCCACCCAGCGGATTCGTCTCCCTATTCATCTTCTCCAATCTCCATCAAATCCCACTATACAATTACTACATCGATTCAGTTGCTCTTACCATCTGGTATATATCTCCGCGCCGCATGCGATTTGGCAAGGTATATGCGATGGCGGTCGTCCCTCCTTGCGATGAGATCCGTAGGCGGTCTTCCCCGCCCTGCCTCCGGCTTCCCCGGCATAGGAACCACCGCCCTGGAAGAAGAGCCCCTCGCGGCGGATTCCACTACACCGACATCGAACCTAGCCACTCCCGGCGATTACCTTGCGGTCGCATGTCGGGTGCCTCGACAGAAGGCCGGGAAGGCTCCCCATGGAGTGGCCAACCCTGCTCGATGTCGTGCATATCCGCCACTCAACTTCCCCACCCCGCATTAGGCGTTCGCAGGTCTTCTGGATTTTCGTATTATTTGCATTGTTTATTGATTTGTATGATGAGATTAACACTATATCATAGTGATGCCTGATGCCTGATGCATGTGTTCGTACTGTTTGAATCCCCACCGATGCATCTTTATTGTTTTGTTCTTCTGGATTACTTTCTAATTTTGCTATCCAATTTCCTGCATCAGTACAAGAAGCATAGATGGTGGTTATGATACTAGGAGGGTTGGAGCTCTGACATGCACTACACCATAACAGGAAAAAAGATTACATCAGATTGTCAAGCAGTTCAAGCAATTCTTGAGGACTGCAGATTGTATCTGTAGCTCTATGTTTTAAAGTTTACTTCCAGATCTTCAAGCCTATGCCGTCTCACCATCATGTCTCGGCTTTACCAGGATTTTTTCTTCTTTATTTCAGTTTCTTTCAAGAATCAAGACTACCAAGGACAATCAAAGTCAGTATATAAATAATATTTCAACACATGGACGCCTAAAGTGTTGCCTGCATGTTGTCATGAAAATAGTGGTTACATGGATCATCAGATTAAGGTAAATACATATCTCAATACATCATGCTTATTATAATTTCTAATTGTCGCTTTGTGCGGAGTAGGAGATACAGAAGTGCATTAGTAAGAAATTTGTAAAAAACAAATCCTACATACAACTATTTGTGGTCGTTATTAGAAGGGCAAAGGGAGCTTCCTAATTCTGATGGTCAGAAACATAGTCTAAGTATCAGGGGCAATAACCACCCTGCAAGGCTCCAAAAAGGTATTTGTTTCCCTTACCATGTCCATGATGCAGCTCCGATGACAAAGTAAAGTTCTGTCACTTCGCACACGTATTCCTCTCCTTTTCTTTTGCATGTTCATACACTCATGTTTTTCTTTCTATTTTGTTAATCATTCATGCCCGATGCTTTTTCATTCCTTCCCCTCCTCTCTCACTGTTGTTCATCAGGATTGTCGCAACTACCTGCCTCTTGGTTTCGGTTCAACCTTCTGACTGCAGGGCATTGCTTCTACTGCAAAGATTAACACTATACTTCGTATGATATAAGATAACCCTGTAAAGAATTTTATGTTTAGTCTAGTCGCTTTGTGATTATCTCTATTCTACAGTCTGGATGTCCAAGCAATAACATGGTTTGCTTATTTATTCTTGCATGTATACAACACTTTCTAGCCATTCTTTTATATTTTATCCAAATAAATATAATCTCACATAACACTGACAGCCGACAACCTTCTCTGCCCTTGAATCGGTATGAATGACTGACGAAGATTTTAATTTCCAAATACATATTCCATTTATCAGCCCTTTGGTTATATTGTCATAGAATAGTCACAAGCTTGAAAGAAGACATAAGTGGATGTCTTAGATATGAATGGCATAAAAGTTAGTCGTATGTAGTGTGTTTCTGACAAATTAAGTGTACGTGCCATTTTTTTTCAATTGTGATCGTAAGTATACATGTTATCAATCCATCCAAGTGAGATAGGCAAACTGACTCCTGATGAGAAGGGAAGTGAGACCTTACGTGACTCTCCCAGTTCTGTAATGAGAACATGAAACATCAAATTTGTACAAACAGCTAGACAGCTGCACCTAAGTCGAAGGTAAATAAAATACACATGATATGTGATTAATCCCAGTAAAACATACAGTAAGAAGGAACAAAACATATAATTAATCAGAGCAAACTGAATGATTGTGTAATACTGAAGTAGAGGCATATAATTACTTCGTTATTGTCTCTATACTACGATCCGATGTTCTAGCAATAACATGGTTTTATTCGTTTGTGCAGAACCAAACATACACCTTGCAGTCTAGGCATTGTTTTATGTTATTCCCATATATCAATATGAGTTCACACAACACTGACGGCCGACAACCTTCTCTGTCGTTGGATTAGGATCCCACATATGACTGACGGGTGAAGATTTTTTCTCTACTCTTGCATCGAGCTATTTTTTATCATTGTAGAACTTCAGTCAGGAAGACACTTAACTTATATTTTGTTTTTATTTAGAATATGGTTTGCCAATTCTAGCTTATAAGCCTTTTATATGGAATTCCAGGGATCCTATATTTCTATGCAGACAACATTGGCAGCCTTTAATTCCATTGACATTGCTACCTTGCAATACAATGTCTTCATGGAATGACAGCATGAACAAAACTAAGTGCAACCTTATACTATATATACAAAACTGCAGAGATGTGAAATGATCCCTCAGTCCACCTTACTGGTTACTATTCTAAGCCTACTATTCACTTTGGTTTTGCTGAAAGGAGTCTGGCACATCCATTCATGGATACAAAACCACCATGCATTCTATTACGCTACTTATATGTAATGGATATTTTAAACTATACAATAATAATCAAGTATTGTAAATCATAGTATTATTTTCAGTTGTGATTGTCATTTTATTGCCAATGTTCATATTCCTATAAAAAGAATATCACTTAAATATACTGCAACCAATTCCCGCAGCAATGCGCAGGGGCATCATCTAGTATGTAGAAGAGTTGACACCATGGGCCCGCAAAGTAAACCAATATATGGAATTAAGCATGCTATTTAGGAATACTTAGTGTGTAGTCTCCGTGGTAGTGACCGAAATATTGCAAGCGCGATTTTCTAATGCTAAGGAATCATTACTTTGAACAAGTTTGTTGGTGCTAGTTGCATGTAGGCTAATATATAGTGGCATTCATGAGGAATTGTGCCAATCAATGGATAACATCTTAGTAGTCGCATATTACTCCGTCCGTCTGAAAATATTTGTCGAAGAAATGAATAAAAATTGATGTATCTAGGAGTAAAATACGTTAGATACATCCATTTCAACGACAATATTTCTAGACCGCTCATTGGTATGGTCTAATCTAGCAAGAACTACTATTGCAAGTACTTATTTTGCAGCTACGCACACCTGCTTCATCGAGCAGTTTTTCATTCGTGGGGTGGCTAATAAAATGAGGGGTCCCGGTGTGCCCTAGTCGTAGTTGCCGACATGCACGGGTCGGCCGCTACGTACTTTCTTGCGTGTAAAGAGTGACCAATAACACAGATTGGTCCAGGACGTCGTCGCCATCTCCAGGAACCAGTCGTCCACTATATCCGCCACCACCCATACGGCCGGAATATAAGGATCTTAGAAAACCTATACAGCTAACAGTACCCCACGCAGCCCGTATCCCGAAGGAGATGTTGCGTGTAAGGAATGATTGTATTCAACTATTTTAAGTTTTAATATCTGGGCGGGTTACAAAAACAACTTGAGCATAGCACTAGAAAACACTAGGGGGTGGCAAGTTTCATACAATCGGACAAAAAATTCCCATCATACCTAGATACGATAAGCCTAAACGGTAGATAAATTCTTCAGTGAAGGCATCAGCGGCCGGAGGCGAGTCGTCGTCGTTGCTCGCCATGCCACTGTCGTACAACAACAAGGAGGAGATGATCACGACCAGATGTCGGGCGGCACAGACCTGCTACGCTAAGAGTCAAGTGGCTTTTGCCCGCGCGGCCACCCTCTTGCAGCGGTGGCACCGGGCATTCGTCTCCGCCGAGGTATTTGACCGGAGGATGACGTCGCGGTGAACTCTTTTGGGTCGGCCGGGGTGGACCTGCAGGACCCGCAGCCGATGCGGAAGGAACCGGCTATCTAGTAGGCCAACTACCTCACAGAGCGAGCAGCTCGCACCTCCGATTCGTACATCTTCCGTCGCGGGCTTGGCGGTGCGAGAACGAGCACCCATCGGCCGGAAGGAGCAGGGCCAATAGTGGTAGGGGAGGGCCTTTGAGGGTGACAGATCTAGACTGACGAGGACCTCGATAGGTCGGCGCGGTCGGCTGCATTGCCTCTCCGTGCTACTGGGGACATTGCACAGCTCGAGCTCCCGCACCTGTCCATCCGACAGGCGAAGCGCGATGCGAAGGGCGAGGTCCTCGTTGTCCCAATCAGACTGCAGCAAGCCATCCCAGTCGATGGGATCTGCCTCGTAGCCAGATTTGCTGCCACAGTCGCTGCGAGAACCAGCCGCGATTTTCTGGAAAGGGGAAGCGACAGGGATGGGAGCGAACATGAGTGGAGTGGAAGGGGAGCAAAGAAGCCAAGAGTGAGCTATGTTTGCACCCCGATGGGGATGGGATGGTCCATCGTGTGCCGATCTGACATGGCTGCCGCATCCGGTCCGCCCATATCCACCATAAATACAAGTTAGATTTGGAGCTATTGTTCAGCCTGGCTGCTTGGACTAATTATGTGGGATCCGGTTGGGTGGCAATTTGCAGCTCGGACAGTGATCAGACTGTCCGCACAGACGTTTGTGGCGGTCTGAGGGCTCCCGTTGTACATGCTATAAGGGCCCGTTCTTTTGAGCCATGGTTTCTACATAAGCTGCGGTGGAAATAAGCCCTTGATAAGCTGCAGAGGAAATAAGCCCATGAAATTAAGCCATCTAGTTCTTTTGTGTGAGCTTATGTTCCAGGTTCTCTGGTGAATGTCTGAAATACCCCTAAAATGTTTAAAAATTAGGTGCACATGAGCACTGCACCTCCTGAAGATATGTCAACAAAAAACAGCTAATAGTCGACCTGGGCGACAGCGGCGGCGGAGGTACAGGAGGCAACGGCTGGACGAACTGCAGAACATGAGGCAGCGGTCGGATTGGACAAGCTGCTGCTTGTTCGGCCTCAAGCTGTGTTTAGATTTTCGGTTTGAGCTTTTTTCGCCCTAGGCTGAGATGGCCGAATTTCAGGCATTTTCAAAAAATTTGGCTGAATTTTGACCAAATTTTAACTGCAATTTGACTTAAATTTGACAAAAAATTGCCAAATTTAAACAATTTCGGCCTAAATATACTTTTCGCCCTAGGCCGAGATGGTCGAAATTCGGCCGAAAATCATAACACAGGCCTCAAGTCTAGCTGTGCAGCGGCCTCGTGCTCGGCGGTGTGATGTAGGGTACGGCTAGCGGCGGCGACGGAACGAGGGAGCTGGCTGGGCTGGGCTTGGCTTGTGCCTCTCAGCAGAAAATAAGGTCGCATGGTATAGAAGCTAGGCTGGGCTTGTGCCTCTCAGCAGAAAAGCTCCCAAAATCCCATGCGACCTTATTTTTGGGATTTTATATGATAACTATGTATGATACTGCATCAATTAATCACAAAATAATTCATTTATTATTTTTCAATGCGAATATAACTATTTTGTGCCCAAGGGAGGTGGCGTCAGACCCTGGCCTCGGCATTCTAATCCGCTTCTGGCAGGCCCAACCATTTTAATATATTTATTTATTTAATCCGTGACTAAGCCGTTTTAAGTACTTGGTCAGCAATCTCTAACCAATGATAAGATCACAAGACAAGGCCTAGTGGCCTACTATCTATTTTCATAGTCAACTGTGCCGCTAGTCAAACTACTCCAATCCAGTTATATTGATGCATGCTCATCACCAGTTCATCATGTTTTAAAGCAACCGAGCTATCTTTCTTTTTTGTGGAAAATCTCCGTCTTTATATTAAAGGGCCATTTGCATTTCTGTCCCTAACTCGAACCACCTAATCAGATATACCCCTAATTCGAAAGCCTGCTCAAATTTGCCCCTCCGCCGTTAGGTGCCCTTATAGAAATGCCCTTTTGCGCCGTTACCGTCTGGTCAACAGCTTTGACCATCCTGAAAAAAATATCCAAAAAATCTAAAAAATCTAAAATTTTGTGAGATCAAAGATACTCATGTGCCCAAGGTGTGTGCAAATTTTCGTGCTATTTGGACATTGCAGGAGCTCGTGGCGAGGAAAAACAGTTAATCTGCATGCTTGTGAACAACAAATTTGAAATAAAATAGCAAAAAAATTTAAAAATATGAAAATTTTTGGCATCAAAGTGGCTTGGGTGCACAAGGTGCTTGCAAGTTTTTGTGATCAAAGGACATGTGAGGAGCTCTAGCAAGCAAAAACAAAATAGTCATTTTTTCTCAAGTTTTTTCCCGAGCCAAATTTTGTTTTTTTTCTCCACAAGCCCCTCCAATGTCCAAACACAACAAAAAATTTCACGCAGCTTGCAGACCCGAGCCTCTTTGATGCCAAAAAATTTCATATTTTTTTGAATTTTGTTATTTTTTTTTTGAATTTACTGTTCTCAGGCTTACATATTTATTGTTTTTTCTCTGACACGAGCTCTTGGAATGTACCAACAGCATGCAACTTTGCACGCACCTTGCGAACCTGAGTATCTTTGATCCCACAAAATTTCAGATTTTTTTGAATTTTTTTGCTATTTTTTTCAGGATGGTCAAAGCCCTTTGACCGGCTTTGACCTGCTTTGACCGGACGGTAACGGCACAGAAGGGTATTTCTATAAGTGCACCTAACGGTGGAGGGGCAAATTTGAGCAGACTTTGAAATTAGGGGTAAATCTGAGAGTGGGCGCAAATTAGGGGCATAGTTGTAAATGTCCCTATATTAAAAGACTTCAAACACTCTGGAAAACATATTGTTGATGTGGTTAAGAAGCAATTAAACAATACTTAGTGGGCAATCTCCGTGACAACCATCCAAATATTGCTACTAGTTTTCCAATGCAAAGGAGTTGTTGCTTTCAATAAGCTCGGTACTAGTTGCATTGTTGTCTAATAGTACTATGTGACGTTGGTAAGAAATTACGTCCAGCAAAGGATAACATCTTAATTAGCATTAAGAGCTAGAGCCTTGCCTGTTTTTTCATTGATATATAGGAATGGATCAGTGTATATGTGGAGTGTACACAATCCCTTGCTGGAACTAGGCCATCTTAAGTACTTGGTCAGCAATATCAAACTAATGATAAGAACTCAAGACTGGGCATCCTCTACAACACTAAGCTCTCTAGTTTTAATGAGCCTACATTCAATTGAGGTATCGAATTAAAATTGGGTCATCCGATTTTAACCGAGCCAACAATTTCTCAAAGCTCCACGATTCTATTCTTCTATACTATACACTTTGCTTTCTAATTTTTAAGGCCTCACAATTAATTGAGTTAATCAATTTAGAATTTGGTCATCCAATTTGGACCGGGTCAACAATTTCTCAAGCTCTCTCATTCAATTCTTTTTATTCACCATGTTCCAAAATTTTGAAGCTCTTTCATTCAATTGAGGTATTCAATTTTGATTTGGTTTACGATGTTGACTGGGCCAACGATTATTCAAATCAATCAACAGCAACCGGCCTATAAAAACATATCAATCCCCCACACCCTCGCACCACCTAGAGAAAAGAAGCGTCGTCATGTGATATTGTAGAATCCATATAATACATGCAATCATCGACACATAAATTTCCACACATAAATATAAGTTGGTTAGCCAATAACACGGAATCACACCACAAAAGGCCGACCAAATCACAACATTATAAATAAAAATAAAACGCACTCTATCATCTCCCCCACCCGTCAAACTGAATATTCCATCAGCTATAAAATATAGGGGGTATCAGTTTTTTAGAAAGACAAATTTCTTTAACTTTGACCAAGCTCAGAGCAAAAAATATCGACATCCATAATATTAAACAAACAAATATGGAAATTCATTTTGTGATGAATCTGAAAATACCAATTTGATATTGCAGATTTTGATATATTTCTTTACAAATTTGACCAAGCTTAAAAAGTTTGACTTTTAAAAAAATTACACCTTACATTTTGAAACAACGTGATTATTTAAAAAAAATAGCAGGAACGGTGCAGCAAAGCGCGCACAACCCTTCTAGTAGCATCTATTTACAAAGCCAATTGTGCCGCTAGTCATATGTGTCCTACAATTCAGTTATATGTATCGTGATCATCAGTAGTTCACCTGTTTTAAAGCAACCCACTCGTCAGTGTGAGTGTTAGTTCAAACATATCTGTCAATGTACAGCCGTTTGCTGCCCATGAATTAATGCACCGAGCGGGTTTTTTTTCTTTTATTTTTTATTTTTGCTCGTGCAACTAGCTAGCAGGGAGTGTTAGTGAATATAACTTTATAAAATGCTAATATAATTGAATATTTCAGTTTTCCACATGAATCTTTATTACATTGCTAAGGATACTTGCCATCATGCAAAACAGCGTTGTTGTCCACTCTTTTCCGGGGCTGTACTTTTATTGATAATTATATATTTTGAAAGTATATTTTGGTATTATTAATATTTACTTTTGCTTTGAAAATATATATTGCTGTAGTCACCTGGCTTTGTATGAGGAATTCGTCGGCAATTAGTGCCAAGAAATAGTCAGTTGTACTAAAAGTAGAACTTTAAATGTTTTTTATAAAAAGAACATTCAATTCGTACATATTATTTAAGAATGCCTAAATTGATCCTATGCATGCAGTAAGAACACCTGTTGTGTCATATTTATTAAGTACTTCCTCCGTAAACTAATATAAGAGTGTTTAGATTACTAAAATAGTGATCTAAACGCTCTTATATTAGTTTACAGAGAGAGTATGTAGATGTAGATTATAGGATAATTGGACAACTAAGTTTTCGGGAGAACTTACTCTGGAAATACACAGTATGATCTTCATATGGTTATACGAAGTGTGTATAGCCCTTTTTACCAGTGAGTAAGGGTGCTCAATCAAATCAGAATGCTTTATGGTCGAACCCGGGCTACCGACGGGAGTTGATGTTGAGAAATATTCGATTAAACAAGGTGATACATGAGCACCCATAATCCTGACGGTGTCATGGAGGGAACTGGAGGAAGAGATTCGGATCAGTCATGGCTTCATCAACTTCAGCAAGGGAGTCAGGAAGGAACCTGGACTATCATGCATGCTCAGCGACCCACATGGTGCCCTGCATGAGCATGCGGTACTTCCTGTTAAGATGAATGGCGTGGGTGGCATGGTTGTTGAGGAAGTATTGGTGGAGGCGAGTACATGCTGACAAGACAGTGCCGTCAGAGGACATCGCAAGGTCCAGAAGACTACCGCCGATCGTGGTGTAGATCCACCCAAAGATCCTGATGTCGGTAAGTCGCAACTCGGGATTGTCGACGTCAAGTTCAAACGTCCTGTTAATGTGGTTGAGTACAATGCAACAATGAAGGTGGTGAGGACGAACAACAAGAAATTTGAAATTTATGATAGTTGTTGGTGGATGGGTCGGGTTTGAAAGGGGTGTAAGAGTGGATGTTGGTATTATGCACGGCAATGGAGGGCTGAAGTTTGAAACATTAATTCGATGGGTAGGAAGAGAGAGTTGAAGCAGTGGTGATAATGGGCACCATGGCGCCGACAGAGAAACTAGAAGTGGTATGCAAGGTTTGCACCCAAAGGGAGGTGGCACTGGAATTGGTATGGGAGTTGCTCAATAGCGAGTAAATGCCTGCGTCAAGGGTTACAAGTGTTGATGTACAACACATCAGAGAATGAATAAAGAGAGTGCCCCGACTAGCTGGAACATACGGAAAGGCGTGCACATGTGCATGAGCAATCTTAGATCCTAACCTCTAAGGACTATGGTACAACACAAGCTTTGCTACACCTAGGGTGGCTTACGTGGGGAGGGGGTCACGTAATGATTTGTCAATTTCTAATTGGTCATTAGTGGAGGCGGCCCATCTTGAAATTCAGGGGGGTTTGATAATTCAAATTTCAGAATGAAGTTACGTAGGATACATAAGATGCATTACGTAGTTCTAGTACGTTTGGTAATACAGGTACAACGGTACATACAGATGATGCATTGTTTAGCAATATTAAATTGAAATCATGTAGTACGAGGGTTAGCAAATGTCAAAGGCTAACAATACACAATCCGTGCAAACGTGTTGGTCACTTTCATGTATATAATCCTTCTCATGTCAAAGTGCAAGCATTCAATCATTGGTGCACAAGGTATATACTATATTGAAGTCAACAACAGTTAAATTAAACAATACGGATCACACTCAAAAAGTATCTAAGCGATACAGATCAGTAAATTAGCTAGTTCTTTTTTATTCGGGAGGTGGAGATAGAGTACTAGCTAGCTAGTACAGGGTAATCCTCACGTTGGCTGCCTATAAATAGCATCCTGCTCCATCATATGGGAATGCACCACTTAAGCAGCTAGCTATAGCTCATCTCCATCCATCGCATCTCTTCTTCCTCAATCCTCCACTACAAACACCCACCCAATTCATCAATGGGTTCATCTCTGAAGGTGGCCGCTGCCCTCGCCGTGGCCGTTTGCGTCGTGCTTGTGCTGAACATGGGCCAGCTGTGGCAGCCACAGAATGCAAAGATTGTCTCGCTGACTGTGTTGACGTTTGCGTCAACTACTCTGACACTGCGTGCAGCGGCATCTGCACCGCCAAACCTCCTGCATGCCAGTCATGCAAGTACGCGTCCTTCCTTACGTGTGGGGGCACATGCTACAGCGCCTGTGCCCATTTCTGCTAAAGCCTATAGTGGCTGTAAGCTGCCTGCGTGTGTTGGTACCTCGTTGTTGCTAAGCCATGTAATTAAGTGAACAAATGCTATTGCTCTGTGCATATGGCAAATGTTCCTTCGCTCTATTGTTCCTCTTTGTTTTATCGTTCCGCTTTGTTTCAACCATCAGTAAATATGCATGTATGTGTGCAAGTCATCTATATATGCTTTGTGCTTCTTTCTATCATGTGTCTGACGTGCTCATGCTGGGGGGATATCAGGTGATACCACCTATTACATGCTCCCATGCTAAAAAAATTAAAAAGTCACATTAGATGTTTCAAAAAAAATTGAAAACAATTATGGATGTTCACAAGACATACGTTTATAACCCCTAAAAATTCAGATCAAAATTCAAAATATACATTGAGAAACAAAAAATACAAAACTGTATGTGAATAGTGTCATTCCTGACACTGTTCATGTTTTGTCTTCTTTTACACTATTCATTCTAGATTTGTCATTTTTGTTTCTCAATAGGTATTTCAAATATGGGTCTGATTTTTTATGGGTCGTAGACATATTTCTTGTGAAGATCCACAAAGTTTTTCAGAATTTTTTTTGAAACATCTAAATGTGATTTTTGAAAAGTGATATATCATGGTAGCATATAAAGGGTAGTATCACCTGATATTTTCTGGCTCATACAGTCCTTATAAAATGGGGATAAATCCTTATCTCAAGAACACAGTTACAAAATACGTAGTTCAGCTCCCTCATTCTCAGTTAATCTTTTTATCGTATTCGTAAGGTCTAATGTTCATATCTTTAACGAGCTTAACAAACGAGCCAGCTCGCGGGTTATACGAGTCGAGCCAATCTTGAAATTGAGCTCGCTATAGTAACGAGTCGAGTCGAGCTAGCTCATTAAAGAAACGAGCTTTAGCGAGTCGAGTCGAGCTGGCTCGACTCGGCTCGAATTCCACCCCTAGGTTTGCCTCTCTCTCTCAGCGGTTGATCTAACGGCGTAGAGCTCGCATACAACTTATCTTCTTCTAGGCTGAAACTTCAGGTATCATGCAAAATGAAAAAAATAGTGTGCTATGACAAAATAGTGTGGCCCTTAAAATATGTCATTAGCGTGCTATAGCATGCTATTAACAAGACATTGTACACTGGGATTTTAGCGAGCCATTGCTCATGACATTATAGCGTGCTATTAGCAACGCTATTTTTTCGCTCATCATGCATCACCATGTCAATTACATGTACAAAGTTTCACACCCTTGGCACGAAATAAGAAAATTAAGTATCGTAGGACTGCAAAGTAAACCAATATATATGGAACTAATTGAGTATGCAATTTAGGGATACTTTATGGCACTCTCCATGGCAGCCACCGATATATTGCTAGCTGCTTTTGTAATGATCAAGAATCATTACTTTGAATGAGTTTCTCAATGCGAGTTGCATGTAATTAGTAACATTCATGAGGAATTGTGTCGATCCAAGAATAAGATCTTAATTAGCATATTACTAATTAATACCTAAAGATATATACCACCTTTAAGAATTTATAGCTAGCATAAAACCATACATGATATATCCTTCTTCCTTCCACTCCGCCATCATGGATTGGATTTGGCTTTGGCTTTGGAGCTGGTTCATCTGAAATGCTAGCAGCATAGAGCTCTGACCTATTTTCCTAAGAAATTGGACCACTGTTTTCGTATTGATGAATTTAGGAATAGTTATGCTGCATTTTGTTCATTGATATATAGGGATAGGGCAGTGTATAAGTGGAGTACTTCGCTGATGCCAGCAAGTTAATAACCATCTCTTACACGCGTTAACAATTTCTTTTACAACAAGTAGTTTGATATCATTCACAAATTAATGCCAAGTGGTAGTAGCTTCTTCTATTAATATCAACTCCATTCACCAATCATTCACGATCGCGACAAATCACAGAAGGTTCCACACCTTCTGGCTAGAAGAAGAGGAACAGTAGTACTACTATATAATAGGCCTGCAAAGTAAACCAATGTATGGAATCAAGCATGCAATTTAGGAATACCTAGTGACCAATCTCCGTGACAACAACCAAACTGTTGCTAGCAAGTTTTCTAATACCGAGGAATCATTAGTTTGAGGGAGTCTTTCAATGCTAGCTGCATGTTATCTAACAAGTAGTGATGTTCACAAGGAATTGCGTCCATCGAAGGATGACATCTTAATTAGCATATGACTAATTAAGACCTACAGATATATACCACCTTGAAGCACTAATAGCTACAACAAATCCATGCATGGCACTACCTTCATTTCTAAATATAAGTCTTTTTAGAGATTGCAATAGAGACTACATACAGAGGAAAATGAGTCAATCTACACTCAAAATATGTCTATATACATCCGTATGTAGTTTATATTGAAATCTCTAAACAGACTTATATTTAGGAACGAAGGGAGTAGATCATATTTCCTTCTGCTCTGCCTCTTCTGTACCACACTTAGAAAAACATTCATGGATTGGCTTTTCCTTAGGGGCTAGTTCATTGGAACAGCCCCTAAAGCTAGAGCCTGGCCTATTTTGTTTAGGGAACCATGTTGCTAAATCTTTGGTGCCTCAAAATTTTCGAGCGTCACTCGAATTCACAGCAAGACTAAAGGTGGGGCGACACGAGGAGCGAAAGCAACGAGCGTCGACCACGGCGAGGCTGCGGCAAGACCTCACCGGAGATGGGGACAATGTTGCGAGTGATAGCGTGTTGTGGCGCCCAAGGCGAAGGCGGGGAAGCAGGTTGACAGGTGCGGGGGGTGTGGGGATGTTGGAAAATTTTGGTTGCCGGTGAGCTTTAGAGGGATGATCATGGGTGGTGGAGGCAAATGGGTCTGCCGAGGGTACCGTGGGGTGGACCGTGTGTTGATTTTTGGGAAGACAACGAACCATATGTGGGCTGGAGGTTGAGGGTGAATCCCAACCGTCCCATACCAATTGTGTGCCCCATAAAATTGACTGTTGTTTACAGGAGTGTTACGATCTGTTAGTTAGGAGCTTGATCTCTATTTGATACCTAGTATTTGGCTAACTTACAACAACAAGCAGGTCGATCATACAAGATAGATGTACAAGGCAAACCAACCTGTGGTTGGATGGTTAGTTGGGCAGGGTTTAAATCCGGGTGCTCGTGTTTATCCTAGATTTATTTCAGGATATCTGACGATGTGTGTTCAGTGAGAGGAGACGTTCCCATCGACTATGAGGCGTCTACGATGACTTCGTACAATCTCAAGATGATATGCCGGATCAGTCTCTCGGAGGTGCTCATAGAGATAGGGTAGGCGTGTGTGCGTTCATAAAGGTGAGTGTATGCGCGTATATATTAGCCCTTGCATCTGCACTGTGCTAAAAAAAGATGTACACCATGAGCGAATACTTCAACAGACGTCATGCCGAAAGACGCCGTCTCCGTCTCGACCATGGCACCACGCTGGCCGCTGACGGCTGGCACGTCCTCGGAATCATAGGATACTCGCAGACCAAGCTGCTCGGCGCCGGCGCGTCGGCCCGGTTCTGCCAAGTCGAGGCGGCTTTCGCACTGGTGGCCACCCCGTCCTTGGTGAGTCGGGCGGCTTTCGCACTGGTGGCCACCCCGTCCTTTGCGAGGTTCCTGAATCTTCGATGTCTAGCCGAAGAGACTTTGCACTTTTTCAGTGGCAGGCATCCATCTCCGCCGAGGTCGCTGGCCGGAGGATGACATCACGGAGGAGATCCTCCTCCGGGTCAACCAGCATGGACCTACAGAATTCGCAGCTGCTGCGGGAGGAACCCGCAGTCTCTCGGACATGCTGCCTAGCATGTCCGGCTCGCGCCTCTGATTTGTGCGTCCTCCTTGCAAGCTCGGTAGTGCGGGAACAAGCACCCTACTCCGACCGGGAGCAGCGGGGCCCAAAGTGGTAGGGGAGGGTCATAGAGGGCGACGGATATGGACAAGCACAGATCGCGACAGGCTGACGTGGTCCATTGCATTGCCTTGTCGGGAAACGGTGGAGAACACAGAGCTTGAGCTCCTACCTTTGTACATCCATGAACCGCGGAGCACAACGCAAAGGGTGAGGTCTCCTCATCATCAAAATCCCAGTCCGGCAAGGCATCCCTGTCGATGGGCTCCGCCTCGTTGCTGGATCCGCCACTGAAATCGCTGCCAGAACCAACCATGGTAGCCCGAGAAGAGGAAGCGATGCGGATGGGAGTGAACCTGAGTGGTGTAGAAGGGGAGAGAAGAGGCCGATACTGAGCTATGTTTGCGCCCTAGTGGGGATGGGTTGGCCGAGCACGAACAGGTTCGATGTGACTGCCACGTCCGGGCGTGTCGATCTGCCCAGAAGATAGGGCTAACTATGTGGGGTCCAGTTGGGTGGCAATTTATGGGTTGAGTAGTGACCAAGCTATCCGCCCATACGTTTGGGGGGGATATGAGCGCTCCGTTGTACATGCTTTAAATCTGGGCATGGGAAGCCTCGCCCGCCGGCGTCTAGGCTGGGCTTGTGCCTCTGTTAATTGTTTTTAAATAATACATTTTTTTAGTAATTTGCACAAATATTATGATAAAAAAATTATTTTCAAAAATAATACACCGTCGGCCAGCAGCTGGCCGACTGGTCCTAGTCAGCTAGCAGCAGGCTGACTGGTTCTTATCGGCCAACTGCGAGCCAACAGGTGGCTTCTCGGCCACGCGGAGGCCGACTATTGGCCAGGCCACGTCGGGCGCCGGCTGTCGGCGCGGGCTGGGTCACGGGCGACCCAGTCAGCCAGTTGCCGACCGATCGGCCAGCTGCTGGCCGATAGGGAGCCGACCCCGCAGCACACGTCTCTTTGTCCTCTCCTTCTTCTTTCCCTTTCTCCCACCGCAAGCTTCTCTCTGTTCTTCCTTCCTCCTCTCTCTTACACAAACTAGCTCCAATTGATACACCAAAATAACCCGTTTTTTCACGGATTTGGCACCGTGAATGGGTTCTACATAGTTAGGGGAGCCAAAAGAGACCTCGATCTACTGATGGGGTAGCTTGTGGTGGTCGTGGTGAGCATCTTTTCAGCGCATTGGTGGAGGTTGTGGCGGTGGTGGAGGTGGAGGTGGTGGTGGTGAAGCTGGGGCAGTGTGGTGGAGGTGAAGCTCTGGTAGTTTGGTGGAGTTTCCGGCTCCAGTTCCGGTGATTGAAGTCCGTCGTTCGTCGTTCGCACGCACGCTACAAGGGTATATTTCAACAAACATTTTTATTTTCGAAGTTGCGTGCAATTATTGTTATTTTCTCTGGTAGTAATGTAAATATATTTAGGTAGTCGTGGTGAGCATTTTATTTCCCGGGACCGGTGTGCAATTATTGTTATTTGCTCCGGTAGTAACGTAAATATATTTAGGTGGTCGTGGTGAGCATTTTATTTCCCGGTTCCGGTGTGCGATTATTGTTATTTGCTCCGGTAGTAAACGTAAATATATTTAGGTGTGTTAGTAATTGGAGTTGCTCCGGTAGTAAACGTAAATATTTAGGTGTTCTTGGTGAGCATTTTAAGTTGTTGCTTAATACGTGTATTAGTGTCTCTGTTAATATTCTGTAATATATAGCTAGCTAATATATAGACATGTCTAATATTTCTTAGTGGGGGTATATTAAGTTGTTGCTTAATACCTGTGTTTCATTGTTGAAAAAAAATAGGTGAGCCGAGATGTCTGATGTAGTGAACTTCAGATTTTGCTATGGTCCTGGTACTGTCCAAACAACTGAGATGGGAGCAGATCTGACTGAATTTACTCATATAGATGTGCCAATGAGCGCACCTCAAACATGGTCTGTCAGTCAGTTGAAAGAATGGATTGCGGCAAGTTTAGGTCTTGATACTGAAACACACACCGTCGGTGTTCATGCATTGTGTACACGGTCAAGTTCAATAATTTACTTTTATTTGAGGCCGATAGAGCGAGACTCCGAATGGGTGCGGTGGTTACAAGATTGTGAACGAAGGGGATGCAATCCTGATGCTTTAGTTCTTCCCGTCGTGAAGGAGGTCACTGCACATGAAGGCGAGGGTGGCTACGATCCTGGTCATAGCAGTGTAGGGAGGCAGTTATCTATGTCAAACGCTGGAGATGATGGTTACGAACAAGGACAGAGTAGTCAGGTAGAAGGAGGAAATGCTTATGGTTATGAATCAGGGCAGAGTAGTCAGGTAGAAGGAGGAAATGCCGATGGTGATTACAATGGCGAGGTGGACGCTGACGAGGTAGATGGGCACATGCAGGACCAGATGGAAGAAGAAGACACCGATGTTGAAAGGGGTCATGCCGATGATTCTGACGAGTCAGATGAAGAAGAAAATGTAGAGGAGGTCCCGAATCCTGCATCGTGGAATCATGACTTCTCATCTGCAATGACCGTGAATGATAGACATGATTCAGCCTGGCAATATCACCAGAACAATATTGCGACGGGTGCTATGTATCCGAACAAGCAAGCCCTGAAAGATGCAATAATTAACTAGGCAATGTCCATGCAAAGGGTTTTCACAGCTCAGGTGTTCAGTCATAAATTCCTGACAATGGTATGCAAGAACGCATATTGTCCCGCCAGGGTGCACGGCTTTCTCCCTAAGTATGGCACAAGTTGGGTGATAAGTGACTTAGTTAATCACACTTGTCTTATTCCCTGCATCCCTCAGGATCATGCCAGCCTTTCATCCACGCTTATCGCTCAGTTGTTTTATGATGAGATAGTGTAGGGCAAAGCTATGGAAGTGAAGGCAGTCCAGACAAAAGTCTTCGCCAGGTTCAAGTACAGAATTTCTTATGGAAAGGCTTGGAGGGCTAAGCATGCGGCGCTTCAGAGGAGAGTTGGTTCTTATTTTGATGCATATGACTCTGTTGTCCAGCTCCTCCACACCCTGCAGCAGCGGAATCCAGGCACCTATATCGATATCCAAGACATGTTCAAGCCAGAGTTCCCAACTGTGAGGGTGCTGCATCGTCTCTTCTTCTCTTTCGATGTATGCATCGAAGCTTTCTGGCATTGCTGACCGGTGATATGTGTTGATGGTACTTTTCTCACAGGCAAGTACAAGGGTCAGATCCTGACAGCCATAGGTCAAGACGGCCAAAATCAAGTCGTCCCACTCGCATTTGCTTTTGTGGAGAGTGAGAACATTGAAAGTTGGACATGGTTCTTCAGGCAGTTGAAAATATCAGTTGTGAAGGAGAAGCCCAATGTGTGCATCCTTCATGACAGGCATGCAGGTATACTCAGTGCGATAAGGACACTGACAAACCCAGGCCCTGAGGAACAAGTTCCATGGCAGGACTTGCTGAGCTGCTTAGTGGACCGTTGGAGGCCAGAGACCCACACGTTTCACTTCCGATGGGGAGAGATGGCTCCTACTCTGGAGGATGTGTCACCTTTGCTCGGACTACCGTTCGCAGGTCATGCCATAGGACTGTTGGATGCACCGGCTGGTTGGGAGCGAGCCCTTACACAACGTTTTCATGGTGTTTTTCCGGATGCTCCGGATCCCGTATGGGAGCATCACGGACCTAAGTATGAGTGGTTGCTCAATTTCTAGGTAATTTCCCCAACCTCTTATCTTCAAGTTATCGTGCATATGGTTTTACAGAAAATAACTGCGGCTAACTAAAACTTTCTCTTTGCTTAATGCAGATCAAAAACTTCCGGGCGTCGTTGACTGCGGAACAGATCACTCGGAGCCTGGAGGCCTACTTAATGTGGCTTTTCGGCAAGGTGATGTTCACAGAGAACCATGTCACCACTATTAACGCGCTCTACATCCCTATGGCACTCGAGATAGCGAGCGCTCAGACGGCGGATCAGATCAGACAGAGGAGTTGGGGTTCGGCGGTCTTAGCGGCCACATACCGAGGTATGTGCAACGGTTGCCAGCTTACATCGAGAAAGCCAGCCCTTCTTGGATGCCATCTATTCCTACAGCTATGGTCGTGGGAGAGGTTCTCTATAGGGCGACCAGATGTACGTGTTCGTGAGCCTATAGACGCCATGTTTGATGCTGACGGCATCGACATGCCTACTTTCGGTCTGTGTTGGACACGTCGCAAGGTATGCACCGTGTTATAGTTTAACGTAACTTTTTTCTGCACAAGAGATAGTTCGATGCTAGCGGCTACTAACTTTTGTTTTCTGCAGAGACGCCTTGCTAGTGATCAGACCAGGAAGGCATACACAGCATTGAATGAGCAGTTCGATGCGTACACCGGGGTCATCTAGCAGCCCTACACGGAAGCATACATACAAGCGAGATACCCTGGTGGTCTGTCTGTGCTATGCACAAGGGACTGAGATTACTGGATGACAAAATCAAAAATCATCTTCGATGTCTTCGTCGAGGAGATGGCACAACAGAGGGTCAAGAGGCAATTTGGTCTTCTGCAGTTGGAGCTGCCTCCCCCTATAGAGAACCCAGTGCCAGCACACATCCACAGGTATTAACTAAATTTTCAATGTTGCGTTATCTTTCATAGTACTCCATTCGAAGCTTTAGGTAATTGTTGAACACACACCACAATTTTAGGACGACAAGGAAGGGCATGACTAGGACAACTGCTGACTGGCTAGTTAGACTAGAGTCGTATGTTATAGAATGGGAGACAGCAAACACACATCTATGGCACGAGAATCACAATTTTGATCTCGATAAATTCAATCTCTATTTGCAGAGCTACATGACCGGAACACGATTACGCATCGTTGAGCACTCCCACCCAGAGGAGATACCGGATCCTACTCCGTCGGATATGTACCCAAGCTATGACACTTCGGGCTCTAGGCAGTACGCGGCAAGATATATTTTCTTTAAGTAATGTTGTCACATACTTTGACGTGCAAGAGACATACATTATTAATCGTCATTGAAATTTGCAGGCTACCTTGACACACGAACTCTACCAGGACGTGACCACCTTTGGACGATCACTGTCATCTGGACCTCTTCTTCAGCACCGTCCAGTGCTACAGCCCTTCTTGGAACGAATTCAGAACAAGATACGGACTGTGTACGAGGCTATCACGTGCACCCAGAGAACCGACGTTGTTCAGCACCAGCAGCAGCAGTCGCGTCACTCCATGCACCGACATCAACCACGTCCACGTCTAGCACATCAGCCGACAACCAGGCCACCCCGTCCTGACCAACCTGGCAGTTCAACGTGGCAGCAACCACAACAATATGGTCCCACGTCGAGCTTCGTGTTTTCTCCATAGCCACAGCAACACGGTCCCTCATCGAGCTTCGTGTTTTCTCCACAACCACAGCAGCACGGTCCCTCGTCGAGCTTCGTTTTTGAGCCAGAGCAGCCGTCACAACCAGCAGGTAAGTGTCTTCATTTTTGTTGTTTTCAATATTAATTGAGGCGACCTCATTCTTCATGACTAAACGTTCCATCGTGCAGGAGCCCACGGATATCATGCGTCTATGTCAGCATCACATGATACGTGGGGGAGTGATCAACATCTCGAGGAGAACATACATGCTCAGATGTCGCAGCACACCCAGTGGATGAACATGCTCAGATGCCTCATGAATATTCAATATTTTTTCATATTGAATATGAAAAAATATCATCAAATTTGAAAAATATTCATGAATTCAAAAAGTGCCAATGAAATTAAAAAATATTCATGATATCAAAAAGTGCCCATGAAATACAATCGACAAATGAAGACTACAATTTAAATACAATCGATCTTATTAGCTAGCTATCTGTTCACAATCTTCTTGCCCTTCTTTTTCACAAATGGAGTTCTTCTGTGGAACAGACGTCCTTTAGGTAGGGTGGTCCTGCTTCTTCTTGTGGTGCATGTTGCTACTTCATCATCGTCGTCATTTTCCATCTTCGGTTCGCCGTACTTGTCGAAGTCTTGCTCATTGGCGACTCCATCCATTCCGATGATCTTCCTTTTGCCTCTCCTCACGACAACACGACTGGTCTTTGACGGGTCGGTAATGAAGAAGCATTGGTCCACTTGGGAAGCCAGTATACATGGCTCATTTTTCACGGTGACGTTCGCGCCCGCGGTCTTGGATTTGGCTTCGACTATAACCATGGTGGTGAAATACCGGTCTTCTTTTAGGACGCTCTTGGCCCATCCGACACGGAACATCGGGACCTTCTCTCCAGCGTAGCTCAGCTCCCAGATCTCCTCGATCCTTCCGTAGTATCTATCCTTGTCGTTATCGGTGTAGGATTCCATCGTTACCCCGGAGTTCTGATAACCATCGCTCTTCATGTCCTTGTCCTCGGTGTAGAATGTGTAGCCGTTGATATCATACGCCTCATAGGTCATCAGGTTGTGCTCGACGCCCTGTGACAAGGCGAATATGAGTTGTTCTTCCGCGGAAGAATCCTCATGTAAAGGGTACGACAGAAGCTTCTACTTGAACCAACGCGTGAAACATGAGTTGTGCTCTTTGATTATATCTCCGTCCGTCCTCTGTTGGCCTTGGTCATTGTACATCTTCTCAATAAAGGTTTTGTGCTCTACCACCCAAGGATCGACCACGTCTATGTGTTGTAGCGCGACTAGGTTTGCTCTTTCAAAGTCGGCGAGTTGACCCTCGTAGTCGACATGCATTTCGCGGCGACCCTCACGGTGACCCCATCCAGCGAGCCTACCGAGGTGCCTATTGATGGGCAGACCAACGGGGTTCTCGACGCCTAGATAATTCGTGCAGTAGGAGATGCACTCTTCGGTCAGAAAGCCCCTGGCTATGCTTCCCTCTGGACGTGACATATTGCGAACGTATCCTTTGATGACACCATTCATCCTTTCGAACGGCATCATGTTGTGCAGGAATGTCGGCCCGAGTTGGATGATATCCTCCACGATATGGACCAGCAGATGCAACATAACGTCGAAGAATGCGGGCGGGAAGTACATCTCAAGCTCGCATAGTATCACCACGATCTCTTCCTATAGCCTTCTGAGTTGCCTCACGCCAACCGACTTCCGAGAGATGACGTCGAAAAAGTTGCATAGGCCAAATAGCGTTTCACAAACGTGCGCGTCCATGATCCCATGGATTTGGCATGACTTTCCCTAAAAATAGGACCAAAAAGAATGCATAGTGCCAAAATTCTCGCCGAAACGGAAATGAATCAACATTCCGGTAAAATATTGGCAACTATCGCATTTCAAATACCGGTACCTGCAAACACAAACATATATGCAACACCACAAACATATGCAACACCACAAACATACATAGATCTAGCTAGGCCATAAAAAGTGCATGTGCACGTTGTTGGAGGAAGAAAAAAAGTAGATCTACAACATAAAGATAGCTTTCCCCTTACTTACCTATCAAAAAAAGGTAATTTAACCACTTAATTTTGATGAATATATGGTGCAAATGAGGTGAGGAGGAGGAGGCAGCAGACACAAGCTTGGAGGAGGAGGAGGCAGCTGACACAAGCTTGGAGGAGGAGGTCGAGAGAATGAAGTGGGGAAAGTGAGTGTGTAGGTGTGGCTGTCCAAAATATCTAGCTGGTCCCATGTTACTAATGGCGCACCACCCACAAATGCGCCGTTAGTAACCTGGTTACTAATGGCGCACCAGCTTGAGGTGCGCCATTAGTAGTTTTGTAAAAAATAAAATAGTAGTGGCGCACTGTGTTGGAGGTACGCCATTACTAGTTAAACTAGTAATGGCGCACTCTGCCATGGTGCCCCATTAGTATTTTTGGAAGAAAAAATTGTTACTAGTGGCGCACCGTGGGTCTGGTGCGCCATTAGTATCTACCACACTAATGGCGCACCATCTCATGGTGCGCCATTAGTATATAGTAGTGGCGCATCACATTTCTGGTGCGCCATTAGTGGTCATATCATCAATAGGCCTTTTCCTAGTAGTGTTACCCCCACTATGGCCAGTCAAACATATGTGTAGTGTCATGTAAAGCTTCATTTATTAGGTAATAGACTCAATTTGTCTTGGTATGTGTAATGTTACGCATAATGAGTAACTAGCTAAGTTACTCAATTTACCTCTCCTCATTAACTGATTTACTAAGCAATTTTGGTGAGGTGACATGAAATTAAATGAAAAAAGAGAGATTTTAGTATCATATCGTGATACCGTATCATAATAAATGATATGGTAATATGTGTCATGCATGACAATAAATAAGATAATATCTAAGATACTAATACATAATATTATGCATTATAGAGGTAATATCATAGAATAGTATCATATGCATGATACAAACTTATGAAACTACTCATTACGGACAGCCTTAGCCACGCAAATGTATGGGTCACTTTGCTATAAATTATCTTTCTGACGTCAAAGTGCACGCATTATTGCAGAGTTCACATGCGTACAATTTAGGACAAAAATTATTGGTGCACAAGGTATATACTATAACAAAGTCAACCACAGTTAATTAAGTGATACGAATAAGTACTAGCTAGGTTTTATTTTTTGCGAGGTGGAGTACTAGCTAGCTAGCTAGGGTCGTCCTTGTGTTGGCTCCCTATAAATAGCATCCTACTCCCTCATGTGGACATGTACCAGTTAAGCAGCTAGCTAGCTCATCTCCATCGCATCTGTTCTTGCTCTGTTCTTCACTAGAACCACCCAATTCATCAATGGCTTCATCTCTGAAGGTGGCCACCATCGTCGCTGTTTACATTGTGCTCGTCCTCAACATGGGTCACCCGGCGGCAGCCATAGAATGTGAAGATTGTCTGGGCGCCTGTGTTGCAATTTGCATCGCCTACGCAGAAACGACGTGCAGCGGCATTTGCACCGTCATAACTCTTGCATGCCAGGAATGTAAGGACGCAGCCTTAATTGAGTGTGGTGCAACATGCTACGGCGGTTGTACCCTCTTCTGCTAAACTGGCCGATTGTGCCCTGTTGCTCGCTGTAAGCTAGGTGCATGCTTGTGTTCGTTGTTGCTATTATAAGCCATGTAAATAAGCGAACTAATGCCGTTGATGTGTGCATGTGGCAAAGGTTCCTTCATTTTAGTTTTCCCCCCTCGTTTCAACCATCAGTAAATATACTTGTCTGCAAGTTGTGTATGTTTTGTGCTTCTTCGTACATATCATGGGTCCAACGTGTTGTCATACTCAAACAATAGGGATATATCCTTATCAAGAGAATGCAGTTCCAAAGTAGTATGTAGTTTCGCTTCCCTCGCGGTAGGGTTTCTTCTTTCTCTCAGCGCCTCATAGTGGCTAAAGATTGCATCTAATTCCTTCACAACTTGTCTTCTCCCAGCATAAAACTCCGTCTTAAATTTTCTATGATTTTTCTTCTTCACCGAAAATACTAGTTTCCTTTGCTGTGCTTGATCGATCATGAATTATTCCAACTACTTTCATGCAAGACTAGTTTAAGACCATGAACGAATTAATGTTAAGTGGTAGCTTATTATATTGATGCCAACTCCATTATCTATAATACCTAAATAGTTCATCCCCACTATGGTATTTCTCTCAACATGCAGCCTATCCACATCACCAGCACTGCCACATCAGCGTTTAGTTAGAGGCTTACACATCGGACCCACCACAATGAAAACAGCCACATTAGCTTCAGTTACTCCTGGTAGTAGGTCCGACAAAGAGGCTGACCACGTACGTCTCTTTCCTTTTCAAAAAACTTTAATGTGACTAGCGCCTCACCAATTCCCCACCCAGCGGATTCGTCTCCCTATTCATCTTCTCCAATCTCCATCAAATCCCACTATACAATTACTACATCGATTCAGTTGCTCTTACCATCTGGTATATATCTCCGCGCCGCATGCGATTTGGCAAGGTATATGCGATGGCGGTCGTCCCTCCTTGCGATGAGATCCGTAGGCGGTCTTCCCCGCCCTGCCTCCGGCTTCCCCGCCATAGGAACCACCGCCCTGGAAGAAGAGCCCCTCGCGGCAGATTCCACTACACCGACATCGAACCTAGCCACTCCCGGCGATTACCTTGCGGTCGCATGTCGGGTGCCTCGACAGAAGGCCGGGAAGGCTCCCCATGGAGTGGCCAACCCTGCTCGATGTCGTGCATATCCGCCACTCAACTTCCCCACCCCGCATTAGGCGTTCGCAGGTCTTCTGGATTTTCGTATTATTTGCATTGTTTATTGATTTGTATGATGAGATTAACACTATATCATAGTGATGCCTGATGCCTGATGCATGTGTTCGTACTGTTTGAATCCCCACCGATGCATCTTTATTGTTTTGTTCTTCTGGATTACTTTCTAATTTTGCTATCCAATTTCCTGCATCAGTACAAGAAGCATAGATGGTGGTTATGATACTAGGAGGGTTGGAGCTCTGACATGCACTACACCATAACAGGAAAAAAGATTACATCAGATTGTCAAGCAGTTCAAGCAATTCTTGAGGACTGCAGATTGTATCTGTAGCTCTATGTTTTAAAGTTTACTTCCAGATCTTCAAGCCTATGCCGTCTCACCATCATGTCTCGGCTTTACCAGGATTTTTTCTTCTTTATTTCAGTTTCTTTCAAGAATCAAGACTACCAAGGACAATCAAAGTCAGTATATAAATAATATTTCAACACATGGACGCCTAAAGTGTTGCCTACATGTTGTCATGAAAATAGTGGTTACATGGATCATCAGATTAAGGTAAATACATATCTCAATACATCATGCTTATTATAATTTCTAATTGTCGCTTTGTGCGGAGTAGGAGATACAGAAGTGCATTAGTAAGAAATTTGTAAAAAACAAATCCTACATACAACTATTTGTGGTCGTTATTAGAAGGGCAAAGGGAGCTTCCTAATTCTGATGGTCAGAAACATAGTCTAAGTATCAGGGGCAATAACCACCCTGCAAGGCTCCAAAAAGGTATTTGTTTCCCTTACCATGTCCATGATGCAGCTCCGATGACAAAGTAAAGTTCTGTCACTTCGCACACGTATTCCTCTCCTTTTCTTTTGCATGTTCATACACTCAGGTTTTTCTTTCTATTTTGTTAATCATTCATGCCCGATGCTTTTTCATTCCTTCCCCTCCTCTCTCACTGTTGTTCATCAGGATTGTCGCAACTACCTGCCTCTTGGTTTCGGTTCAACCTTCTGACTGCAGGGCATTGCTTCTACTGCAAAGATTAACACTATACTTCGTATGATATAAGATAACCCTGTAAAGAATTTTATGTTTAGTCTAGTCGCTTTGTGATTATCTCTATTCTACAGTCTGGATGTCCAAGCAATAACATGGTTTGCTTATTTATTCTTGCATGTATACAACACTTTCTAGCCATTCTTTTATATTTTATCCAAATAAATATAATCTCACATAACACTGACAGCCGACAACCTTCTCTGCCCTTGAATCGGTATGAATGACTGACGAAGATTTTAATTTCCAAATACATATTCCATTTATCAGCCCTTTGGTTATATTGTCATAGAATAGTCACAAGCTTGAAAGAAGACATAAGTGGATGTCTTAGATATGAATGGCATAAAAGTTAGTCGTATGTAGTGTGTTTCTGACAAATTAAGTGTACGTGCCATTTTTTTTCAATTGTGATCGTAAGTATACATGTTATCAATCCATCCAAGTGAGATAGGCAAACTGACTCCTGATGAGAAGGGAAGTGAGACCTTACGTGACTCTCCCAGTTCTGTAATGAGAACATGAAACATCAAATTTGTACAAACAGCTAGACAGCTGCACCTAAGTCGAAGGTAAATAAAATACACATGATATGTGATTAATCCCAGTAAAACATACAGTAAGAAGGAACAAAACATATAATTAATCAGAGCAAACTGAATGATTGTGTAATACTGAAGTAGAGGCATATAATTACTTCGTTATTGTCTCTATACTACGATCCGATGTTCTAGCAATAACATGGTTTTATTCGTTTGTGCAGAACCAAACATACACCTTGCAGTCTAGGCATTGTTTTATGTTATTCCCATATATCAATATGAGTTCACACAACACTGACGGCCGACAACCTTCTCTGTCGTTGGATTAGGATCCCACATATGACTGACGGGTGAAGATTTTTTCTCTACTCTTGCATCGAGCTATTTTTTATCATTGTAGAACTTCAGTCAGGAAGACACTTAACTTATATTTTGTTTTTATTTAGAATATGGTTTGCCAATTCTAGCTTATAAGCCTTTTATATGGAATTCCAGGGATCCTATATTTCTATGCAGACAACATTGGCAGCCTTTAATTCCATTGACATTGCTACCTTGCAATACAATGTCTTCATGGAATGACAGCATGAACAAAACTAAGTGCAACCTTATACTATATATACAAAACTGCAGAGATGTGAAATGATCCCTCAGTCCACCTTACTGGTTACTATTCTAAGCCTACTATTCACTTTGGTTTTGCTGAAAGGAGTCTGGCACATCCATTCATGGATACAAAACCACCATGCATTCTATTACGCTACTTATATGTAATGGATATTTTAAACTATACAATAATAATCAAGTATTGTAAATCATAGTATTATTTTCAGTTGTGATTGTCATTTTATTGCCAATGTTCATATTCCTATAAAAAGAATCTCACTTAAATATACTGCAACCAATTCCCGCAGCAATGCGCAGGGGCATCATCTAGTATGTAGAAGAGTTGACACCATGGGCCCGCAAAGTAAACCAATATATGGAATTAAGCATGCTATTTAGGAATACTTAGTGTGTAGTCTCCGTGGTAGCGACCGAAATATTGCAAGCGCGATTTTCTAATGCTAAGGAATCATTACTTTGAACAAGTTTGTTGGTGCTAGTTGCATGTAGGCTAATATATAGTGGCATTCATGAGGAATTGTGCCAATCAATGGATAACATCTTAGTAGTCGCATATTACTCCGTCCGTCTGAAAATATTTGTCGAAGAAATGAATAAAAATTGATGTATCTAGGAGTAAAATACGTTAGATACATCCATTTCAACGACAATATTTCTAGACCGCTCATTGGTATGGTCTAATCTAGCAAGAACTACTATTGCAAGTACTTATTTTGCAGCTACGCGCACCTGCTTCATCGAGCAGTTTTTCATTCGTGGGGTGGCTAATAAAATGAGGGGTCCCGGTGTGCCCTAGTCGTAGTTGCCGACATGCACGGGTCGGCCGCTACGTACTTTCTTGCGTGTAAAGAGTGACCAATAACACAGATTGGTCCAGGACGTCGTCGCCATCTCCAGGAACCAGTCGTCCACTATATCCGCCACCACCCATACGGCCGGAATATAAGGATCTTAGAAAACCTATACAGCTAACAGTACCCCACGCAGCCCGTATCCCGAAGGAGATGTTGCGTGTAAGGAATGATTGTATTCAACTATTTTAAGTTTTAATATCTGGGCGGGTTACAAAAACAACTTGAGCATAGCACTAGAAAACACTAGGGGGTGGCAAGTTTCATACAATCGGACAAAAAATTCCCATCATACCTAGATACGATAAGCCTAAACGGTAGATAAATTCTTCAGTGAAGGCATCAGCGGCCGGAGGCGAGTCGTCGTCGTTGCTCGCCATGCCACTGTCGTACAACAACAAGGAGGAGATGATCACGACCAGATGTCGGGCGGCACAGACCTGCTACGCTACGAGTCAAGTGGCTTTTGCCCGCGCGGCCACCCTCTTGCAGCAGTGGCACCGGGCATTCGTCTCCGCCGAGGTATTTGACCGGAGGATGACGTCGCGGTGAACTCCTTTGGGTCGGCCGGGGTGGACCTGCAGGACCCGCAGCCGATGCGGAAGGAACCGGCTATCTAGTAGGCCAACTACCTCACAGAGCGAGCAGCTCGCACCTCCGATTCGTACATCTTCCGTCGCGGGCTTGGCGGTGCGAGAACGAGCACCCATCGGCCGGAAGGAGCAGGGCCAATAGTGGTAGGGGAGGGCCTTTGAGGGTGACAGATCTAGACTGACGAGGACCTCGATAGGTCGGCGCGGTCGGCTGCATTGCCTCTCCGTGCTACTAGGGACATTGCAGAGCTCGAGCTCCCGCACCTGTCCATCCGACAGGCGAAGCGCGATGCGAAGGGCGAGGTCCTCGTTGTCCCAATCAGACTGCAGCAAGCCATCCCAGTCGATGGGATCTGCCTCGTAGCCAGATTTGCTGCCACAGTCGCTGCGAGAACCAGCCACGATTTTCTGGAAAGGGGAAGCGACAGGGATGGGAGCGAACATGAGTGGAGTGGAAGGGGAGCAAAGAAGCCAAGAGTGAGCTATGTTTGCACCCCGATGGGGATGGGATGGTCCATCGTGTGCCGATCTGACATGGCTGCGGCATCCGGTCCGCCCATATCCACCATAAATACAAGTTAGATTTGGAGCTATTGTTCAGCCTGGCTGCTTGGACTAATTATGTGGGATCCGGTTGGGTGGCAATTTGCAGCTCGGACAGTGATCAGACTGTCCGCACAGACGTTTGTGGCGGTCTGAGGGCTCCCGTTGTACATGCTATAAGGGCCTGTTCTTTTGAGCCATGGCTTCTACATAAGCTGCGGTGGAAATAAGCCCTTGATAAGCTGCAGAGGAAATAAGCCCATGAAATTAAGCCATCTAGTTCTTTTGTGTGAGCTTATGTTCCAGGTTCTCTGATGAATGTCTGAAATACCCCTAAAATGTTCAAAAATTAGGTGCACATGAGCACTGCACCTCCTGAAGATATGTCAACAAAAAACAGCTAATAGTCGACCTGGGCGACAGCGGCGGCGGAGGTACAGGAGGCAACGGCTGGACGAACTGCAGAACATGAGGCAGCGGTCGGATTGGACAAGCTGCTGCTTGTTCGGCCTCAAGCTGTGTTTAGATTTTCGGTTTGAGCTTTTTTCGCCCTAGGCTGAGATGGCCGAATTTCAGCCATTTTCAAAAAATTTGGCTGAATTTTGACCAAATTTTAACTGCAATTTGACTTAAATTTGACCAAAAATTGCCAAATTTAAACAATTTTGGCCTAAATATACTTTTCGCCCTAGGCCGAGATGGTCGAAATTCGGCCGAAAATCATAACATAGGCCTCAAGTCTAGCTGTGCAGCGGCCTCGTGCTCGGCGGTGTGATGTAGGGTACGGCTAGCGGCGGCGACGGAACGAGGCAGCTGGCTGGGCTGGGCTTGGCTTGTGCCTCTCAGCAGAAAATAAGGTTGCATGGTATAGAAGCTAGGCTGGGCTTGTGCCTCTCAGCAGAAAAGCTCCCAAAATCCCATGCGACCTTATTTTTGGGATTTTATATGATAACTATGTATGATACTGCATCAATTAATCACAAAATAATTCATTTATTATTTTTCAATGCAAATATAACTATTTTGTGCCCAAGGGAGGTGGCGTCAGACCCTGGCCTCGGCATTCTAATCCGCTTCTGGCAGGCCCAACCATTTTAATATATTTATTTATTTAATCCGTGACTAAGCCGTTTTAAGTACTTGGTCAGCAATCTCTAACCAATGATAAGATCACAAGACAAGGCCTAGTGGCCTACTATCTATTTTCATAGTCAACTGTGCCGCTAGTCAAACTACTCCAATCCAGTTATATTGATGCATGCTCATCACCAGTTCACCATGTTTTAAAGCAACCGAGCTATCTTTCTTTTTTGTGGAAAATCTCCGTCTTTATATTAAAGGGCCATTTGCATTTCTGTCCCTAACTCGAATCACCTAATCAGATATACCCCTAATTCGAAAGCCTGCTCAAATTTGCCCCTCCGCCGTTAGGTGCCCTTATAGAAATGCCCTTTTGCGCCGTTACCGTCTGGTCAACAGCTTTGACCATCCTGAAAAAAATATCCAAAAAATCTAAAAAATCTAAAATTTTGTGAGATCGAAGATACTCATGTGCCCAAGGTGTGTGCAAATTTTCGTGCTATTTGGACATTGCAGGAGCTCGTGGCGAGGAAAAACAGTTAATCTGCATGCTTGTGAACAATAAATTTGAAATAAAATAGCAAAAAAATTTAAAAATATGAATTTTTTTGGCATCAAAGTGGCTTGGGTGCACAAGGTGCTTGCAAGTTTTTGTGATCAAAGGACATGTGAGGAGCTCTAGCAAGCAAAAACAAAATAGTCATTTTTTCTCAAGTTTTTTCCCGAGCCAAATTTTGTTCTCCACAAGCCCCTCCAATGTCCAAACACAACAAAAAAATTTCACGCAGCTTGCAGACCCGAGCCTCTTTGATGCCAAAAAATTTCATATTTTTTTGAATTTTGTTTTTTTTTTGAATTTACTGTTCTCAGGCTTACATATTTATTGTTTTTTCTCTGACACGAGCTCTTGGAATGTACCAACAGCATGCAACTTTGCACGCACCTTGCGAACCTGAGTATCTTTGATCCCACAAAATTTCAGATTTTTTTGAATTTTTTTGCTATTTTTTTCAGGATGGTCAAAGCCCTTTGACCGGCTTTGACCTGCTTTGACCGGACGGTAACGGCACAGAAGGGTATTTCTATAAGTGCACCTAACGGTGGAGGGGCAAATTTGAGCAGACTTTGAAATTAGGGGTAAATCTGAAAGTGGGCGCAAATTAGGGGCATAGTTGTAAATGTCCCTATATTAAAAGACTTCAAACATTCTGGAAAACATATTGTTGATGTGGTTAAGAAGCAATTAAACAATACTTAGTGGGCAATCTCCGTGACAACCATCCAAATATTGCTACTAGTTTTCCAATGCAAAGGAGTTGTTGCTTTCAATAAGCTCGGTACTAGTTGCATTGTTGTCTAATAGTACTATGTGACGTTGGTAAGAAATTACGTCCAGCAAAGGATAACATCTTAATTAGCATTAAGAGCTAGAGCCTTGCCTGTTTTTTCATTGATATATAGGAATGGATCAGTGTATATGTGGAGTGTACACAATCCCTTGCTGGAACTAGGCCGTCTTAAGTACTTGGTCAGCAATATCAAACTAATGATAAGAACTCAAGACTGGGCATCCTCTACAACACTAAGCTCTCTAGTTTTAATGAGCCTACATTCAATTGAGGTATCGAATTAAAATTGGGTCATCCGATTTTAACCGAGCCAACAATTTCTCAAAGCTCCACGATTCTATTCTTCTATACTATACACTTTGCTTTCTAATTTTTAAGGCCTCACAATTAATTGAGTTAATCAATTTAGAATTTGGTCATCCAATTTGGACCGGGTCAACAATTTCTCAAGCTCTCTCATTCAATTCTTTTTATTCACCATGTTCCAAAATTTTGAAGCTCTTTCATTCAATTGAGGTATTCAATTTTGATTTGGTTTACGATGTTGACTGGGCCAACGATTATTCAAATCAATCAACAGCAACCGGCCTATAAAAACATATCAATCCCCCACACCCTCGCACCACCTAGAGAAAAGAAGCGTCGTCATGTGATATTGTAGAATCAATATAATACATGCAATCATCGACACATAAATTTCCACACATAAATATAAGTTGGTTAGCCAATAACACGGAATCACACCACAAAAGGCCGACCAAATCACAACATTATAAATAAAAATAAAACGCACTCTATCATCTCCCCCACCCGTCAAACTGAATATTCCATCAGCTATAAAATATAGGGGGTATCAGTTTTTTAGAAAGACAAATTTCTTTAACTTTGACCAAGCTCAGAGCAAAAAATATCGACATCCATAATATTAAACAAACAAATATGGAAATTCATTTTGTGATGAATCTGAAAATACCAATTTGATATTGCAGATTTTGATATATTTCTTTACAAATTTGACCAAGCTTAAAAAGTTTGACTTTTAAAAAAATTACACCTTACATTTTGAAACAACGTGATTATTTAAAAAAAATAGCAGGAACGGCGCAGCAAAGCGCGCACAACCCTTCTAGTAGCATCTATTTACAAAGCCAATTGTGCCGCTAGTCATATGTGTCCTACAATTCAGTTATATGTATCGTGATCATCAGTAGTTCACCTTGTTTTAAAGCAACCCACTCGTCAGTGTGAGTGTTAGTTCAAACATATCTGTCAATGTACAGCCGTTTATGCATTTTAGCTATGATTTGCTGCCCATGAATTAATGCACCGAGCGGGTTTTTTTTCTTTTATTTTTTATTTTTGCTCGTGCAACTAGCTAGCAGGGAGTGTTAGTGAATATAACTTTATAAAATGCTAATATAATTGAATATTTCAGTTTTCCACATGAATCTTTATTACATTGCTAAGGATACTTGCCATCATGCAAAACAGCGTTGTTGTCCACTCTTTTCCGGGGCTGTACTTTTATTGATAATTATATATTTTGAAAGTATATTTTGGTATTATTAAATATTTACTTTTGCTTTGAACATATATATTGCTGTAGTCACCTGGTTTTGTATGAGGAATTCGTCGGCAATTAGTGCCAAGAAATAGTCAGTTGTACTAAAAGTAGAACTTTAAATGTTTTTTATAAAAAGAACATTCAATTCGTACATATTATTTAAGAATGCCTAAATTGATCCTATGCATGCAGTAAGAACACCTGTTGTGTCATATTTATTAAGTACTTCCTCCGTAAACTAATATAAGAGTGTTTAGATTACTAAAATAGTGATCTAAACGCTCTTATATTAGTTTACAGAGAGAGTATGTAGATGTAGATTATAGGATAATTGGACAACTAAGTTTTCGGGAGAACTTACTCTGGAAATACACAGTATGATCTTCATATGGTTATACGAAGTGTGTATAGCCCTTTTTACCAGTGAGTAAGGGTGCTCAATCAAATCAGAATGCTTTATGGTCGAACCCGGGCTACTGACGGGAGTTGATGTTGAGAAATATTCGATTAAACAAGGTGATACATGAGCACCCATAATCCTGACGGTCTCATGGAGGGAACTGGAGGAAGAGATTCGGATCAGTCATGGCTTCATCAACTTCAGCAAGGGAGTCAGGAAGGAACCTGGACTATCATGCATGCTCAGCGACCCACATGGTGCCCTGCATGAGCATGCGGTACTTCCTGTTAAGATGAATGGCGTGGGTGGCATGGTTGTTGAGGAAGTATTGGTGGAGGCGAGTACATGCTGACAAGACAGTGCCGTCAGAGGACATCGCAAGGTCCAGAAGACTACCGCCGATCGTGGTGTAGATCCACCCAAAGATCCTGATGTCGGTAGGTCGCAACTCGGGATTGTCGACGTCAAGTTCAAACGTCCTGTTAATGTGGTTGAGTACAATGCAACAATGAAGGTGGAGAGGACGAACAACAAGAAATTTGAAATTTATGATAGTTGTTGGTGGATGGGTCGGGTTTGAAAGGGGTGTAAGAGTGGATGTTGGTATTATGCACGGCAATGGAGGGCTGAAGTTTGAAACATTAATTCGATGGGTAAGAAGAGAGAGTTGAAGCAGTGGTGATAATGGGCACCATGGCGCCGACAGAGAAACTAGAAGTGGTATGCAAGGTTTGCACCCAAAGGGAGGTGGCCCTGGAATTGGTATGGGAGTTGCTCAATAGCGAGTAAATGCTTGCGTCAAGGGTTACAAGTGTTGATGTACAACACATCAGAGAATGAATAAAGAGAGTGCCCTGACTAGCTGGAACATACGGAAAGGCGTGCACATGTGCACGAGCAATCTTAGATCCTAACCTCTAAGGACTATGGTACAACACAAGCTTTGCTACACCTAGGGTGGCTTACGTGGGGAGGGGGTCACGTAATGATTTGTCAATTTCTAATTGGTCATTAGTGGAGGCGGCCCATCTTGAAATTCAGGGGGGTTTGATTAGTTCAGATTTCAGAATGAAGTTACGTAGGATACATAAGATGCATTACGTAGTTCTAGCATGTTTGGTAATACAGGTACAACGGTACATATAGATGATGCATTGTTTAGCAATATTAAATTGAAATCATGTAGTACGAGGGTTAGCAAATGTCAAAGGCTAACAATACACAATCCGTGCAAACGTGTTGGTCACTTTCATGTATATAATCCTTCTCATGTCAAAGTGCAAGCATTCAATCATTGGTGCACAAGGTATATACTATATTGAAGTCAACAACAGTTAAATTAAACAATACGGATCACACTCAAAAAGTATCTAAGCGATACAGATCAGTAAATTAGCTAGTTCTTTTTTTTCGGGAGGTGGAGATAGAGTACCAGCTAGCTAGTACAGGGTAATCCTCACGTTGGCTGCCTATAAATAGCATCCTGCTCCATCATATGGGAATGCACCACTTAACAGCTAGCCATAGCTCATCTCCATCCATCGCATCTCTTCTTCCTCAATCCTCCACTACAAACACCCACCCAATTCATCAATGGCTTCATCTCTGAAGGTGGCCGCTGCCCTCGCCGTGGCCGTTTGCGTCGTGCTTGTGCTGAACATGGGCCAGCCTGTGGCAGCCACAGAATGCAAAGATTGTCTCGCTGACTGTGTTGACGTTTGCGTCAACTACTCTGACACTGCGTGCAGCGGCATCTGCACCGCCAAACCTCCTGCATGCCAGTCATGCAAGTACGCGTCCTTCCTTACGTGTGGTGGCACATGCTACAGCGCCTGTGCCCATTTCTGCTAAAGCCTATAGTGGCTGTAAGCTGCCTGCGTGTGTTGGTACCTCGTTGTTGCTAAGCCATGTAATTAAGTGAACAAATGCTATTGCTCTGTGCATATGGCAAATGTTCCTTCGCTCTATTGTTCCTCTTTGTTTTATCGTTCCGCTTTGTTTCAACCATCAGTAAATATGCATGTATGTGTGCAAGTCATCTATATATGCTTTGTGCTTCTTTCTATCATGTGCCTGACGTGCTCATGCTGGGGGGATATCAGGTGATACCACCTATTACATGCTCCCATGCTAAAAAAATTAAAAAGTCACATTAGATGTTTCAAAAAAAATTGAAAACAATTATGGATGTTCACAAGACATACGTTTATAACCCCTAAAAATTCAGATCAAAATTCAAAATATACATTGAGAAACAAAAAATACAAAACTGTATGTGAATAGTGTCATTCCTGACACTGTTCATGTTTTGTCTTCTTTTACACTATTCATTCTAGATTTGTCATTTTTGTTTCTCAATAGGTATTTCAAATATGGGTCTGATTTTTTATGGGTCGTAGACATATGTCTTGTGAAGATCCACAAAGTTTTTCAGAATTTTTTTGAAACATCTAAATGTGATTTTTGAAAAGTGATATATCATGGTAGCATATAAAGGGTAGTATCACCTGATATTTTCTGGCTCATACAGTCCTTATAAAATGGGGATAAATCCTTATCTCAAAAACACAGTTACAAAATACGTAGTTCAGCTCCCTCATTCTCAGTTAATCTTTTTATCGTATTCGTAAGGTCTAATGTTCATATCTTTAACGAGCTTAACAAACGAGCCAGCTCGCGGGTTATACGAGTCGAGCCAATCTTGAAATTGAGCTCGCTATAGTAACGAGTCGAGTCGAGCTAGCTCATTAAAGAAACGAGCTTTAGCGAGTCGAGTCGAGCTGGCTCGACTCGGCTCGAATTCCACCCCTAGGTTTGCCTCTCTCTCTCAGCGGTTGATCTAACGGTGTAGAGCTCGCATACAACTTATCTTCTTCTAGGCTGAAACTTCAGGTATCATGCAAAATGAAAAGAATAGTGTGCTATGACAAAATAGTGTGGCCCTTAAAATATGTCATTAGCGTGCTATAGCATGCTATTAGCAAGACATTGTACACTGGGATTTTAGCGAGGCATTGCTCATGACATTATAGCGTGCTATTAGCAACGCTATTTTTTCGCTCATCATGCATCACCATGTCAATTACATGTACAAAGTTTCACACCCTTGGCACGAAATAAGAAAATTAAGTATTGTAGGACTGCAAAGTAAACCAATATATATGGAACTAATTGAGTATGCAATTTAGGGATACTTTATGGCACTCTCCATGGCAGCCACCGATATATTGCTAGCTCCTTTTGTAATGATCAAGAATCATTACTTTGAATGAGTTTCTCAATGCGAGTTGCATGTAATTAGTAACATTCATGAGGAATTGTGTCGATCCAAGAATAAGATCTTAATTAGCATATTACTAATTAATACCTAAAGATATATACCACCTTTAAGAATTTATAGCTAGCATAAAACCATACATGATATATCCTTTTTCCTTCCACTCCGCCATCATGTATTGGATTTGGCTTTGGCTTTGGAGCTGGTTCATCTGAAATGCTAGCAGCATAGAGCTCTGACCTATTTTCCTAAGAAATTGGACCACTGTTTTCGTATTGATGAATTTAGGAATAGTTATGCTGCATTTTGTTCATTGATATATAGGGATAGGGCAGTGTATAAGTGGAGTACTTCGCTGATGCCAGCAAGTTAATAACCATCTCTTACACGCGTTAACAATTTCTTTTACAACAAGTAGTTTGATATCATTCACAAATTAATGTCAAGTGGTAGTAGCTTCTTCTATTAATATCAACTCCATTCACCAATCATTCACGATCGCGACAAATCACAGAAGGTTCCACACCTTCTGGCTAGAAGAAGAGGAACAGTAGTACTACTATATAATAGGCCTGCAAAGTAAACCAATGTATGGAATCAAGCATGCAATTTAGGAATACCTAGTGAGCAATCTCCGTGACAACAACCAAACTGTTGCTAGCAAGTTTTCTAATACCGAGGAATCATTAGTTTGAGGGAGTCTTTCAATGCTAGCTGCATGTTATCTAACAAGTAGTGATGTTCACAAGGAATTGCGTCCATCGAAGGATGACATCTTAATTAGCATATGACTAATTAAGACCTACAGATATATACCACCTTGAAGCACTAATAGCTACAACAAATCCATGCACGGCACCACCTTCATTTCTAAATATAAGTCTTTTTAGAGATTGCAATAGAGACTACATACAGAGGAAAATGAGTCAATCTACACTCAAAATATGTCTATATACATCCGTATGTAGTTTATATTGAAATCTCTAAACAGACTTATATTTAGGAACGAAGGGAGTAGATCATATTTCCTTCTGCTCTGCCTCTTCTGTACCACACTTAGAAAAACATTCATGGATTGGCTTTTCCTTAGGGGCTAGTTCATTGGAACAGCCCCTAAAGCTAGAGCCTGGCCTATTTTGTTTAGGGAACCATGTTGCTAAATCTTTGGTGCCTCAAAATTTTCGAGCGTCACTCGAATTCACAGCAAGACTAAAGGTGGGGCGACACGAGGAGCGAAAGCAACGAGCGTCGACCACGGCGAGGCTGCGGCAAGACCTCACCGGAGATGGGGACAATGTTGCGAGTGATAGCGTGTTGTGGCGCCCAAGGCGAAGGCGGGGAAGCAGGTTGACAGGTGCGGGGGGTGCGGGGATGTTGGAAAATTTTGGTTGCCGGTGAGCTTTAGAGGGATGATCATGGGTGGTGGAGGCAAATGGGTCTGCCGAGGGTACCGTGGGGTGGACCGTGTGTTGATTTTTGGGAAGACAACGAACCATATGTGGGCTGGAGGTTGAGGGTGAATCCCAACCGTCCCATACCAATTGTGTGCCCCATAAAATTGACTGTTGTTTACAGGAGTGTTACGATCTGTTAGTTAGGTACCTAGTATTTGGCTAACTTACAACAACAAGCAGGTCGATCATACAAGATAGATGTACAAGGCAAACCAACCTGTGGTTGGATGGTTAGTTGGGCAGGGTTTAAATCCGGGTGCTCGTGTTTATCCTGGATTTATTTCAGGATATCTGACGATGTGTGTTCAGTGAGAGGAGACGTTCCCATCGACTATGAGGCGTCTACGATGACTTCGTACAATCTCAAGATGATATGCCGGGTCAGTCTCTCGGAGGTGCTCATAGAGATAGGGTAGGCGTGTGTGCGTTCATAAAGGTGAGTGTATGCGCGTATATATTAGCCCTTGCATCTGCACTGTGCTAAAAAAAGATGTACACAATGAGCGAATACTTCAACAGACGTCATGCCGAAAGACGCCGTCTCCGTCTCCACCATGGCACCACGCTGGCCGCCGGCGGCTGGCACGTCCTCGGAATCATAGGATACTCGCAGACCAAGCTGCTCGGCGCCGGCGCGTCGGCCCGGTTCTGCCAAGTCGAGGCGGCTTTCGCACTGGTGGCCACCCCGTCCTTGGTGAGTCGGGCGGCTTTCGCACTGGTGGCCACCCCGTCCTTTGCGAGGTTCCTGGAATCTTCGATGTCTAGCCGAAGAGACTTTGCACTTTTTCAGTGGCAGGCATCCATCTCCGCCGAGGTCGCTGGCCGGAGGATGACATCACGGAGGAGATCCTCCTCCGGGTCAACCAGCATGGACCTACAGAATTCGCAGCTGCTGCGGGAGGAACCCGCAGTCTCTCGGACATGCTGCCTAGCATGTCCGGCTCGCGCCTCTGATTCGTGCGTCCTCCTTGCAAGCTCGGTAGTGCGGGAACAAGCACCCTACTCCGACCGGGAGCAGCGGGGCCCAAAGTGGTAGGGGAGGGTCATAGAGGGCGACGGATATGGACAAGCACAGATCGCGACAGGCTGACGTGGTCCATTGCATTGCCTTGTCGGGAAACGGTGGAGAACACAGAGCTTGAGCCCCTATCTTTGTACATCCATGAACCGCGGAGCACAACGCAAAGGGTGAGGTCTCCTCATCATCAAAATCCCAGTCCGGCAAGGCATCCCTGTCGATGGGCTCCGCCTCGTTGCTGGATCCGCCACTGAAATCGCTGCCAGAACCAACCATGGTAGCCCGAGAAGAGGAAGCGATGCGGATGGGAGCGAACCTGAGTGGTGTAGAAGGGGAGAGAAGAGGCCGATACTGAGCTATGTTTGCGCCCTAGTGGGGATGGGTTCGCCGAGCACGAACAGGTTCGATGTGAGTGCCACGTCCGGGCGTGTCGATCTGCCCAGAAGATAGGGCTAACTATGTGGGGTCCAGTTGGGTGGCAATTTATGGGTTGAGTAGTGACCAGGCTATCCGCCCATACGTTTGGGGGGGATATGAGCGCTCCGTTGTACATGATTTAAATCTGGGCATGGGAAGCCTCGCCCGCCGGCGTCTAGGCTGGGCTTGTGCCTCTGTTAATTGTTTTTAAATAATACATTTTTTTAGTAATTTGCACAAATATTATGCCAAAAAAATTATTTTCAAAAATAATACACCGTCGTCCAGCAGCTGGCCGACTGGTCCTAGTCAGCTAGCAGCAGGCTGACTGGTTCTTATCGGCCAACTACGAGCCGACAGGTGGCTTCTCGGCCACGCGGAGGCCGACTATTGGCCAGGCCACGTCGGGCGCTGGCTGTCGGCGCGGGCTGGGTCACGGGCGACCCAGTCAGCCAGTTGCCGACCGATCGGCCAGCTGCTGGCCGATAGGGAGCCGACCCCGCAGCACACGTCTCTTTCTCCTCTCCTTCTTCTTTCACTTTCTCCCACCGCAAGCTTCTCTCTGTTCTTCCTTCCTCCTCTCTCTTACACAAACTAGCTCCAATTAATACACCAAAATGACCCGTTTTTTCACGGATTTGGCACCGTGAATGGGTTCTACATAGTTAGGAGAGCCAAAAGAGACCTCGATCTACTGATGGGGTAGCTTGTGGTGGTCGTGGTGAGCATCTTTTCAGCGCATTGGTGGAGGTTGTGGCGGTGGTGGAGGTGGAGGTGGTGGTGGTGAAGCTGGGGCAGTGTGGTGGAGGTGAAGCTCTGGTAGTTTGGTGGAGTTTCCGGCTCCAGTTCCGGTGATTGAAGTACGTCGTTCGTCGTTCGCACGCACGCTACAAGGGTATATTTCAACAAACATTTTTATTTTCGAAGTTGCGTGCAATTATTGTTATTTTCTCTGGTAGTAATGTAAATATATTTAGGTAGTCGTGGTGAGCATTTTATTTCCCGGGACCGGTGTGCAATTATTGTTATTTGCTCCGGTAGTAACGTAAATATATTTAGGTGGTCGTGGTGAGCATTTTATTTCCCGGTTCCGGTGTGCGATTATTGTTATTTGCTCCGATAGTAAACGTAAATATATTTAGGTGTGTTAGTAATTGGAGTTGCTCCGGTAGTAAACGTAAATATTTAGGTGTTCTTGGTGAGCATTTTAAGTTGTTGCTTAATACTTGTATTAGTTGCTCCGTTAATATTCTGTAATATATAGCTAGCTAATATATAGACATGTCTAATATTTCTTAGTGGGGGTATATTAAGTTGTTGCTTAATACCTGTGTTTCATTGTTGAAAAAAAATAGGTGAGCCGAGATGTCTGATGTAGTGAACTTCAGATTTTGCTATGGTCTTGGTACTGTCCAAACAACTGAGATGGGAGCAGATCTGAGTGAATTTACTCATATAGATGTGCCAATGAGCGCACCTCAAACATGGTCTGTCAGTCAGTTGAAAGAATGGATTGCGGCAAGTTTAGGTCTTGATACTGAAACACACACCGTCGGTGTTCATGCATTGTGTACACGGTCAAGTTCAATAATTTACTTTTATTTGAGGCCGATAGAGCGAGACTCCGAATGGGTGCGGTGGTTACAAGATTGTGAACGAAGGGGATGCAATCCTGATGCTTTAGTTCTTCCCGTCGTGAAGGAGGTCACTGCACATGAAGGCGAGGGTGGCTACGATCCTGGTCATAGCAGTGTAGGGAGGCAGTTATCTATGTCAAACGCTGGAGATGATGGTTACGAACAAGGATAGAGTAGTCAGGTAGAAGGAGGAAATGCTTATGGTTATGAATCAGGGCAGAGTAGTCAGGTAGAAGGAGGAAATGCCGATGGTGATTACAATGGCGAGGTGGACGCTGACGAGGTAGATGGGCACATGCAGGACCAGATGGAAGAAGAAGACACCAATGTTGAAAGGGGTCATGCCGATGCTTCTGACGAGTCAGATGAAGAAGAAAATGTAGAGGAGGTCCCGAATCCTGCATCGTGGAATCATGACTTCTCATCTGCAATGACCGTGAATGATGGACATGATTCAGCCTGGCAATATCACCAGAACAATATTGCGACGGGTGCTATGTATCCGAACAAGCAAGCCCAGAAAGATGCAATAATTAACTGGGCAATGTCCATGCAAAGGGTTTTCACAGCTCAGGTGTTCTGTCATAAATTCCTGACAATGGTATGCAAGAACGCATATTGTCCCGCCAGGGTGCACGGCTTTCTCCCTAAGTATGGCACAAGTTGGGTGATAAGTGACTTAGTTAATCACACTTGTCTTATTCCCTGCATCCCTCAGGATCATGCCAGCCTTTCATCCACGCTTATCGCTCAGTTGTTTTATGATGAGATAGTGTAGGGCAAAGCTATGGAAGTGAAGGCAGTCCAGACAAAAGTCTTCCCCAGGTTCAAGTACAGAATTTCTTATGGCAAGGCTTGGAGGGCTAAGCATGCGCCGCTTCAGAGGAGAGTTGGTTCTTATTTTGATGCATATGACTCTGTTGTCCAGCTCCTCCACACCCTGCAGCAGCGGAATCCAGGCACCTATATCGATATCCAAGACATGTTCATGCTAGAGTTCCCAACTGTGAGGGTGCTGCATCGTCTCTTCTTCTCTTTCAGTGTATGCATCAAAGCTTTCTGGCATTGCCGACCGGTGATATGTGTTGACGGTACTTTTCTCACAGGCAAGTACAAGGGTCAGATCCTGACAGCCATAGGTCAAGACGGCCAAAATCAAGTCGTCCCACTCGCATTTGCTTTTGTGGAGAGTGAGAACATTGAAAGTTGGACATGGTTCTTCAAGCAGTTGAAAATATCAGTTGTGAAGGAGAATCCCACTGTGTGCATCCTTCATGACAGGCATGCAGGTATACTCAGTGCAATAAGGACACTGACAAACTCAGGCCCTGAGGAACAGGTTCCATGGCAGGACATGCAGAGCCGTTGGTGCATGCGCCATCTGGGGGCTAATTTCTTCTCATAGTTTAGAAATAAGAACCTGATGAATCTGTTCAAAAAACTCTGCAAGCAGAACCAGCTATGGAAGTACAATTTGATACGCGACAGACTTAATGTGTGCACGCAGAGACACGTGAGGGATAGGAAAGCTGCAAGAGATGCAGCGGTGACGGCACATGTTGAAGAAGTAGTTGCACAGTTGGCAACAGGAACAGCGGCCGTGGAGGAGGAGCCTGTTGGGCTATGTGACCTGCCAGGCTTTGACCCACCTGGTACTAGGAGAAGGCTTGGTAGGTCGATTAAAACCTTCGAGCAGTGGATAGAGCATGAGCCTCAAGAGAGGTGGTCTTTGCTACATGACACACATGGAGCACGATACGGTGTCATGACAACAAACCTTGCAGAAACATACAACTTTGTCCTCAGAGGAAACCGGGCATTGCCACTTACAGCCATCATTGAGGGTATTTTCTATGGCACCATCAAGTATTTCAGAGATAGACGTCAAAAAGCAGAGCAACATATCTTCAACAACCCGAATACACGGTAGTGTGAAAGAGTCACGAAGTACATGGACAACAAGATGCAAAAAGCTAGATCACACACTGTAGTCGCCATCGGTAATCAAGAAAGAAGGTTTGAGGTTCGCTTAGCCAACAACAAATTCGGATGTGCAAATGAGTTGAGGACGCATGAGGTGAAAATTGGTAATGAAGCCTGGCCAACGTGTGAGTGCACATGCAACAAACCGAAATTGCTTCACCTACCTTGCTCACATGTACTTGCTGCTTGCGGGCAGCTTGGAATGGACACAATATCGTTTGTGTCTCCATTTTTTCTGAAAGAGTCTGTCCTCAATACCTGGACAGGTGAGCTGATGGGTTTTCGATCAATGGGTAATTTCAACAGCGTCAACCCCGCTGAAAGGCATTACATTCCAAACCCAGAGCATATGCGTACAAGTAGAGGCAGACGGCATTGTCGGCGCATCCGGAATGATATGGATGAATCTGAAGCAGGAGGTCCGACTAGGCAATGCATTCTGTGCAATGAATTTGGCCATAGGGACACTAATTGTCCCACTTTCGTCACTGGGCGTGGACAAGGCAACCGGGGAAGAAGAGGAGGAAGAGGCAGTAGAGGAGTAAGGGTGAGAGGAAGAAGTTAAGCTAGCAGTAGTATGTTCTGAATTTGTATTAAGTGTGGCACTATGTTCTGAATTTGTATTAAGTGTGGCACTATGTACTGAATTTGTATTAAGTGTGGCACTATGTTCTGAATTTGTATTAAGTGTGGCACTATGTTCTAAATTTGTATTAAGTGTGGCACTATGTTTTGAATTTTTATTAAGTGTGGCACTATGTTCTGAATTTTTATTAAGTGTGGCACTATGTTCTGAATTTGTATTAAGTGTGCCACTATGTTCTGAATTTGTATTAAGTGTGGCACTATGTTCTGAATTTGTATTAAGTGTGGCACTATGTTCTGAATTTTTATTAAGTGTGGCACTATGTTCTGAATTTTTATTAAGTGTGGCACTATGTTCTGAATTTTTTTATGTGCAGGAATGTCAGGAATGTGGTTGCTGAATGGGGACATTGATAGGGGTCATCGTGGTGCGATATGGTATGAGCGCAAGCTTGAGCCTCTGGTCACTCGCACTCCTAAAGAAAACTGGATGATACACCCAGGATGGCTTCAGCGGTACGTGTTTTATTAATTTGCACACTGACATGCATATTAATGGGAGACACTAACTAAAATGTTCTCTGATGAAGGTTGAAATGGGCCGGCCTTTTACCTTTCGCGCGTCTGGTTGAGTATATCCCGGGTGAGAAACCCATCGCCATCGACGGGTCCTTGCTGAGCTGCTTAGTGGACCGTTGGAGGCCAGAGACCCACACGTTTCACTTCCGATGGGGAGAGATGGCTCCTACTCTGGAGGATGTGTCACCTTTGCTCGGACTACTGTTGGCAGGTCATGCCATAGGACTGTTGGACGCACCGGCTGGTTGGGAGCGAGCCCTTACACAACGTTTTCATGGTGTTTTTCCGGATGCTCCGGATCCCGTATGGGAGCATCACGGACCTAAGTATGAGTGGTTGCTCAATTTCCAGGTAATTTCCCCAACCTCTTATCTTCAAGTTATCGTGCATATGGTTTTACAGAAAATAACTGCGGCTAACTAAAACTTTCTCTTTGCTTAATGCAGATCCAAAACTTCCGGGCGTCGTTGACTGCGGAACAGATCACTCGGAGCCTGGAGGCCTACTTAATGTGGCTTTTCGGCAAGGTGATGTTCACAGAGAACCATGTCACCACTATTAACGCGCTCTACATCCCTATGGCACTCGAGATAGCGAGCGCTCAGACGGCGGATCAGATCAGACAGAGGAGTTGGGGTTCGGCGGTCTTAGTGGCCACATACCGAGGTATGTGCAACGGTTGCCAGCTTACATCGAGAAAGCCAGCCCTTCTTGGATGACATCTATTCCTACAGCTATGGTCGTGGGAGAGGTTCTCTATAGGGCGACCAGATGTACGTGTTCGTGAGCCTATAGACGCCATGTTTGATGCTGACGGCATCGACATGCCTACTTTCGGTCTGTGTTGGACACGTCGCGAGGTATGCACCGTGTTATAGTTTAACGTAACTTTTTTCTGCACAAGAGATAGTTCGATGCTAGCGGCTACTAACTTTTGCTTTCTGCAGAGACGCTTTGCTAGTGATCAGACCAGGAAGGCATACACAGCATTGAACGAGCAGTTCGATGCGTACACCGGGTCATCTGGCAGCCCTACACGGAAGCAGACATACAAGAGAGATACCCTGGTGGTCTGTCTGTGCTATGCACAAGGGTCCGAGATTACTGGATGACAAAATCAAAAATCATCTTCGATGTCTTCGTCGAGGAGATGGCACAACAGAGGGTCAAGAGGCAATTTGGTCTTCTGCAGTTGGAGCTGCCTCCCCCTATAGAGAACCCAGTGCCAGCACACATCCACAGGTATTAACTAAATTTTCAATGTTGCATTATCTTTCATAGTACTCCATTCGAAGCTTTAGGTAATTGTTGAACACACACCACAATTTTAGGACGACAAGGAAGGGCATGACTAGGACAACTGCTGACTGGCTAGTTAGACTAGAGCCGTATGTTATAGAATGGGAGAGAGCAAACACACATCTATGGCACGAGAATCACAATTTTGATCTCGATAAATTCAATCTCTATTTGCAGAGCTACATGACCGAAACACGATTATGCATCGTTGAGCACTCCCACCCAGAGGAGATACTGGATCCTACTCCATCGGATATGTACCCAAGCTATGACACTTCGGGCTCTAGGCAGTACGCGGCAAGATATATTTTCTTTAAGTAATGTTGTCACATACTTTGACGTGCAAGAGACATACATTATTAATCGTCATGGAAATTTGCAGGCTACCTTGACACACGAACTCTACCAGGACGTGACCACCTTTGGACGATCACTGTCATCTGGACCTCTTCTTCAGCACCGTCCAGTGCTACAGCCCTTCTTGGAACGAATTCAGAACAAGACACGGACTGTGTACGAGGCTATCACGTGCACCCAGAGAACCGACGTTGTTCAGCACCAGCAGCAGTAGCCGCGTCACTCCATGCACCGACATCAACCACGTCCACGTCTAGCACATCAGCCGACAACCAGGCCACCCCGTCCTGACCAACCTGGCAGTTCAACGTGGCAGCAACCACAACAATATGGTCCCACGTCGAGCTTCGTGTTTTCTCCATAGCCACAGCAACACGGTCCCTCGTCGAGCTTCGTGTTTTCTCCACAACCACAGCAGCACGGTCCCTCGTCGAGCTTCATGTTTGAGCCAGAGCAGCCGTCACAACCAGCAGGTAAGTGTCTTCATTTTTATTGTTTTCAATATTAATTGAGGCGACCTCATTCTTCATGACTAAACGTTCCATCGTGCAGGAGCCCACGGATCTCATGCGTCTATGTCAGCATCACATGATACGTGGGGGAGTGATCAACATCCCGAGGAGAACATACATGCTCAGATGTCGCAGCACACCCAGTGGATGAACATGTATTCGACTCCTCCACCAGGCCCCACACAGGATACACAGCATGACCAGGGCGAGTCTGAAATTCCTCCTCGTAACATTAGGCCACCTAACAGGTTGGGATGGTCTCCGCTTCCAGATCCACCTCCCCGCCAGGCCAGACGTCATCACTGACGCTTCCATCTATCAGTAGAGACATGACCATCTACTTATGTATGAGACTTATGTATATTCTATGTATGAGACAAATGACTATGTACTTATGTATGAGACATATGCCTACTCTATTTTAGTACTCTGTTATCCGAACTACAACATCATATTTAGATAGAACATAATGCTCGTACAACAAGACAGTATAAACAACTAGATAGAACTACATCTAAATTAATGGTACATACGACTAAACTTACAACATACATCATAAAAACTACATGAAGTCATCATCGTCATCCTCCATCGATGCAGAACTCTTGCCCTTCGAGGATGCAAAACTCTTACCCTTGGACGATGCAGAACTCTTGCCCTTCGAGGATGCAGTACTCTTGTCCTTGGACGATGCAAAACTCTTGCTCTTCGACGATGCAGAACCCGGAAGCGGCGGCATGAAGATATCATCTTCGTCCTCGCTCTCCTCAGTCCATAAAAATGGATGCTTTTCTGTAGTCCTTCTGAAAGTTTCACTCTCTGGCTCCACTACCTTCTTCCACCTTGCATGCAACCTAAGAAGTTCTATACGTACCTCCTCATAGGTCCTTTCAGGCCACCCAGACATACGTAATTCGTGAGCCAACTCATTCATTATGGTGTCACTACCGGTGAGTTCGTCCCATGGAACTATCCTATTGTCCATCCTGAAATCGGTAGCTAGCCTCAGAAGAGTCCTGCTCATCTCAGGGTGAAAACTACGATCAAAAGGATAATGGGACATCTCAACTACACTACACTGGAATGCTTATCCTCCTCTGTCTGAAGGGGGTTTTATAGGTAGGGATGAGAAAATGGCGGGAAAGAACGACTGCGGTATGGCGGGAAACAGGTGGCGGGAAAGAGTTTGCGCGAACATATGGCGGGAAACGGGTGGCGGGAAAGAGTTGGCGCGAACATATGGCGGGAAAGAGTTGGCGCGAACATATGGCGGGAAAGAGTTGGCGCGAACATATGGCGGAAAAATATTACGGGCAAAGGGTTGCACGAAATATGTCATAGTTTATTAAAAAATCCAGGGAGCGTTCGGGAAAAAAATGGTGGCATGCACCGGTCGGCCCACAGCAGGACAATTAGTCCCTGTCGGCCCGCAGCTGGCCAATTAGTCGCTGTCAGCACACAGCAGGCCAATTAGGCTCTGTCGGCCCACTACTGGCCGACTGGACCTGAACTGGTGGCCGACAGGCCAATCGGTCAGCAGCTAGCCGATAGGGTCTCAGTCGGCCTGCTGTGGGCCGACTAGGTCCACTCGGCCGGCTGCGGGCCGACGGTGTATTATTTTCAAAAATTATTTTTTGAGCGTAATATTTGTGCAAATTAATAAAAAAATGTATTATTTAAAAAAAATTAGCTATGCCTCTCAGCTGGAAAGCCCCCAAAAGTCCAAGAGACCTTATTTTTTGGTATTTTTAGAAAAAATTGGTATGCTATTGTATCAAGAACACCTGTTGTGTCATATTTATTAAGTATGTAGATGTAGATTATAGGATAATTGGACAACTAAGTTTTCGGGAGAACTTACTCTGGAAATACACAGTATGATCTTCATATGGTTATACGAAGTGTGTATAGCCCTTTTTACCAGTGAGTAAGGGTGCTCAATCAAATCAGAATGCTTTATGGTCGAACCCGGGCTACCGACGGGAGTTGATGTTGAGAAATCTTCGATTAAACAAGGTGATACATGAGCACCCATAATCCTGACGGTGTCATGGAGGGAACTGGAGGAAGAGATTCGGATCAGTCATGGCTTCATCAACTTCAGCAAGGGAGTCAGGAAGGAACCTGGACTATCATGCATGCTCAGCGACCCACATGGTGCCCTGCATGAGCATGCGGTACTTCCTGTTAAGATGAATGGCGTGGGTGGCATGGTTGTTGAGGAAGTATTGGTGGAGGCGAGTACATGCTGACAAGACAGTGCCGTCAGAGGACATCGCAAGGTCCAGAAGACTACCGCCGATCGTGGTGTAGATCCACCCGAAGATCCTGATGTCGGTAGGTCGCAACTCGGGATTGTCGACGTCAAGTTCAAACGTCCTGTTAATGTGGTTGAGTACAATGCAACAATGAAGGTGGAGAGGACGAACAACAAGAAATTTGAAATTTATGATAGTTGTTGGTGGATGGGTCGGCTTTGGAAAGGGGTGTAAGAGTGGATGTTGGTATTATGCACGGCAATGGAGGGCTGAAGTTTGAAACATTAATTCGATGGGTAAGAAGAGAGAGTTGAAGCAGTGGTGATAATGGGCACCATGGCGCCGACAGAGAAACTAGAAGTGGTATGCAAGGTTTGCACCCAAAGGGAGGTGGCGCTGGAATTGGTATGGGAGTTGCTCAATAGCGAGTAAATGCTTGTGTCAAGGGTTACAAGTGTTGATGTACAACACATCAGAGAATGAATAAAGAGAGTGCCCTGACTAGCTGGAACATACGGAAAGGCGTGCACATGTGCACGAGCGATCTTAGATCCTAACCTCTAAGGACTATGGTACAACACAAGCTTTGCTACACCTAGGGTGGCTTACGTGGGGAGATGGTCACGTAATGATTTGTCAATTTCTAATTGGTCATTAGTGGAGGCGGCCCATCTTGAAATTCAGGGGGGTTTGATTAGTTCAGATTTCAGAATGAAGTTACGTAGGATACATAAGATGCATTACGTAGTTCTAGCATGTTTGGTAATACAGGTACAACGGTACATACAGATGATGCATTGTTTAGCTATATTAAATTGAAATCATGTAGTACAAGGGTTAGCAAATGGCAAAGGCTAACAATACACAATCCGTGCAAACGTGTTGGTCACTTTCATGTATATAATCCTTCTCATGTCAAAGTGCAAGCATTCAATCATTGGTGCACAAGGTATATACTATATTGAAGTCAACAACAGTTAAATTAAACAATACGGATCACACTCAAAAAGTATCTAAGCGATACAGATCAGTAAATTAGCTAGTTCTTTTTTTTTCGGGAGGTGGAGATAGAGTACTGGCTAGCTAGTACAGGGTAATCCTCACGTTGGCTGCCTATAAATAGCATCCTGCTCCATCATATGGGAATGCACCACTTAAGCAGCTAGCTATAGCTCATCTCCATCCATCGCATCTCTTCTTCCTCAATCCTCCACTACAAACACCCACCCAATTCATCAATGGCTTCATCTCTGAAGGTGGCCGCTGCCCTTGCCGTGGCCGTTTGCGTCGTGCTTGTGCTGAACATGGGCCAGCCTGTGGCAGCCACGGAATGCAAAGATTGTCTCGCTGACTGTGTTGACGTTTGCGTCAACTACTCTGACACTGCGTGCAGCGGCATCTGCACCGCCAAACCTCCTGCATGCCAGTCATGCAAGTACGCGTCCTTCCTTACGTGTGGTGGCACATGCTACAGCGCCTGTGCCCATTTCTGCTAAAGCCTATAGTGGCTGTAAGCTGCCTGCGTGTGTTGGTACCTCGTTGTTGCTAAGCCATGTAATTAAGTGAACAAATGCTATTGCTATGTGCATATGGCAAATGTTCCTTCGCTCTATTGTTCCTCTTTGTTTTATCGTTCCGCTTTGTTTCAACCATCAGTAAATATGCATGTATGTGTGCAAGTCATCTATATATGCTTTGTGCTTCTTTCTATCATGTGTCTGACGTGCTCATGCTGGGGGGATATCAGGTGATACCACCTATTACATGCTCCCATGCTAAAAAAATTAAAAAGTCACATTAGATGTTTCAAAAAAATTGAAAACAATTATGGATGTTCACAAGACAGACGTTTATAACCCCTAAAAATTCAGATCAAAATTCAAAATATACATTGAGAAACAAAAAAGACAAAACTGTATGTGAATAGTGTCATTCCTGACACTGTTCATGTTTTGTCTTCTTTTACACTATTCATTCTAGATTTGTCATTTTTGTTTCTCAATAGGTATTTCAAATATGGGTCTGATTTTTTATGGGTCGTAGACATATGTCTTGTGAAGATCCACAAAGTTTTTCAGAATTTTTTTGAAACATCTAAATGTGATTTTTGAAAAGTGATATATCATGGTAGCATATAAAGGGTAGTATCACCTGATATTTTCTGGCTCATACAGTCCTTATAAAATGGGGATAAATCCTTATCTCAAGAACACAGTTACAAAATACGTAGTTCAGCTCCCTCATTCTCAGTTAATCTTTTTATCGTATTCGTAAGGTCTAATGTTCATATCTTTAACGAGCTTAACAAACGAGCCAGCTCGCGGGTTATACGAGTCGAGCCAATCTTGAAATTGAGCTCGCTATAGTAACGAGTCGAGTCGAGCTAGCTCATTAAAGAAACGAGCTTTAGCGAGTCGAGTCGAGCTGGCTCGACTCGGCTCGGATTCCACCCCTAGGTTTGCCTCTCTCTCTCTCAGCGGTTGATCTAACGGCGTAGAGCTCGCATACAACTTATCTTCGTCTAGGCCACCTAACAGGTTGGGATGGTCTCCGCTTCCAGATCCGCCTCCCCGCCAGGCCAGACGTCGTCACTGACGCTTCCATCTATTAGTAGAGACATGACCATCTACTTATGTATGAGACTTATGTCTATTCTATGTATGAGACAAATGACGATGTACTTATGTATGAGACATATGCCTACTCTATTTTAGTACTCTGTTATCCAAACTACAACATCATATTTAGATAGAACATAATGCTCGTACAACAAGACAGTATAAACAACTAGATAGAACTACATCTAAATTAACGGTACATACGACTAAACTTACAACATACATCATAAAAAAGCTACATGAAGTCATCATCGTCATCCTCCATCGATGCAGAACTCTTGCCCTTCGAGGATGCAGAACTCTTACCCTTGGACGATGCAGAACTCTTGCCCTTCGAGGATGCAGTACTCTTGTCCTTGGACGATGCAAAACTCTTGCTCTTTGACGATGCAGAACCCGGAAGCGGCGGCATGAAGATATCATCTTCGTCCTCGCTCTCCTAAGTCCATAAAAATGGATGCTTTTTTGTAGTCCTTCTGAAAGTTTCACTCTCCGGCTCCACTACCTTTTTCCACCTTGCATGCAACCTAAGAAGTTCTATACGTACCTCCTCATAGGTCCTTTCTGTTGGGGAACGTTGCAGAAAACAAAAAATTTCCTACGGTTTCACCAAGATCCATCTATGAGTTCATCTAGCAGCGAGTGATTGGATGCATCTACATACCTTTGTAGATCGCGAGCAGAAGCGTTCAAAGAACGGGGTTGATGTAGTCGAACACGACGTGATCCAAATCACCGATGACCAAGCGCCGAACGGACGGCACCTCCGCGTTCAACACACGTACGGAGCGGATGACGTCTCCTCCTTTCTTCATCTAGAAAGGGGGGAGGAGAGGTTGATGAGGATCCAGCAGCACGACTTCGTGGTGGTGGATGCAGGGCGTCACAGTAGCAGGGCTTCGCCGTGTACTACGAGGGAGAGATGTAACAGGGGAGAGGGTAGCACCAAAGGCTGAGGTATGAAGTCCTCCCTCTCCTCAACTATATATAGGAGGGCCAAGGGGGGGGGGGGTGCGCCAGCGTAGGAGATCCAATCTCCTAGGGGCGGCGGCCAAGGGGAGGTTTCCCTCCCCCCCAAGGCACCTAGGGGTGCCTTCCACTAGTGGGACTCCTCCCCTATGGAAACCCTAGGCGCATGGGCCTATAGGGGCTGGTGCCCTTGGCCCATATAGGCCAAGGCGCACCCCCTATAGCCCATGTGGCCCCCCGGGGCAGGTGGCCCCACCCTGGTGGCCCCCGGGACCCCTCCGGTGGTCCCGGTACAATACCGATGACCCCGAAATTTGTCCCGATGGCCGAAACTGCACTTCCTATATATAATTCTTTACCTCCGGACCATTCCGGAACTCCTCGTGACGTCCGGGATCTCATACGGGAGTCCGAACAACATTCGGGTTACTGCATATACATATCTTCACAACCCTAGCGTCACCGAACCTTAAGTGTGTAGACCCTACGGGTTCGGGAGACATGCAGACATGACCGGGACGACTCTCCGGTCAATAACCAACAGCGGGATCTGGATACCCATGTTGGCTCCCACATGCTCCACGATGATCTCATCGGATGAACCACGATGTCGAGGATTAAACAACCCCGTATACAATTCCCTTTGTCAATCGTATGTTACTTGCCCGAGACTCGATCGTCGGTATCCCAATACCTTGTTCAGTCTCATTACCGGCAAGTCACTTTACTCGTACCGTAATGCATGATCCCGTGACCAGACACTTGGTCACTTTGAGCTCATTATGATGATGCATTACCGAGTGGGCCCAGTGATACCTCTCCGTCATACGGAGTGACAAATCCCAGTCTCGATCCGTGTCAACCCAACAGATACTTTCGGAGATACCTGTAGTGCACCTTTATAGTCACCCAGTTACGTTGTGACGTATGATACACCCAAAGCACTCCTACGGTATCCGGGAGTTACACGATCTCATGGTCAAAGGAAAAGATACTTGACATTGGAAAAGCTCTAGCAAACGAACTACACGATCTTATGCTATGCTTAGGATTGGGTCTTGTCCATCACATCATTCTCCTAATGATGTGATCCCGTTATCAATGACATCCAATGTCCATAGCCAGGAAACCATGACTATCTGTTGATCAACGAGCTAGTCAACTAGAGGCTTACTAGGGACATATTATGGTCTATGTATTCACACGTGTATTACGATTTCCGGATAATACAGTTATAGCATGAATAAAGACAATTATCATGAACAAAGAAATATAATAATAATACTTTTATTATTGCCTCTAGGGCATATTTCCAACAGTCTCCCACTTGCACTAGAGTCAATAATCTAGTTACATTGTGATGAATCGAACGCCCATGGAATTTTGGTGTTGATGATGTTTTGCCCTAGGGAGAGGTTTAGTCAACGGATCTTCTATATTCAGGTCCGTATGTACTTTACAAATATCTATGTCTCCATCTTGAACATTTTCACGAATGGAGTTGAAGCGACGCTTGATGTGCCTTGTCTTCTTGTGAAACCTGGGCTCCTTGGCAAGTGCAATAGCTCCAGTGTTATCACAGAAGAGTTTGATTGGCCCCGATGCATTGGGTGTGACTCCTAGGTCGGTGATGAACTCCTTCACCCATATTGCTTCATGTGCTGCCTCCGAGGCTGCCATGTACTCCGCTTCACATGTAGATCCCGCCACGACGCTCTGCTTGCAGCTGCACCAGCTCACTGCTCCACCATTCAATATATACACGTATCCGGTTTGTGACTTAGAGTCATCCAGATCTGTGTCGAAGCTAGCGTCGACGTAACCCTTTACGACGAGCTCTTCGTCACCTCCATAAACGAGAAACATTTCCTTAGTCCTTTTCAGGTACTTCAGGATATTCTTGACCGCTGTCCAGTGTTCCTTGCCGGGATTACTTTGGTACCTTCCTACCAAACTTATGGCAAGGTTTACATCAGGTCTGGTACACAGCATGGCATACATAATAGAACCTATGGCTGAGGCATAGGGGATGACACTCATTTCTTCTATCTCTTCTGCCGTGGTCGGGCATTGAGCTGAGCTCAATCTCACACCTTACAAAACAGGCAAGAACCCTTTCTTGGACTGATCCATTTTGAACTTCTTCAAAATCTTATCAAGGTATGTGCTTTGTGAAAGACCTATGAGGCGTTTTGATCTATCCCTATAGATCTTGATGCCTAATATATAAGCAGCTTCTCCAAGGTCCTTCATTGAAAAACTCTTATTCAAGTAGGCCTTGATGCTGTCCAAGAGTTCTATATCATTTCCCATCAAAAGTATGTCATCTACATATAATATGAGAAATGCTACAGAGCTCCCACTCACTTTCTTGTAAACACAGGCTTCTCCATAAGTCTGCGTAAACCCAAACACTTTGATCATTTCATCAAAGCGAATGTTCCAACTCCGAGATGCTTGCACCAGCCCATAAATCGAGCGTTGGAGCTTGCACACCTTGTTAGCATTCTTAGGATCGACAAAACCTTCCGGCTGCATCATATACAATTCTTCCTTAAGGAAACCATTAAGGAATGCCGTTTTGACGTCCATTTGCCATATCTCATAATCGTAGAATGCGGCAATTGCTAACATGATTCGGACGGACTTTAGCTTTGCTACCGGTGAGAAAGTCTCATCGTAGTCAACCCCTTGAACTTGTCGATAACCCTTAGCGACAAGCCTAGCTTTATAGATGGTTACATTACCATCCGCGTCTGTCTTCTTCTTAAAGATCCATTTATTTTCTATGGCTCGCCGTTCAACGGGCAAGTCAGTCAAAGTCCATACTTCGTTTTCATACATGGATCCTATCTCGGATTTCATGGCTTCTAGCCATTTGTCGAAATCCGGGCCCGCCATCGCTTCTTCATAGTTCGAAGGTTCACCGTTGTCTAACAACATGATTTCCAAGACAGGGTTGCCGTACCACTCTGGTGCGGAACGTGTCCTTGTGGACCTTCGAATTTTAGTAGGAGCTTGATCAGAAGTATCTTGATCATCATCAATAACTTCCTCTCTAGTCGGTGCAGGCACCTCAGGAACATTTTCTTGAGTTGCGCCATTTTCCGGTTCAAGAGGTAACACTTCATCAAGTTCTACTTTCCTCCCACTTACTTCTTTCGAGAGAAACTCTTTCTCCAGAAAGAGTCCGTTCTTGGCAACAAAGATCTTGCCTTCGGATCTTAGGTAGAAGGTATACCCAATAGTTTCTTTAGGGTATCCTATGAAGACGCATTTTTCCGACTTGGGTTCGAGCTTCTCAGGTTGAAGTTTCTTGACATAAGCATCGCATCCCCAAACTTTTAGAAACGACAGCTTAGGTTTCTTCCCAAACCATAATTCATACGGTGTCGTCTCAACGGATTTCGATGGAGCCCTATTTAAAGTGAATGTGGCAGTCTCTAAAGCATAGCCCCAAAAAGATAACGGTAATCGGTAAGAGACATCATAGATCGCACCATATCTAATAGAGTGCGATTACGACGTTCGGACACACCATTACGCTGAGGTGTTCCAGGCGGCGTGAGTTGTGAAACTATTCCACATTTTCTTAAGTGTGTGCCAAATTCGTGACTTAAATATTCTCCTCCACGATCTGATCGTAGAAACTTGATTTTTCTGTCACGTTGATTCTCAACCTCACTCTGAAATTCCTTGAACTTTTCAAAGGTTTCAGACTTGTGTTTCATTAAGTAGACATACCCATATCTACTCAAGTCATCAATGAGGGTGAGAACATAACGATAGCCACCGCGAGCCTCAACACTCATTGGACCGCACGCATCAGTATGTATGATTTCCAATAAGTTGGCCGCTCGCTACATTGTTCCTGAGAACAGAGTCTTGGTCATTTTACCCATGAGGCATGGTTCGCACGTGTCAAATGATTCATAATCAAGAGACTCCAAAAGTCCATCTGCATGGAGCTTCTTCATGCGTTTGACACTTATGTGACCAAGGCAGCAGTGCCACAAGTATGTGGGACTATCATTATCAACCTTACATATTTTGGTACTCACACTATGAATATGTGTAGCTAGACGCTCGAGATTCATCAAAAACAAACCATTAACCATCGGAGCATGACCATAAAACATATCTCTCATATAAATAGAACAACCATTATTCTCGGATTTAAATGAGTAGCCATCTCGTATTAAATGAGATCCTGATACAATGTTCATGCTCAAACTTGGCACTAAATAACAATTATTGAGGTTTATAACTAATCCTGTAGGTAAATGTAGAGGTAGCGTGCCGACGGCGATCACATCGACCTTGGAACCATTCCCGACGCGCATCGTCACCTCGTCCTTCGCCAGTCTCCGTTTATTCCGCAGCTCCTGCTGTGAGTTACAAATGTGAGCAACGGCACCGGTATCAAATACCCAGGAGTTACTACGAGTACTAGTAAGGTACACATCAATTACATGTATATCAAATATACCTTTGGTGTTGCCGGCCTTCTTGTCCGCTAAGTATTTGGGGCAGTTCCGCTTCCAGTGACCCTTCCCTTTGCAATAAAAGCACTCTGTCTCAGGCTTGGGTCCATTCTTTGACTTCTTCCCGGCAGATTGCTTGCCGGGCGCGGCAACTTCCTTGTCGTACTTCTTGAAGTTCTTTTTACCCTTGCCCTTCTTGAACTTAGTGGTTTTATTCACCATCAACACTTGATGTTCCTTCTTGACTTCTACCTCTGCTGATTTCAGCATAGCAAATACTTCAGGAATGGTCTTTACCATCCCCTGCATATTGAAGTTCATCACAAAGCTCTTGTAGCTTGGTGGAAGCGACTGGAAGATTCTGTCAATGACCGCGTCATCCGGGAGATTAACTCCCAGCTGAGTCAAGGGGTTATGTAACCCAGACATAGTGAGTATGTGCTCACTGACAGAACTATTTTCCTCCATCTTACAGCTGAAGAACTTATCGGAGACTTCATATCTCTCGATCCGGGCATGAGCTTGAAAAACCATTTGCAGCTCTTAGAACATCTCATATGCTCCATGTCTCTCAAAACGCTTTTGGAGCCCCGGCTCTAAGCTGTAAAGCATGCCGCACTGAACGAGGGAGTAGTCATCAGTACGTGTCTGCCAAGCGTTCATAGCGTCTTGGTTCTGTGGGACGGGTGGATCACCTAACGGTGCTTGTAGGACATAATCTTTCTTGGCAGCTATGAGGATGATCCTCAGGTCCGGACCCAGTCCGTATAGTTGCTGCCATCATCTTTCAGCTTGGTTTTCTCTAGGAACGCGTTGAAATTGAATACAATGTTGGCCATTTGATCTACAAGACATATTGCAAAGATTTTAGACTAAGTTCATGATAATTAAGTTCATCTAATCAAATTATTTATGAACTCCCACTTAGATTAGACATCCCTCTAGTCATCTAAGTATTACATGATCCGAGTTAACTAGACCGTGTCCGATCATCACGTGAGACGGACTAGTCAACGTCGGTGAACATCTTCATGTTGATCGTATCTTCTATACGACTCATGCTCGACCTTTCGGTCTTCTGTGTTCCGAGGCCATGTCTGTACATGCTAGGCTCGTCAAGTTAACCCTAAGTGTTTTGCATGTGTAAAACTATCCTACACCCGTTGTATGTGAACGTAAGGATCTATCACACCCGATCATCATGGCGTGCTTCGAAACGACGAACTTTAGCAACGGTGCACAGTTAGGGGAGAACACTTCTTGAAATTGTTATGAGGGATCATCTTATTTACTACCGTCGTTCTAAGTAAACAAGATGCAAAACATGATAAACATCGCATGCAATCAAATAATAAACATGACATGATATGGCCAATATCACATAGCTCCTTTGATCTCTATCTTGGGGCTCCATGATCATCTTGTCACCGGCTTGACACCATGATCTCCATCATCATGATCTCCATCATCGTGTCTCCATGAAGTTGCTCGCCAACTATTACTTCCACTACTATGGCTAACACGTTTAGCAATAAAGTAAAGTAATTTACATGGCGTTTCTCAATGACACGCAGGTCATACAAAAAATAAAGACAACTCCTATGGCTCCTGCCGGTTGTCATACTCATCGACATGCAAGTCGTGATTCCTATTACAATAGCATGAACAACTCATACATCATATATATAGATCATTCATCATTCATCACAACTTTGGCCATATCATATCACAAAGCACTTGCTGCAAAAACAAGTTAGACGTCCTCTAATTGTTGTCGCAAGTTTTACGTGGCTGAATTAGGGTTCTAGCAAGAACGTTTTCTGACCTACGTAAAAGCCACAACGTGATTTGTCAACTTCTATTTACCCTTCATAAGGATCCTTTTCATCGAATCCGCTCCAACTAAAGTAGGAGAGACAGACACCCGCCAGCCACCTTATGCATCTAGTGCATGTTAGTCGGTGGAACCGGTCTCACGTAAGCATACGTGTAAGGTTGGTCCGGGCCGCTTCATCCCACAATACCGTTGAAGCAAGATAAGACTAGTAGCGGCAAGTAAGTTGACAACATCTACGCCCACAACACATTGTGTTCTACTCGCGCAAGAAGAACTACGCATAGACCTAGCTCATGATGCCACTGTTGGGGAACGTTGGAGAAAACAAAAAATTTCCTACGGTTACACCAAGATCCATCTATGAGTTCATCTAGCAGCGAGTGATTGGATGCATCTACATACCTTTGTAGATCGCGAGCGGAAGCGTTCAAAGAACGGGGTTGATGTAGTCGAACACGACGTGATCCAAATCACTGATGACCAAGCGCCGAACGGACGGCACCTCCGCGTTCAACACACGTACGGAGCGGATGACGTCTCCTCCTTTCTTGATCCAGCAAGGGGGGAGGAGAGGTTGATGAAGATCCAGCAGCACGACGGCGTGGTGGTGGATGCAGGGCGTCACAGTAGCAGGGCTTCGCCGTGTACTACGAGGGAGAGATGTAACAGGGGAGAGGGTAGCACCAAAGGCTGAGGTATGAAGTCCTCCCTCTCCTCAACTATATATAGGAGGGCCAAGGGGGGGTGCGCCAGCCTAGGAGATCCAATCTCCTAGGGGCGGCGGCCAAGGGGAGGTTTCCCTCCCCCCCAAGGCTCCTAGGGGTGCCTTCCACTAGTGGGACTCCTCCCCTATGGAAACCCTAGGCGCATGGGCCTATAGGGGGTGGTGCCCTTGGCCCATATAGGCCAAGGCGCACCCCCTATAGCCCATGTGGCCCCCCGGGGCAGGTGGCCCCACCCTGGTGGCCCCCGGGACCCCTCCGGTGGTCCCGGTACAATACCGATGACCCCGAAATTTGTCCCGATGGCCGAAACTGCACTTCCTATATATAATTCTTTACCTCCGGACCATTCCGGAACTCCTCGTGACGTCCGGGATCTCATACGGGAGTCCGAACAACATTCGGGTTACTGCATATACATATCTTCACAACCCTAGCGTCACCGAACCTTAAGTGTGTAGACCCTACGAGTTCGGGAGACATGCAGACATGACCGGGACGACTCTCCGATCAATAACCAACAGCGGGATCTGGATACCCATGTTGGCTCCCACATGCTCCACGATGATCTCATCGGATGAACCACGATGTCGAGGATTAAACAACCCCGTATACAATTCCCTTTGTCAATCGGTATGTTACTTGCCCGAGACTCGATCGTCGGTATCCCAATACCTTGTTCAGTCTCGTTACCGGCAAGTCACTTTACTCGTACCGTAATGCATGATCCCGTGACCAGACACTTGGTCACTTTGAGCTCATTATGATGATGCATTACCGAGTGGGCCCAGTAATACCTCTCCGTCATACGGAGTGACAAATCCCAGTCTCGATCCGTGTCAACCCAACAGATACTTTCGGAGATACCTGTAGTGCACCTTTATAGTCACCCAGTTACGTTGTGACGTTTGATACACCCAAAGCACTCCTACGGTATCCGGGAGTTACACGATCTCATGGTCAAAGGAAAAGATACTTGACATTGGAAAAGCTCTAGCAAACGAACTACACGATCTTGTGCTATGCTTAGGATTGGGTCTTGTCCATCACATCATTCTCCTAATGATGTGATCCCGTTATCAATGACATCCAATGTCCATAGCCACGAAACCATGACTATCTGTTGATCAACGACCTAGTCAACTAGAGGCTTACTAGGGACATATTATGGTCTATGTATTCACACGTGTATTACGATTTCCGGACAATACAATTATAGCATGAATAAAGACAATTATCATGAACAAAGAAATATAATAATAATACTTTTATTATTTCTTCTAGGGCATATTTCCAACACTTTCAGGCCACCCAGACATACGTAATTCGTGAGCCAACTCATTCGTTATGGTGTCACTACCGGTGAGTTCGTCCCATGGAACTATCCTATTGTCCATCCTGAAATCGGTAGCTAGCCTCAGAAGAGTCTTGCTCATCTCAGGGTGAAAACTACGATCAAAAGGATAATGGGACATCTCAACTACACTACACTGGAATGCTTATCCTCCTCTGTCTGAAGGGGGTTTTATAGGTAGGGATGAGAAAATGGCGGGAAAGAACGACTGCGGTATGGCGGGAAACAGGTGGCGGGAAAGAGTTTGCGCGAACATATGGCGGGAAACGGGTGGCGGGAAAGAGTTGGCGCGAACATATGGCGGGAAAGAGTTGGCGCGAACATATGGCGGGAAAGAGTTGGCGCGAACATATGGCGGAAAAATATTACGGCCAAAGGGTTGCACGAAATATGTCATAGTTTATTAAAAAATCCAGGGAGCGTTTGGGAAAAAAATGGTGGCATGCACCGGTCGGCCCACAGCAGGCCAATTAGTCCCTGTCGGCCCGCAGCTGGCCAATTAGTCGCTGTCGGCCCACAGCAGGCCAATTAGGCTCTGTCGGCCCACTACTGGCCGACTGGACCTGAACTGGTGGCCGACAGGCCAATCGGTCAGCAGCTAGCCGATAGGGTCTCAGTCGGCCTGCTGTGGGCCGACTAGGTCCACTCGGCCGGCTGCGGGCCGACGGTGTATTATTTTCAAAAATTATTTTTTGAGCGTAATATTTGTGCAAATTAATAAAAAAATGTATTATTTAAAAAAAATTAGCTGTGCCTCTCAGCTGGAACGCCCCCAAAAGTCCAAGAGACCTTATTTTTTGGTATTTTTAAAAAAATTGGTATGCTATTGTATCAAGAACACCTGTTGTGTCATATTTATTAAGTATGTAGATGTAGATTATAGGATAATTGGACAACTAAGTTTTCCGGAGAACTTACTCTGGAAATACACAGTATGATCTTCATATGGTTATACGAAGTGTGTATAGCCCTTTTTACCAGTGAGTAAGGGTGCTCAATCAAATCAGAATGCTTTATGGTCGAACCCGGGCTACCGACGGGAGTTGATGTTGAGAAATCTTTGATTAACAAGGTGATACATGAGCACCCATAATCCTGACGGTGTCATGGAGGGAACTGGAGGAAGAGATTCGGATCAGTCATGGCTTCATCAACTTCAGCAAGGGAGTCAGGAAGGAACCTGGACTATCATGCATGCTCAGCGACCCACATGGTGCCCTGCATAAGCATGCGGTACTTCCTGTTAAGATGAATGGCGTGGGTGGCATGGTTGTTGAGGAAGTATTGGTGGAGGCGAGTACATGCTGACAAGACAGTGCCGTCAGAGGACATCGCAAGGTCCAGAAGACTACCGCCGATCGTGGTGTAGATCCACCCGAAGATCCTGATGTCGGTAGGTCGCAACTCGGGATTGTCGACGTCAAGTTCAAACGTCCTGTTAATGTGGTTGAGTACAATGCAACAATGAAGGTGGAGAGGACGAACAACAAGAAATTTGAAATTTATGATAGTTGTTGGTGGATGGGTCGGGTTTGGAAGGGGTGTAAGAGTGGATGTTGGCATTATGCACGGCAATGGAGGGCTGAAGTTTGAAACATTAATTCGATGGGTAAGAAGAGAGAGTTGAAGCAGTGGTGATAATGGGCACCATGGCGCCGACAGAGAAACTAGAAGTGGTATGCAAGGTTTGCACCCAAAGGGAGGTGGCGCTGGAATTGGTATGGGAGTTGCTCAATAGCGAGTAAATGCTTGCGTCAAGGGTTACAAGTGTTGATGTACAACACATCAGAGAATGAATAAAGAGAGTGCCCTGACTAGCTGGAACATACGGAAAGGCGTGCACATGTGCACGAGCGATCTTAGATCCTAACCTCTAAGGACTATGGTACAACACAAGCTTTGCTACACCTAGGGTGGCTTACGTGGGGAGGGGGTCACGTAATGATTTGTCAATTTCAAATTGGTCATTAGTGGAGGCGGCCCATCTTGAAATTCAGGGGGGTTTGATTAGTTCAGATTTCAGAATGAAGTTACGTAGGATACATAAGATGCATTACGTAGTTCTAGCATGTTTGGTAATACAGGTACAACGGTACATACAGATGATGCATTGTTTAGCAATATTAAATTGAAATCATGTAGTACGAGGGTTAGCAAATGGCAAAGGCTAACAATACACAATCCGTGCAAACGTGTTGGTCACTTTCATGTATATAATCCTTCTCATGTCAAAGTGCAAGCATTCAATCATTGGTGCACAAGGTATATACTATATTGAAGTCAACAACAGTTAAATTAAACAATACGGATCACACTCAAAAAGTATCTAAGCGATACAGATCAGTAAATTAGCTAGTTCTTTTTTTTCGGGAGGTGGAGATAGAGTACTAGCTAGCTAGTACAGGGTAATCCTCACGTTGGCTGCCTATAAATAGCATCCTGCTCCATCATATGGGAATGCACCACTTAAGCAGCTAGCTATAGCTCATCTCCATCCATCGCATCTCTTCTTCCTCAATCCTCCACTACAAACACCCACCCAATTCATCAATGGCTTCATCTCTGAAGGTGGCCGCTGCCCTCGCCGTGGCCGTTTGCGTCGTGCTTGTGCTGAACATGGGCCAGCCTGTGGCAGCCACGGAATGCAAAGATTGTCTCGCTGACTGTGTTGACGTTTGCGTCAACTACTCTGACACTGCGTGCAGCGGCATCTGCACCGCCAAACCTCCTGCATGCCAGTCATGCAAGTACGCGTCCTTCTTTACGTGTGGTGGCACATGCTACAGCGCCTGTGCCCATTTCTGCTAAAGCCTATAGTGGCTGTAAGCTGCCTGCTGTGTTGGTACCTCGTTGTTGCTAAGCCATGTAATTAAGTGAACAAATGCTATTGCTCTGTGCATATGGCAAATGTTCCTTCGCTCTATTGTTCCTCTTTGTTTTATCGTTCCGCTTTGTTTCAACCATCAGTAAATATGCATGTATGTGTGCAAGTCATCTATATATGCTTTGTGCTTCTTTCTATCATGTGTCTGACGTGCTCATGCTGGGGGGATATCAGGTGATACCACCTATTACATGCTCCCATGCTAAAAAAATTAAAAAGTCACATTAGATGTTTCAAAAAAAATTGAAAACAATTATGGATGTTCACAAGACATACGTTTATAACCCCTAAAAATTCAGATCAAAATTCAAAATATACATTGAGAAACAAAAAAGACAAAATTGTATGTGAATAGTGTCATTCCTGACACTGTTCATGTTTTGTCTTCTTTTACACTATTCATTCTAGATTTGTCATTTTTGTTTCTCAATAGGTATTTCAAATATGGGTCTGATTTTTTATGGGTCGTAGACATATGTCTTGTGAAGATCCACAAAGTTTTTCAGAATTTTTTTGAAACATCTAAATGTGATTTTTGAAAAGTGATATATCATGGTAGCATATAAAGGGTAGTATCACCTGATATTTTCTGGCTCATACAGTCCTTATAAAATGGGGATAAATCCTTATCTCAAGAACACAGTTACAAAATACGTAGTTCAGCTCCCTCATTCTCAGTTAATCTTTTTATCGTATTCGTAAGGTCTAATGTTCATATCTTTAACGAGCTTAACAAACGAGCCAGCTCGCGGGTTATACGAGTCGAGCCAATCTTGAAATTGAGCTCGCTATAGTAACGAGTCGAGTCGAGCTAGCTCATTAAAGAAATGAGCTTTAGCGAGTCGAGTCGAGCTGGCTCGACTCGGCTCGAATTCCACCCCTAGGTTTGCCTCTCTCTCTCAGCGGTTGATCTAACGGCGTAGAGCTCGCATACAACTTATCTTCTTCTAGGCTGAAACTTCAGGTATCATGCAAAATGAAAAAAATAGTGTGCTATGACAAAATAGTGTGGCCCTTAAAATATGTCATTAGCGTGCTATAGCATGCTATTAGCAAGACATTGTACACTGGGATTTTAGTGAGGCATTGCTCATGACATTATAGCGTGCTATTAGCAACGCTATTTTTTCGCTCACCATGTCAATTACATGTACAAAGTTTCACACCCTTGGCACGAAATAAGAAAATTAAGTATTGTAGGACTGCAAAGTAAACCAATATATATGGAACTAATTGAGTATGCAATTTAGGGATACTTTATGGCACTCTCCATGGCAGCCACCGATATATTGCTAGCTCCTTTTGTAATGATCAAGAATCATTACTTTGAATGAGTTTCTCAATGCGAGTTGCATGTAATTAGTAACATTCATGAGGAATTGTGTCGATCCAAGAATAAGATCTTAATTAGCATATTACTAATTAATACCTAAAGATATATACCACCTTTAAGAATTTATAGCTAGCATAAAACCATACATGATATATCCTTCTTCCTTCCACTCCGCCATCATGGATTGGATTTGGCTTTGGCTTTGGAGCTGGTTCATCTGAAATGCTAGCAGCATAGAGCTCTGACCTATTTTCCTAAGAAATTGGACCACTGTTTTCGTATTGATGAATTTAGGAATAGTTATGCTGCATTTTGTTCATTGATATATAGGGATAGGGCAGTGTATAAGTGGAGTACTTCGCTGATGCCAGCAAGTTAATAACCATCTCTTACACGCGTTAACAATTTCTTTTACAACAAGTAGTTTGATATCATTCACAAATTAATGTCAAGTGGTAGTAGCTTCTTCTATTAATATCAACTCCATTCACCAATCATTCACGATCGTGACAAATCACAGAAGGTTCCACACCTTCTGGCTAGAAGAAGAGGAACAGTAGTACTACTATATAATAGGCCTGCAAAGTAAACCAATGTATGGAATCAAGCATGCAATTTAGGAATACCTAGTGAGCAATCTCCGTGACAACAACCAAACTGTTGCTAGCAAGTTTTCTAATACCGAGGAATCATTAGTTTGAGGGAGTCTTTCAATGCTAGCTGCATGTTATCTAACAAGTAGTGATGTTCACAAGGAATTGCGTCCATCGAAGGATGACATCTTAATTAGCATATGACTAATTAAGACCTACAGATATATACCACCTTGAAGCACTAATAGCTACAACAAATCCATGCATGGCACTCCCTTCATTTCTAAATATAAGTCTTTTTAGAGATTGCAATAGAGACTACATACAGAGGAAAATGAGTCAATCTACACTCAAAATATGTCTATATACAACCGTATGTAGTTTATATTGAAATCTCTAAACAGACTTATATTTAGGAACGAAGGGAGTAGATCATATTTCCTTCTGCTCTGCCTCTTCTGTACCACACTTAGAAAAACATTCATGGATTGGCTTTTCCTTAGGGGCTAGTTCATTGGAACAGCCCCTAAAGCTAGAGCCTGGCCTATTTTGTTTAGGGAACCATGTTGCTAAATCTTTGGTGCCTCAAAATTTTCGAGCGTCACTCGAATTCACAGCAAGACTAAAGGTGGGGCGACACGAGGAGCGAAAGCAACGAGCGTCGACCACGGCAAGACCTCACCGGAGATGGGGACAATGTTGCGAGTGATAGCGTGTTGTGGCGCCCAAGGCGAAGGCGGGGAAGCAGGTTGACAGGTGCGGGGGGTGCGGGGATGTTGGAAAATTTTGGTTGCCGGTGAGCTTTAGAGGGATGATCATGGGTGGTGGAGGCAAATGGGTCTGCCGAGGGTACCGTGGGGTGGACCGTGTGTTGATTTTTGGGAAGACAACGAACCATATGTGGGCTGGAGGTTGAGGGTGAATCCCAACCGTCCCATACCAATTGTGTGCCCCATAAAATTGACTGTTGTTTACAGGAGTGTTACGATCTGTTAGTTAGGAGCTTGATCTCTATTTGATACCTAGTATTTGGCTAACTTACAACAACAAGCAGGTCGATCATACAAGATAGATGTACAAGGCAAACCAACCTGTGGTTGGATGGTTAGTTGGGCAGGGTTTAAATCCGGGTGCTCATGTTTATCCTGGATTTATTTCAGGATATCTGACGATGTGTGTTCAGTGAGAGGAGACGTTCCCATTGACTATGAGGCGTCTACGATGACTTCGTACAATCTCAAGATGATATGCCGGGTCAGTCTCTCGGAGGTGCACATAGAGATAGGGTGGGCATGTGTGCGTTCATAAAGGTGAGTGTATGCGCGTATATATTAGCCTTGCATCTGCACTGTGCTAAAAAAAGATGTACACCATGAGCGAATACTTCAACAGACGTCATGCCGAAAGACGCCGTCTCCGTCTCCACCATGGCACCACGCTGGCTGCCGGCGGCTGGCACGTCCTCGGAATCATAGGATACTCGCAGACCAAGCTGCTCGGTGCCGGCGCGTCGGCCCGGTTCTGCCAAGTCGAGGCGGCTTTCGCACTGGTGGCCACCCCGTCCTTGGTGAGTCGGGCGGCTTTCGCACTGGTGGCCACCCCGTCCTTTGCGAGGTTCCTGGAATCTTCGATGTCTAGCCGAAGAGACTTTGCACATTTTCAGTGGCAGGCATCCATCTCCGCCGAGGTCGCTGGTCGGAGGATGACATCACGGAGGAGATCCTCCTCCGGGTCAACCAGCATGGACCTACAGAATTCGCAGCTGAAAGTGGTAGGGGAGGGTCATAGAGGGCGACGGATATGGACCAGCACAGATCGCGACAGGCTGACGTGGTCCATTGCATTGCCTTGTCGGGAAACGGTGGAGAACACAGAGCTCGAGCTCCTACCTTTGTACATCCATGAACCGCGGAGCACAACGCAAAGGGTGAGGTCTCCTCATCATCAAAATCCCACTCCGGCAAGGCATCCCTGTCGATGGGCACCGCCTTGTTGCTGGATCCGCCACTGAAATCGCTGCCAGAACCAACCATGGTAGGCCGAGAAGAGGAAGCGATGCGGATGGGAGCGAACCTGAGTGGTGTAGAAGGGGAGAGAAGAGGCCGATACTGAGCTATGTTTGCGCCCTAGTGGGGATGGGTTGGCCGAGCACGAACAGGTTCGATGTGACTGCCACGTCCGGGCGTGTCGATCTGCCCAGAAGATAGGGCTAACTATGTGGGGTCCAGTTGGGTGGCAATTTATGGGTTGAGTAGTGACCAGTCTATCCGCCCATACGTTTGGGGGGGGGGATATGAGCGCTCCGTTGTACATGCTTTAAATCTGGGCATGGGAAGCCTCGCCCGCCGGCGTCTAGGCTGGGCTTGTGCCTCTGTTAATTGTTTTTAAATAATACATTTTTTTAGTAATTTGCACAAATATTATGCCAAAAAAATTATTTTCAAAAATAATACACCGTCGGCCAGCAGCTGGCCGACTGGTCCTAGTCAGCTAGCAGCAGGCTGACTGGTTCTTATCGGCCAACTGCGAGCCAACAGGTGGTTTCTCGGCCACGCGGAGGCCGACTATTGGCCAGGCCACGTCGGGCGTTGGCTGTCGGCGCGGGCTGGGTCACGGGCGACCCAGTCAGCCAGTTGCCGACCGATCGGCCAGCTGCTGGCCGATAGGGAGCCGACCCCGCAGCACACGTCTCTTTCTCCTCTCCTTCTTCTTTCCCTTTCTCCCACCGCAAGCTCCTCTCTGTTCTTCCTTCCTCCTCTCTCTTACACAAACTAGCTCCAATTAATACACCAAAATGACCCGTTTTTTCACGGATTTGGCACCGTGAATGGGTTCTACATAGTTAGGAGAGCCAAAAGAGACCTCGATCTACTGATGGGGTAGCTTGTGGTGGTCGTGGTGAGCATCTTTTCAGCGCATTGGTGGAGGTTGTGGCAGTGGTGGAGGTGGAGGTGGTGGTGGTGAAGCTGGGGCAGTGTGGTGGAGGTGAAGCTCTGGTAGTTTGGTGGAGTTTCCGGCTCCAGTTCCGGTGATTGAAGTCCGTCGTTCGTCGTTCGCACGCACGCTACAAGGGTATATTTCAACAAACATTTTTATTTTCGAAGTTGCATGCAATTATTGTTATTTTCTCTGGTAGTAATGTAAATATATTTAGGTAGTCGTGGTGAGCATTTTATTTCCCGGGACCGGTGTGCAATTATTGTTATTTGCTCCGGTAGTAACGTAAATATATTTAGGTGGTCGTGGTGAGCATTTTATTTCCCGGTTCCGGTGTGCGATTATTGTTATTTGCTCCAGTAGTAAACGTAAATATATTTAGGTGTGTTAGTAATTGGAGTTGCTCCGGTAGTAAACGTAAATATTTAGGCGTTCTTGGTGAGCATTTTAAGTTGTTGCTTAATACTTGTATTAGTTGCTCCGTTAATATTCTGTAATATATAGCTAGCTAATATATAGACATGTCTAATATTTCTTAGTGGGGGTATATTAAGTTGTTGCTTAATACCTGTGTTTCATTGTTGAAAAAAAATAGGTGAGCCGAGATGTCTAATGTAGTGAACTTCAGATTTTGCTATGGTCCTGGTACTGTCCAAACAACTGAGATGGGAGCAGATCTGAGTGAATTTACTCATATAGATGTGCCAATGAGCGCACCTCAAACATGGTCTGTCAGTCAGTTGAAAGAATGGATTGCGGCAAGTTTAGGTCTTGATACTGAAACACACACCGTCGGTGTTCATGCATTGTGTACACGGTCAAGTTCAATAATTTACTTTTATTTGAGGCCGATAGAGCGAGACTCCGAATGGGTGCGGTGGTTACAAGATTGTGAACGAAGGGGATGCAATCCTGATGCTTTAGTTCTTCCCGTCGTGAAGGAGGTCACTGCACATGAAGGCGAGGGTGGCTACGATCCTGGTCATAGCAGTGTAGGGAGGCAGTTATCTATGTCAAACGCTGGAGATGATGGTTACGAACAAGGACAGAGTTGTCAGGTAGAAGGAGGAAATGCTTATGGTTATGAATCAGGGCAGAGTAGTCAGGTAGAAGGAGGAAATGCCGATGGTGATTACAATGGCGAGGTGGACACTGACGAGGTAGATGGGCACATGCAGGACCAGATGGAAGAAGAAGACACCGATGTTGAAAGGGGTCATGCCGATGCTTCTGACGAGTCAGATGAAGAAGAAAATGCAGAGGAGGTCCCGAATCCTGCATCGTGGAATCATGACTTCTTATCTGCAATGACCGTGAATGATGGACATGATTCAGCCTGGCAATATCACCAGAACAATATTGCGACGGGTGCTATGTATCCGAACAAGCAAGCCCTGAAAGATGCAATAATTAACTGGGCAATGTCAATAATTAACTGGGCAATGTCCATGCAAAGGGTTTTCACAGCTCAGGTGTCCAGTCATAAATTCCTGACAATGGTATGCAAGAACGAATATTGTCCCGCCAGGGTGCACGGCTTTCTCCCTAAGTATGGCACAAGTTGGGTGATAAGTGACTTAGTTAATCACACTTGTCTTATTCCCTGCATCCCTCAGGATCATGCCAGCCTTTCATCCACGCTTATCGCACAGTTGTTTTATGATGAGATAGTGTAGGGCAAAGCTATGGAAGTGAAGGCAGTCCAGACAAAAGTCTTCGCCAGGTTCAAGTACAGAATTTCTTATGGCAAGGCTTGGAGGGCTAAGCATGCGGCGCTTCAGGGGAGATTTGGTTCTTATTTTGATGCATATGACTCTGTTGTCCAGCTCCTCCACACCCTGCAGCAGCGGAATCCAGGCACCTATATCGATATCCAAGACATGTTCATGCCAGAGTTCCCAACTGTGAGGGTGCTGCATCGTCTCTTCTTCTCTTTCGATGTATGCATCGAAGCTTTCTGGCATTGCCGACCGGTGATATGTGTTGACGGTACTTTTCTCACAGGCAAGTACAAGGGTCAGATCCTGACAGCCATAGGTCAAGACGGCCAAAATCAAGTCGTCCCACTCGCATTTGCTTTTGTGGAGAGTGAGAACATTGAAAGTTGGACATGGTTCTTCAGGCAGTTGAAAATATCAGTTGTGAAGGAGAAGCCCAATGTGTGCATCCTTCATGACAGGCATGCAGGTATACTCAGTGCGATAAGGACACTGACAAACCCAGGCCCTGAGGAACAAGTTCCATGGCAGGACTTGCAGAGCCGTTGGTGCATGCGCCATCTGGGGGCTAATTTCTTCTCACAGTTTAGAAATAAGAACCTGATGAATTTGTTCAAAAAACTCTGCAAGCAGAACCAGCTATGGAAGTACAATTTGATACGCGATAGACTTAATGTGTGCACGCAGAGACACGTGAGGGATAGGAAAGCTGCAAGAGATGCAGCGGTGACGGCACATGTTGAAGAAGTAGTTGCACAGTTGGCAACAGGAACAGCGGCCGTGGAGGAGGAGCCTGTTGGGCTATGTGACCTGCCAGGCTTTGACCCACCTGGTACTAGGAGAAGGCTTGGGAGGTCGATTAAAACCTTCGAGCAGTGGATAGAGCATGAGCCTCAAGAGAGGTGGTCTTTGCTACATGACACACATGGAGCACGATACGGTGTCATGACAACAAACCTTGCAGAAACATACAACTTTGTCCTCAGAGGAAACCGGGCATTGCCACTTACAGCCATCATTGAGGGTATTTTCTATGGCACCATCAAGTATTTCAGAGATAGACGTCAAAAAGCAGAGCAGCATATCTTCAACAACCCGAATACAGAGTACTGTGAAAGAGTCACGAAGTACATGGACAACAAGATGCAAAAAGCTAGATCACACACTGTAGTCGCCATCGGTAATCAAGAAAGAAGGTTTGAGGTTCGCTTAGCCAACAACAAATTCGGATGTGCAAATGAGTTGAGGACGCATGAGGTGAAAATTGGTAATGAAGCCTGGCCAATGTGTGAGTGCACATGCAACAAACCGAAACTGCTTCACCTACCTTGCTCACATGTACTTGCTGCTTGCGGGCAGCTTGGAATGGACGCAATATCGTTTGTGTCTCCATTTTTTCTGAAAGAGTCTATCCTCAATACCTGGACAGGTGAGCTGATGGGTTTTCGATCAATGGGTAATTTCAACAGCGTCAACCCCGTTGAAAGGCATTACATTCCAAACCCAGAGCATATGCGTACAAGTAGAGGCAGACGGCATTGTCGGCGCATCCGGAATGATATGGATGAATCTGAAGCAGGAGGTCCGACTAGGCAATGCATTCTGTGCAATGAATTTGGCCATAGGGACACTAATTGTCCCACTTTCGTCACTGGGCGTGGACAAGGCAACCGGGGAAGAAGAGGAGGAAGAGGCAGTAGAGGAGTAAGGGTGAGAGGAAGAAGTTAAGCTAGCAGTAGTATGTTCTGAATTTGTATTAAGTGTGGCACTATGTTCTGAATTTGTATTAAGTGTGGCACTATGTTCTGAATTTGTATTAAGTGTGGCACTATGTTCTGAATTTGTATTAAGTGTGGCACTATGTTCTAAATTTGTATTAAGTGTGGCACTATGTTTTGGATTTTTATTAAGTGTGGCATTATGTTCTGAATTTTTATTAAGTGTGGCACTATGTTCTGAATTTGTATTAAGTGTGCCACTATGTTCTGAATTTGTATTAAGTGTGGCACTATGTTCTGAATTTGTATTAAGTGTGGCACTATGTTCTGAATTTTTATTAAGTGTGGCACTATGTTCTGAATTTTTATTAAGTGTGGCACTATGTTCTGAATTTTTTTATGTGCAGGAATGTCAGGAATGTGGTTGCTGAATGGGGACATTGATAGGGGTCATCGTGGTGCGATATGGTATGAGCGCAAGCTTGAGCCTCTGGTCACTCGCACTCCTAAAGAAAACTGGATGATACACCCAGGATGGCTTCAGCGGTACGTGTTTTATTAATTTGCACACTGACATGCATATTAATGGGAGACACTAACTAAAATGTTCTCTGATGAAGGTTGAAATGGGCCGGCCTTTTACCTTTCGCGCGTCTGGTTGAGTCTATCCCGGGTGAGAAACGCATCGCCATCGACGGGTCCTTGCTGAGCTGCTTAGTGGACCGTTGGAGGCCAGAGACCCACACGTTTCACTTCCGATGGGGACAGATGGCTCCTACTCTGGAGGATGTGTCACCTTTGCTCGGACTACCATTGGCAGGTCATGCCATAGGACTGTTGGACGCACCGGCTGGTTGGGAGCGAGCCCTTACACAACGTTTTCATGGTGTTTTTCCGGATGCTCCGGATCCCGTATGGGAGCATCACGGACCTAAGTATGAGTGGTTGCTCAATTTCCGGGTAATTTCCCCAACCTCTTATCTTCAAGTTATCGTGCATATGGTTTTACAGAAAATAACTGCGGCTAACTAAAACTTTCTCTTTGCTTAATGCAGATCCAAAACTTCCGGGCGTCGTTGACTGGGGAACAGATCACTCGGAGCCTGGAGGCCTACTTAATGTGGCTTTTCGGCAAGATGATGTTCACAGAGAACCATGTCACCACTATTAACGCGCTCTACATCCCTATGGCACTCGAGATAGCGAGCGCTCAGACGGCGGATCAGATCAGACAGAGGAGTTGGGGTTCGGCGGTCTTAGCGGCCACATACCGAGGTATGTGCAACGGTTGCCAGCTTACATCGAGAAAGCCAGCCCTTCTTGGATGCCATCTATTCCTACAGCTATGGTCGTGGGAGAGGTTCTCTATAGGGCGACCAGATGTACGTGTTCGTGAGCCTATAGACGCCATGTTTGATGCTGATGGCATCGACATGCCTACTTTCGGTCTGTGTTGGACACGTCGCGAGGTATGCACCGTGTTATAGTTTAACGTAACTTTTTTCTGCACAAGAGATAGTTCGATGCTAGCGGCTACTAACTTTTGTTTTCTGCAGAGATGCTTTGCTAGTGATCAGACCAAGAAGGCATACACAGCATTGAACGAGCAGTTCGATGCGTACACCGGGTCATCTGGCAGCCCTACACGGAAGCAGACATACAAGCGAGATACCCTGGTGGTCTGTCTGTGCTATGCACAAGGGACCGAGATTACTGGATGACAAAATCAAAAATCATCTTCGATGTCTTCGTCGAGGAGATGGCACAACAGAGGGTCAAGAGGCAATTTGGTCTTCTGCAGTTGGAGCTGCCTCCCCCTATAGAGAACCCAGTGCCAGCACACATCCACAGGTATTAACTAAATTTTCAATGTTGCATTATCTTTCATAGTACTCCATTCGAAGCTTTAGGTAATTGTTGAACACACACCACAATTTTAGGATGACAAGGAAGGGCATGACTAGGACAACTGCTGACTGGCTAGTTAGACTAGAGCCGTATGTTATAGAATGGGAGAGAGCAAACACACATCTATGGCACGAGAATCACAATTTTGATCTCGATAAATTCAATCTCTATTTGCAGAGCTACATGACCGAAACACGATTATGCATCGTTGAGCACTCCCACCCAGAGGAGATACTGGATCCTACTCCGTCGGATATGTACCCAAGCTATGACACTTCGGGCTCTAGGCAGTACGCGGCAAGATATATTTTCTTTAAGTAATGTTGTCACATACTTTGACGTGCAAGAGACATACATTATTAATCGTCATGGAAATTTGCAGGCTACCTTGACACACGAACTCTACCAGGACGTGACCACCTTTGGACGATCACTGTCATCTGGACCTCTTCTTCAGCACCGTCCAGTGCTACAGCCCTTCTTGGAACGAATTCAGAACAAGACACGGACTGTGTACGAGGCTATCACGTGCACCCAGAGAACCGACGTTGTTCAGCACCAGCAGCAGCAGCCGCGTCACTCCATGCACCGACATCAACCACGTCCACGTCTAGCACATCAGCCGACAACCAGGCCACCCCGTCCTGACCAACCTGGCAGTTCAACGTGGCAGCAACCACAACAATATGGTCCCACGTCGAGCTTCGTGTTTTCTCCATAGCCACAGCAACACGGTCCCTCGTCGAGCTTCATGTTTTCTCCACAACCACAGCAGCACGGTCCCTCATCGAGCTTCGTGTTTGAGCCAGAGCAGCCGTCACAACCAGCAGGTAAGTGTCTTCATTTTTATTGTTTTCAATATTAATTGAGGCGACCTCATTCTTCATGACTAAACGTTCCATCGTGCAGGAGCCCACGGATATCATGCGTCTATGTCAGCATCACATGATACGTGGGGGAGTGATCAACATCCTGAGGAGAACATACATGCTCAGATGTCGCAGCACACCCAGTGGATGAACATGTATTCGACTCCTCCACCAGGCCCCACACAGGATACACAGCATGACCAGGGCGAGTCTGAAATTCCTCCTCGTAACATTAGGCCACCTAACAGGTTGGGATGGTCTCCGCTTCTAGATCCGCCTCCCCGCCAGGCCAGACGTCATCACTGACGCTTCCATCTATCAGTAGAGACATGACCATCTACTTATGTATGAGACTTATGTATATTCTATGTATGAGACAAATGACTATGTACTTATGTATGAGACATATGCCTACTCTATTTTAGTACTCTGTTATCCGAACTACAACATCATATTTAGATAGAACATAATGCTCGTACAACAAGACAGTATAAACAACTAGATAGAACTACATCTAAATTAATGGTACATACGACTAAACTTACAACATACATCATAAAAACTACATGAAGTCATCATCGTCATCCTCCGTCGATGCAGAACTCTTGCCCTTCGAGGATGCAGAACTCTTACCCTTGGACGATGCAGAACTCTTGCCCTTCGAGGATGCAGTACTCTTGTCCTTGGACGATGCAAAACTCTTGCTCTTTGACGATGCAGAACCCAGAAGCGGCGGCATGAAGATATCATCTTCGTCCTCGCTCTCCTCAGTCCATTAAAATGGATGCTTTTCTGTAGTCCTTCTGAAAGTTTCACTCTCCGGCTCCACTACCTTCTTCCACCTTTCATGCAACCTAAGAAGTTCTAGACGTACCTCCTCATAGGTCCTTTCAGGCCACCCAGACATACGTAATTCGTGAGCCAACTCATTCATTATGGTGTCACTACCGGTGAGTTCGTCCCATGGAACTATCCTATTGTCCATCCTGAAATCGGTAGCTAGCCTCAGAAGAGTCCTGCTCATCTCAGGGTGAAAACTACGATCAAAAGGATAATGGGACATCTCAACTACACTACACTGGAATGCTTATCCTCCTCTGTCTGAAGGGGGTTTTATAGGTAGGGATGAGAAAATGGCGGGAAAGAACGACTGCGGTATGGCGGGAAACAGGTGGCGGGAAAGAGTTTGCGCGAACATATGGCGGGAAACGGGTGGCGGGAAAGAGTTGGCGCGAACATATGGCGGGAAAGAGTTGGCGCGAACATATGGCGGAAAAATATTACGGCCAAAGGGTTGCACGAAATATGTCATAGTTTATTAAAAAATCCAGGGAGCGTTCGGGAAAAAAATGGTGGCATGCACCGGTCGGCCCACAGCAGGCCAATTAGTCCCTGTCGGCCCGCAGCTGGCCAATTAGTCGCTGTCGGCCCACAGCAGGCCAATTAGGCTCTGTCGGCCCACTACTGGCCGACTGGACCTGAACTGGTGGCCGACAGGCCAATCGGTCAGCAGCTAGCCGATAGGGTCTCAGTCGGCCTGCTGTGGGCCGACTAGGTCCACTCGGCCGGCTGCGGGCCGACGGTGTATTATTTTCAAAAATTATTTTTTGAGCGTAATATTTGTGCAAATTAATAAAAAAATGTATTATTTAAAAAAAATTAGCTGTGCCTCTCAGCTTGAAAGCCCCCAAAAGTCCAAGAGACCTTATTTTTTGGTATTTTTAAAAAAATTGGTATGCTATTGTATCAAGAACACCTGTTGTGTCATATTTATTAAGTATGTAGATGTAGATTATAGGATAATTGGACAACTAAGTTTTCGGGAGAACTTACTCTGGAAATACACAGTATGATCTTCATATGGTTATACGAAGTGTGTATAGCCCTTTTTACCAATGACTAAGGGTGCTCAATCAAATCAGAATGCTTTATGGTCGAACCCGGGCTACCGACGGGAGTTGATGTTGAGAAATCTTTGATTAAACAAGGTGATACATGAGCACCCATAATCCTGACGGTGTCATGGAGGGAACTGGAGGAAGAGATTCGGATCAGTCATGGCTTCATCAACTTCAGCAAGGGAGTCAGGAAGGAACCTGGACTATCATGCATGCTCAGCGACCCACATGGTGCCCTGCATGAGCATGCGGTACTTCCTGTTAAGATGAATGGCGTGGGTGGCATGGTTGTTGAGGAAGTATTGGTGGAGGCGAGTACATGCTGACAAGACAGTGCCGTCAGAGGACATCGCAAGGTCCAGAAGACTACCGCCGATCGTGGTGTAGATCCACCCGAAGATCCTGATGTCGGTAGGTCGCAACTCGGGATTGTCGACGTCAAGTTCAAACGTCCTGTTAATGTGGTTGAGTACAATGCAACAATGAAGGTGGAGAGGACGAACAACAAGAAATTTGAAATTTGTGATAGTTGTTGGTGGATGGGTCGGGTTTGGAAGGGGTGTAAGAGTGGATGTTGGCATTATGCACGGCAATGGAGGGCTGAAGTTTGAAACATTAATTCGATGGGTAAGAAGAGAGAGTTGAAGCAGTGGTGATAATGGGCACCATGGCGCCGACAGAGAAACTAGAAGTGGTATGCAAGGTTTGCACCCAAAGGGAGGTGGCGCTGGAATTGGTATGGGAGTTGCTCAATAGCGAGTAAATGCTTGCGTCAAGGGTTACAAGTGTTGATGTACAACACATCAGAGAATGAATAAAGAGAGTGCCCTGACTAGCTGGAACATACGGAAAGGCGTGCACATGTGCACGAGCGATCTTAGATCCTAACCTCTAAGGACTATGGTACAACACAAGCTTTGCTACACCTAGGGTGGCTTACGTGGGGAGGGGGTCACGTAATGATTTGTCAATTTCTAATTGGTCATTAGTGCAGGCGGCCCATCTTGAAATTCAGGGGGGTTTGATTAGTTCAGATTTCAGAATGAAGTTACGTAGGATACATAAGATGCATTACGTAGTTCTAGCATGTTTGGTAATACAGGTACAACGGTACATACAGATGATGCATTGTTTAGCAATATTAAATTGAAATCATGTAGTACGAGGGTTAGCAAATGGCAAAGGCTAACAATACACAATCCGTGCAAACGTGTTGGTCACTTTCATGTATATAATCCTTCTCATGTCAAAGTGCAAGCATTCAATCATTGGTGCACAAGGTATATACTATATTGAAGTCAACAACAGTTAAATTAAACAATACGGATCACACTCAAAAAGTATCTAAGCGATACAGATCAGTAAATTAGCTAGTTCTTTTTTTTCGGGAGGTGGAGATAGAGTACTAGCTAGCTAGTACAGGGTAATCCTCACGTTGGCTGCCTATAAATAGCATCCTGCTCCATCATATGGGAATGCACCACTTAAGCAGCTAGCTATAGCTCATCTCCATCCATCGCATCTCTTCTTCCTCAATCCTCCACTACAAACACCCACCCAATTCATCAATGGCTTCATTTCTGAAGGTGGCCGCTGCCCTCGCCGTGGCCGTTTGCGTCGTGCTTGTGCTGAACATGGGACAGCCTGTGGCAGCCACGGAATGCAAAGATTGTCTCGCTGACTGTGTTGACGTTTGCGTCAACTACTCTGACACTGCGTGCAGCGGCATCTGCACCGCCAAACCTCCTGCATGCCAGTCATGCAAGTACGCGTCCTTCCTTACGTGTGGTGTCACATGCTACAGCGCCTGTGCCCATTTCTGCTAAAGCCTATAGTGGCTGTAAGCTGCCTGCGTGTGTTGGTACCTCGTTGTTGCTAAGCCATGTAATTAAGTGAACAAATGCTATTGCTCTGTGCATATGGCAAATGTTCCTTCGCTCTATTGTTCCTCTTTGTTTTATCGTTCCGCTTTGTTTCAACCATCAGTAAATATGCATGTATGTGTGCAAGTCATCTATATATGCTTTGTGCTTCTTTCTATCATGTGTCTGACGTGCTCATGCTGGGGGGATATCAGGTGATACCACCCATTACATGCTCCCGTGCTAAAAAATTTAAAAAGTCACATTAGATGTTTCAAAAAAAATTGAAAACAATTATGGATGTTCACAAGACATACGTTTATAACCCCTAAAAATTCAGATCAAAATTCAAAATATACATTGAGAAACAAAAAAGACAAAACTGTATGTGAATAGTGTCATTCCTGACACTGTTCATGTTTTGTCTTCTTTTACACTATTCATTCTAGATTTGTCATTTTTGTTTCTCAATAGGTATTTCAAATATGGGTCTGATTTTTTATGGGTCGTAGACATATGTCTTGTGAAGATCCACAAAGTTTTTCAGAATTTTTTTGAAACATCTAAATGTGATTTTTGAAAAGTGATATATCATGGTAGCATATAAAGGGTAGTATCACCTGATATTTTCTAGCTCATACAGTCCTTATAAAATGGGGATAAATCCTTATCTCAAGAACACAGTTACAAAATACGTAGTTCAGCACCCTCATTCTCAGTTAATCTTTTTATCGTATTGCTAAGGTCTAATGTTCATATCTTTAACGAGCTTAACAAACGAGCCAGCTCGCGGGTTATACGAGTCGAGCCAATCTTGAAATTGAGCTCGCTATAGTAACGAGTCGAGTCGAGCTAGCTCATTAAAGAAACGAGCCTTAGCGAGTCGAGTCGAGCTGGCTCGACTCGGCTCGAATTCCACCCGTAGGTTTGCCTCTCTCTCTCAGCGGTTGATCTAACGGCGTAGAGCTCGCATACAACTTATCTTCTTCTAGGCCACCTAATAGGCTGGGATGGTCTCCGCTTCCAGATCCGCCTCCCCGCCAGGCCAGACGTCGTCACTGACACTTCCATCTATCAGTAGAGACATGACCATCTACTTATCTATGAGACTTATGTCTATTTTATGTATGAGACAAATGACTATGTACTTATGTATGAGACATATGCCTACTCTATTCTAGTACTCTGTTATCCGAACTACAACATCATATTTAGATAGAACATAATGCTTGTACAACAAGACAGTATAAACAACTAGATAGAACTACATCTAAATTAACGGTAAAACTTACAACATACATCATAAAAACTACATGAAGTCATCATCGTCATCCTCCGTCGATGCAGAACTCTTGCCCTTCGAGGATGCAGAACTCTTACACTTGGACGATGCAGAACTCTTGCCCTTCGAGGATGCAGTACTCTTGTCCTTGGACGATGCAAAACTCTTGCTCTTTGACGATGCAGAACCCGGAAGCGGCGGCATGAAGATATCATCTTCGTCCTCGCTCTCCTCAGTCCATAAAAATGGATGCTTTTCTGTAGTCCTTCTGAAAGTTTCACTCTTCGGCTCCACTACATTCTTCCACCTTGCATGCAACCTAAGAAGTTCTATACGTACCTCCTCATAGGTCCTTTCTGTTGGGGAACGTTGCAGAAAACAAAAAATTTCCTACGGTTTCACCAAGATCCATCTATGAGTTCATCTAGCAGCGAGTGATTGGATGCATCTACATACCTTTGTAGATCGCGAGCGGAAGCGTTCAAAGAACAGGGTTGATGTAGTCGAACACGACGTGATCCAAATCACCGATGACCAAGCGCCGAACGGACGGCACCTCCGCGTTCAACACACGTACGGAGCGGATAACGTCTCCTCCTTTCTTGATCCAGCAAGGGGGGAGGAGAGGTTGATGAAGATCCAGAAGCACGACGGCGTGGTGGTGGATGCAGGGCGTCACAGTAGCAGGGCTTCGCCGTGTACTAAGAGGGAGAGATGTAACAGGGGAGAGGGTAGCACCAAAGGCTGAGGTATGAAGTCCTCCCTCTCCTCAACTATATATAGGAGGGCCAAGGGGGGGGGTGCGCCAGCCTAGGAGATCCAATCTCCTAGGGGCGGC
>NC_041380.1:7793399-7807361 GCF_002162155.2 Triticum dicoccoides
ACCTAGGGTGCCTTCCACTAGTGGGACTCCTCCCCTATGGAAACCCTAGGCGCATGGGCCTATAGGGGCTGGTTCCCTTGGCCCATATAGGCCAAGGCGCACCCCCTATAGCCCATGTGGCCCCCCGGGGCAGGTGGCCCCACCCTGGTGGCCCCCGGGACCCCTCCGGTGGTCCCGGTACAATACCGATGACCCCGAAATTTGTCCCGATGGCCGAAACTGCACTTCCTATATATAATTCTTTACCTCCGGACCATTCTGAAACTCCTCGTGACGTCCGGGATCTCATACGGGACTCCGAACAACATTCGGGTTACTGCATATACATATCTTCACAACCCTAGCGTCACCGAACCTTAAGTCTGTAGACCCTACGGGTTCGGGAGACATGCAGACATGACCGGGACGACTCTCCGGTCAATAACCAACAGCGAGATCTGGATACCCATGTTGGCTCCCGCATGCTCCACGATGATCTCATCGGATGAACCACGATGTCGAGGATTAAACAACCCCGTATACAATTCCCTTTGTCAATCGGTATGTTACTTGCCCGAGACTCGATCGTCGGTATCCCAATACCTTGTTCAGTCTCGTTACCGGCAAGTCACTTTACTCGTACCGTAATGCATGATCCCGTGACCAGACACTTGGTCACTTTGAGCTCATTATGATGATGCATTACCGAGTGGGCCCAGTGATACCTCTCCGTCATACGGAGTGACAAATCCCAGTCTCGATCCGTGTCAACCCAACAGATACTTTCGGAGATACCTGTAGTGCACCTTTATAGTCACCCAGTTACGTTGTGACGTTTGATACACCCAAAGCACTCCTACGGTATCCGGGAGTTACACGATCTCATGGTCAAAGGAAAAGATACTTGACATTGGAAAAGCTCTAGCAAACGAACTACACGATCTTATGCTATGCTTAGGATTGGGTCTTGTCCATCACATCATTCTCCTAATGATGTGATCCCGTTATCAATGACATCCAATGTTCATAGCCAGGAAACCATGATTATCTGTTGATCAACGAGCTAGTCAACTAGAGGCTTACTAGGGACATATTATGGACCATGTATTCACACGTGTATTACGATTTCCGGATAATACAGTTATAGCATGAATAAAGACAATTATCAAGAACAAAGAAATATAATAATAATACTTTTATTATTGCCTCTAGGGCATATTTCCAACAGTCTCCCACTTGCACTAGAGTCAATAATCTAGTTACATTGTGATGAATCGAACGCCCATGGAATTTTGGTGTTGATCATGTTTTGCCCTAGGGAGAGGTTTAGTCAACGGATCTGCTATATTCAGGTCCGTATGTACTTTACAAATATCTATGTCTCCATCTTGAACATTTTCACGAATGGAGTTGAAGCGACGCTTGATGTGCCTTGTCTTCTTGTGAAACCTGGGCTCCTTGGCAAGTGCAATAGCTCCAGTGTTATCACAGAAGAGTTTGATTGGCCCCGACGCATTGGGTATGACTCCTAGGTCGGTGATGAACTCCTTCACCCATATTGCTTCATGTGCTGCCTCCGAGGCTGCCATGTACTCCGCTTCACATGTAGATCCCGCCACCACGCTCTGCTTGTAGCTGCACCAGCTCACTGCTCCACCATTCAATATATACACGTATCCGGTTTGTGACTTAGAGTCATCCAGATCTGTGTCGAAGCTAGCGTCGACGTAACCCTTTACGACGAGCTCTTCGTCACCTCCATAAACGAGAAACATTTCCTTAGTCCTTTTCAGGTACTTCAGGATATTCTTGACCGCTGTCCAGTGTTCCTTGCCGGGATTACTTTGATACCTTCCTACCAAACTTACGGCAAGGTTTACATCAGGTCTGGTACACAGCATGGCATACATAATAGAACCTATGGCTGAGGCATAGGGGATGACACTCATTTCTTCTATCTCTTCTGCCGTGGTCGGGCATTGAGCTGAGCTCAATCTCACAACTTACAAAATAGGCGAGAACCCTTTCTTGGACTGATCCATTTTGAACTTCTTCAAAATCTTATCAAGGTATGTGCTTTGTGAAAGACCTATGAGGCGTTTTGATCTATCCCTATAGATCTTGATGCCTAATATATAAGCAGCTTCTCCAAGGTCCTTCATTGAAAAACTCTTATTCAAGTAGGCCTTGATGCTGTCCAAGAGTTCTATATCATTTCCCATCAAAAGTATGTCATCTACATATAATATGAGAAATGCTACAGAGCTCCCACTCACTTTCTTGTAAACGCAGGCTTCTCCATAAGTCTACGTAAACCCAAACGCTTTGATCATTTCATCAAAGCGAATGTTCCAACTCCGAGATGCTTGCACCAGCCCATAAATCGAGCGTTGGAGCTTTCACACCTTGTTAGCATTCTTAGGATCGACAAAACCTTCCGGCTGCATCATATACAATTCTTCCTTAAGGAAACCATTAAGGAATGCCGTTTTGACGTCCATTTGCCATATCTCATAATCGTATAATGCGGCAATTGCTAACATGATTCGGACGGACTTTAGCTTTGCTACCGGTGAGAAAGTCTCATCGTAGTCAACCCCTTGAACTTGTCGATAACCCTTAGCGACAAGCCTAGCTTTATAGATGGTTACATTACCATCCGCGTCTGTCTTCTTCTTAAAGATCCATTTATTTTCTATGGCTCGCCGTTCAACGGGCAAGTCAGTCAAAGTCCATACGTCGTTTTCATACATGGATCCTATCTCAGATTTCATGGCTTCTAGCCATTTGTCGGAATCCGGGCCCGCCATCGCTTCTTCATAGTTCGAAGGTTCACCGTTGTCTAACAACATGATTTCCAAGACAGGGTTGCCGTACCACTCTGGTGCGGAACGTGTCCTTGTGGACCTTCGAATTTTAGTAGGAGCTTGATCAGAAGTATCTTGATCATCATCAATAACTTCCTCTCTAGTCGGTGCAGGCACCTCAGGAACATTTTCTTGAGTTGCGCCATTTTCCGGTTCAAGAGGTAACACTTCATCAAGTTCTACTTTCCTCCCACTTACTTCTTTCGAGAGAAACTCTTTCTCTAGAAAGAGTCCGTTCTTGGCAACAAAGATCTTGCCTTCGGATCTTAGGTAGAAGGTATACCCAATAGTTTCTTTAGGGTATCCTATGAAGACGAATTTTTCCGACTTGGGTTCGAGCTTCTCAGGTTGAAGTTTCTTGACATAAGCATCGCATCCCCAAACTTTTAGAAACGACAGCTTAGGTTTCTTCCCAAACCATAATTCATACGGTGTCGTCTCAACGGATTTCGACGGAGCCCTATTTAAAGTGAATGTGGCAGTCTCTAAAGCATAGCCCCAAAAAGATAATGGTAAATCGGTAAGAGACATCATAGATCGCACCATATCTAATAGAGTGTGATTACAACGTTCGGACACACCATTACGCTGAGGTGTTCCAGGCGGCGTGAGTTGTGAAACTATTCCACATTTTCTTAAGTGTGTGCCAAATTCGTGACTTAAATATTCTCCTCCACGATCTGATCGTAGAAACTTGATTTTCCTGTCACGTTGATTCTCAACCTCACTCTAAAATTCCTTGAACTTTTCAAAGGTTTCAGACTTGTGTTTCATTAAGTAGACATACCCATATCTACTCAAGTCATCAGTGAGGGTGAGAACATAACGATAGCCACCGCGAGCCTCAACACTCATTGGACCGCACGCATCAGTATGTATGATTTCCAATAAGATGGTCGCTCGCTACATTGTTCCTGAGAACGGAGTCTTGGTCATTTTACCCATGAGGCATGGTTCGCACGTGTCAAATGATTCATAATCAAGAGACTCCAAAAGTCCATCTGCATGGAGCTTCTTCATGCGTTTGACACCTATGTGACCAAGGCAGCAGTGCCACAAGTATGTGGGACTATCATTATCAACCTTACATCTTTTGGTACTCACACTATGAATATGTGTAGCTATACGCTCGAGATTCATCAAAAACAAACCATTAACCATCGGAGCATGACCATAAAACATATCTCTCATATAAATGGAACAACCATTATTCTCGGATTTAAATGAGTAGCCATCTCGTATTAAACGAGATCCTGATACAATGTTCATGCTCAAACTTGGCACTAAATAACAATTATTGAGGTTTATAACTAATCCCGTAGGTAAATGTAGAGGTAGCGTGCCGACGGCGATCACATCGACCTTGGAACCATTCCCGACGCGCATCGTCACCTCGTCCTTCGCCAGTCTCCGTTTATTCCGCAGCTCCTGCTGTGAGTTACAAATGTGAGCAACGGCACCGGTGTCAAATACCCAGGAGTTACTATGAGTACTGGTAAGGTACACATCAATTACATGTATATCAAATATACCTTTGGTGTTGCCGGCCTTCTTGTCCGCTAAGTATTTGGGGCAGTTCCGCTTCCAGTGACCCTTCCCTTTGCAACAAAAGCACTCTGTCTCAGGCTTGGGTCCATTCTTTGACTTCTTCCCGGCAGCTTGCTTGCCGGGCGCGGCAACTTCCTTGACGTACTTCTTGAAGTTCTTTTTACCCTTGCCCTTCTTGAACTTAGTGGTTTTATTCACCATCAACACTTGATGTTCCTTCTTGACTTCTACCTCTGCTGATTTCAGCATAGCAAATACTTCAGGAATGGTCTTTACCATCCCTTGCATATTGAAGTTCATCACAAAGCTCTTGTAGCTTGGTGGAAGCGACTGGAGGATTCTGTCAATGACCGCGTCATCCGGGAGATTAACTCCCAGCTGAGTCAAGGGGTTATGTAACCCAGACATAGTGAGTATGTGCTCACTGACAGAACTATTTTCCTCCATCTTACAGCTGAAGAACTTATCGGAGACTTCATATCTCTCGATCCGGGCATGAGCTTGAAAAACCATTTTCAGCTCTTCGAACATCTCATATGCTCCATGTCTCTCAAAACGCTTTTGGAGACCCGGCTCTAAGTTGTAAAGCATGCGGCAGTGAACGAGGGAGTGGTCATCAGTACGTGTTTGCCAAGCGTTCATAGCGTCTTGGTTCTGTGGGACGGGTGGATCACCTAACGGTGCTTGTAGGACATAATCTTTCTTGGCAGCTATGAGGATGATCCTCAGGTTCCGGACCCAGTCCGTATAGTTGCTGCCATCGTCTTTCAGCTTGGTTTTCTCTAGGAACGCGTTGAAATTGAATACAATGTTGGCCATTTGATCTACAAGACATATTGCAAAGATTTTAGACTAAGTTCATGATAATTAAGTTCATCTAATCAAATTATTTATGAACTCCCACTTAGATTAGACATCCCTCTAGTCATCTAAGTATTACATGATCCGAGTTAACTAGACCGTGTCCGATCATCACGTGAGACGGACTAGTCAACGTCGGTGAACATCTTCATGTTGATCGTATCTTCTATACGACTCATGCTCGACCTTTCGGTCTTCTGTGTTCCGAGGCCATGTCTGTACATGCTAGGCTCGTCAAGTTAACCCTAAGTGCTTTGCATGTGTAAAACTGTCTTACACCCGTTGTATGTGAACGTAAGGATCTATCACACCCGATCATCACGGCGTGCTTCGAAACGACGAACTTTAGCAACGGTGCACAGTTAGGGGAGAACACTTCTTGAAATTGTTATGAGGGATCATCTTATTTACTACCGTCGTTCTAAGTAAACAAGATGCAAAACATGATAAACATCGCATGCAATCAAATAATAAACGTGACATGATATGGCCAATATCACATAGCTCCTTTGATCTCTATCTTGGGGCTCCATGATCATCTTGTCACCGGCTTGACACCATGATCTCCATCATCATGATCTCCATCATCGTGTCTCCATGAAGTTGCTCGCCAACTATTACTTCCACTACTATGGCTAACGCGTTTAGCAATAAAGTAAAGTAATTTACATGGCATTTCTCAATGACACGCAGGTCATACAAAAAATAAAGACAACTCCTATGGCTCCTGCCGGTTGTCATATTCATCGACATGCAAGTCGTGATTCCTATTACAATAGCATGAACAACTCATACATCATATATATAGATCATTCATCATTCATCACAACTTTGGCCATATCATATCACAAAGCACTTGCTGCAAAAACAAGTTAGACGTCCTCTAATTGTTGTCGCAAGTTTTACGTGGCTGAATTAGGGTTCTAGCAAGAACATTTTCTGACCTACGTAAAAGCCACAACGTGATTTGTCAACTTCTATTTACCCTTCATAAGGATACTTTTCATCGAATCCGCTCCAACTAAAGTAGGAGAGACAGACACCCGCCAGCCACCTTATGCATCTAGTGCATGTTAGTCGGTGGAACCGGTCTCACGTAAGCATATGTGTAAGGTTGGTCCGGGCCGCTTCATCCCACAATACCGTTGAAGCAAGATAAGACTAGTAGCGGCAAGTAAGTTGACAACATCTACGCCCACAACACATTGTGTTCTACTCGCGCAAGAAGAACTACGCATAGACCTAGCTCATTATGCCACTGTTGGGGAACGTTGCAGAAAACAAAAAATTTCCTACGGTTTCACCAAGATCCATCTATGAGTTCATCTAGCAGCGAGTGATTGGATGCATCTACATACCTTTGTAGATCGCGAGCGGAAGCGTTCAAAGAACGGGGTTGATGTAGTCGAACACGACGTGATCCAAATCACCGATGACCAAGCGCCGAACGGACGGCACCTCCGCGTTCAACACACGTACGGAGCGGATGACGTCTCCTCCTTTCTTGATCCAGCAAGGGGGGAGGAGAGGTTGATGAAGATCCAGCAGCACGACGGCATGGTGGTGGATGCAGGGCGTCACAGTAGCAGGGCTTCGCCGTGTACTACGAGGGAGAGATGTAACAGGGGAGAGGGTAGCACCAAAGGCTGAGGTATGAAGTCGTCCCTCTCCTCAACTATATATAGGAGGGCCAAGGGGGGTGCGCCAGCCTAGGAGATCCAATCTCCTAGGGGCGGCGGCCAAGGGGAGGTTTCCCTCCCCCCCCCCAAGGCACCTAGGGTGCCTTCCACTAGTGGGACTCCTCCCCTATGGAAACCCTAGGCGCATGGGCCTATAGGGGCTGGTTCCCTTGGCCCATATAGGCCAAGGCGCACCCCCTATAGCCCATGTGGCCCCCCGGGCCAGGTGGCCCCACCCTGGTGGCCCCCGGGACCCCTCCGGTGGTCCCGGTACAATACCGATGACCCCGAAATTTGTCCCGATGGCCGAAACTGCACTTCCTATATATAATTCTTTACCTCCGGACCATTCTGAAACTCCTCGTGACGTCCGGGATCTCATACGGGACTCCGAACAACATTCGGGTTACTGCATATACATATCTTCACAACCCTAGCGTCACCGAACCTTAAGTCTGTAGACCCTACGGGTTCGGGAGACATGCAGACATGACCGAGACGACTCTCCGGTCAATAACCAACAGCGAGATCTGGATACCCATGTTGGCTCCCACATGCTCCACGATGATCTCATCGGATGAACCACGATGTCGAGGATTAAACAACCCCGTATACAATTCCCTTTGTCAATCGGTATGTTACTTGCCCGAGACTCGATCGTCGGTATCCCAATACCTTGTTCAGTCTCGTTACCGGCAAGTCACTTTACTCGTACCGTAATGCATGATCCCGTGACCAGACACTTGGTCACTTTGAGCTCATTATGATGATGCATTACCGAGTGGGCCCAGTGATACCTCTCCGTCATACGGAGTGACAAATCCCAGTCTCGATCCGTGTCAACCCAACAGATACTTTCGGAGATACCTGTAGTGCACCTTTATAGTCACCCAGTTACGTTGTGACGTTTGATACACCCAAAGCACTCCTACGGTATCCGGGAGTTACACGATCTCATGGTCAAAGGAAAAGATACTTGACATTGGAAAAGCTCTAGCAAACGAACTAAACGATCTTATGCTATGCTTAGGATTGGGTCTTGTCCATCACATCATTCTCCTAATGATGTGATCCCGTTATCAATGACATCCAATGTTCATAGCCAGGAAACCATGATTATCTGTTGATCAACAAGCTAGTCAACTAGAGGCTTACTAGGGACATATTATGGTCCATGTATTCACACGTGTATTACGATTTCCGGATAATACAGTTATAGCATGAATAAAGACAATTATCATGAACAAAGAAATATAATAATAATACTTTTATTATTGCCTCTAGGGCATATTTCCAACAGTCTCCCACTTGCACTAGAGTCAATAATCTTGTTACATTGTGATGAATCGAACGCCCATGGAATTTTGGTGTTGATCATGTTTTGCCCTAGGGAGAGGTTTAGTCAACGGATCTGCTATATTCAGGTCCGTATGTACTTTACAAATATCTATGTCTCCATCTTGAACATTTTCACGAATGGAGTTGAAGCGACGCTTGATGTGCCTTGTCTTCTTGTGAAACCTGGGCTCCTTGGCAAGTGCAATAGCTCCAGTGTTATCATAGAAGAGTTTGATTGGCCCCGACGCATTGGGTATGACTCCTAGGTCGGTGATGAACTCCTTCACCCATATTGCTTCATGTGCTGCCTCCGAGGCTGCCATGTACTCCGCTTCACATGTAGATCCCGCCACCACGCTCTGCTTGTAGCTGCACCAGCTCACTGCTCCACCATTCAATATATACACGTATCCGGTTTGTGACTTAGAGTCATCCAGATCTGTGTCGAAGCTAGCGTCGACGTAACCCTTTACGACGAGCTCTTCGTCACCTCCATAAACGAGAAACATTTCCTTAGTCCTTTTCAGGTACTTCAGGATATTCTTGACCGCTGTCCAGTGTTCCTTGCCGGGATTACTTTGATACCTTCCTACCAAACTTACGGCAAGGTTTACATCAGGTCTGGTACACAGCATGGCATACATAATAGAACCTATGGCTGAGGCATAGGGGATGACACTCATTTCTTCTATCTCTTCTGCCGTGGTCGGGCATTGAGCTGAGCTCAATCTCACACCTTACAAAACAGGCAAGAACCCTTTCTTGGACTGATCCATTTTAAACTTCTTCAAAATCTTATCAAGGTATGTGCTTTGTGAAAGACCTATGAGGCGTTTTGATCTATCCCGATAGATCTTGATGCCTAATATATAAGCAGCTTCTCCAAGGTCCTTCATTGAAAAACTCTTATTCAAGTAGGCCTTGATGCTGTCCAAGAGTTCTATATCATTTCCCATCAAAAGTATGTCATCTACATATAATATGAGAAATGCTACAGAGCTCCCACTCACTTTCTTGTAAACGCAGGCTTCTCCATAAGTCTACGTAAACCCAAACGCTTTGATCATTTCATCAAAGCGAATGTTCCAACTCTGAGATGCTTGCACCAGCCCATAAATCGAGCGTTGGAGCTTGCACACCTTGTTAGCATTCTTAGGATCGACAAAACCTTCCGGCTGCATCATATACAATTCTTCCTTAAGGAAACCATTAAGGAATGTCGTTTTGACGTCCATTTGCCATATCTCATAATCGTAGAATGCGGCAATTGCTAACATGATTCGGACGGACTTTAGCTTTGCTACCGGTGAGAAAGTCTCATCGTAGTCAACCCCTTGAACTTGTCGATAACCCTTAGCGACAAGCCTAGCTTTATAGATGGTTACATTACCATCCGCGTCTGTCTTCTTCTTAAAGATCCATTTATTTTCTATGGCTCGCCGTTCAACGGGAAAGTCAGTCAAAGTCCATACGTCGTTTTCATACATGGATCCTATCTCAGATTTCATGGCTTCTAGCCATTTGTCGAAATTCGGGCCCGCCATCGCTTCTTCATAGTTCGAAGGTTCACCGTTGTCTAACAACATGATTTCCAAGACAGGGTTGCCGTACCACTCTGGTGCGGAACGTGTCCTTGTGGACCTTCAAATTTTAGTAGGAGCTTGATCAGAAGTATCTTGATCATCATCAATAACTTCCTCTCTAGTCGGTGCAGGCACCTCAGGAACATTTTCTTGAGTTGCGCCATTTTCCGGTTCAAGAGGTAACACTTCATCAAGTTCTACTTTCCTCCCACTTACTTCTTTCGAGAGAAACTCTTTCTCTAGAAAGAGTCCGTTCTTGGCAACAAAGATCTTGCCTTCGGATCTTAGGTAGAAGGTATACCCAATAGTTTCTTTAGGGTATCCTATGAAGACGAATTTTTCCAACTTGGGTTCGAGCTTCTCAGGTTGAAGTTTCTTGACATAAGCATCGTATCCCCAAACTTTTAGAAACGACAGCTTAGGTTTCTTCCCAAACCATAATTCATACGGTGTCGTCTCAACGGATTTCGACGGAGCCCTATTTAAAGTGAATGTGGCAGTCTCTAAAGCATAGCCCCAAAAAGATAATGGTAAATCGGTAAGAGACATCATAGATCGCACCATATCTAATAGAGTGTGATTACGATGTTCGGACACACCATTACGCTGAGGTGTTCCAGGCGGCGTGAGTTGTGAAACTATTCCACATTTTCTTAAGTGTGTGCCAAATTCGTGACTTAAATATTCTCCTCCACGATCTGATCGTAGAAACTTGATTTTCCTGTCACGTTGATTCTCAACCTCACTCTAAAATTCCTTGAACTTTTTAAAGGTTTCAGACTTGTGTTTCATTAAGTAGACATACCCATATCTACTCAAGTCATCAGTGAGGGTGAGAACATAACGATAGCCACCGCGAGCCTCAACACTCATTGGACCGCACGCATCAGTATGTATGATTTCCAATAAGATGGTCGCTCGCTACATTGTTCCTGAGAATGGAGTCTTGGTCATTTTACCCATGAGGCATGGTTCGCACGTGTCAAATGATTCATAATCAAGAGACTCCAAAAGTCCATCTGCATGGAGCTTCTTCATGCGTTTGACACCTATGTGACCAAGGCGGCAGTGCCACAAGTATGTGGGACTATCATTATCAACCTTACATCTTTTAGTACTCACACTATGAATTTGTGTAGCTATACGCTCGAGATTCATCAAAAACAAACCATTAACCATCGGAGCATGACCATAAAACATATCTCTCATATAAATGGAACAACCATTATTCTCGGATTTAAATGAGTAGCCATCTCGTATTAAACGAGATCCTGATACAATGTTCATGCTCAAACTTGGCACTAAATAACAATTATTGAGGTTTATAACTAATCCCGTAGGTAAATGTAGAGGTAGCGTGCCGACGGCGATCACATCGACCTTGGAACCATTCCCGACGCGCATCGTCACCTCGTCCTTCGCCAGTCTCCGTTTATTCCGCAGCTCCTGCTGTGAGTTACAAATGTGAGCAACGGCACCGGTATCAAATACCCAGGAGTTACTATGAGTACTGGTAAGGTACACATCAATTACATGTATATCAAATATACCTTTGGTGTTGCCGGCCTTCTTGTCCGCTAAGTATTTGGGGCAGTTCCGCTTCCAGTGACCCTTCCCTTTGCAATAAAAGCACTCTGTCTCAGGCTTGGGTCCATTCTTTGACTTCTTCCCGGCAGCTTGCTTGCCGGGCGCGGCAACTTCCTTGACGTACTTCTTGAAGTTCTTTTTACCCTTGCCCTTCTTGAACTTAGTGGTTTTATTCACCATCAACACTTGATGTTCCTTCTTGACTTCTACCTCTGCTGATTTCAGCATAGCAAATACTTCAGGAATGGTCTTTACCATCCCCTGCATATTGAAGTTCATCACAAAGCTCTTGTAGCTTGGTGGAAGCGACTGGAGGATTCTGTCAATGACCGCGTCATCCGGGAGATTAACTCCCAGCTGAGTCAAGGGGTTATGTAACCCAGACATAGTGAGTATGTGCTCACTGACAGAACTATTTTCCTCCATCTTACAGCTGAAGAACTTATCGGAGACTTCATATCTCTCGATCCGGGCATGAGCTTGAAAAACCATTTTCAGCTCTTCGAACATCTCATATGCTCCATGTCTCTCAAAACGCTTTTGGAGCCCCGGCTCTAAGCTGTAAAGCATGCCGCACTGAACGAGGGAGTAGTCATCAGTACGTGTCTGCCAAGCGTTCATAGCGTCTTGGTTCTGTGGGACGGGTGGATCACCTAACGGTGCTTGTAGGACATAATCTTTCTTGGCAGCTATGAGGATGATCCTCAGGTTCCGGACCCAGTCCGTATAGTTGCTGCCATCGTCTTTCAGCTTGGTTTTCTCTAGGAACGCGTTGAAATTGAATACAATGTTGGCCATTTGATCTACAAGACATATTGCAAAGATTTTAGACTAAGTTCATGATAATTAAGTTCATCTAATCAAATTATTTATGAACTCCCACTTAGATTAGACATCCCTCTAGTCATCTAAGTATTACATGATCCGAGTTAACTAGACCGTGTCCGATCATCACGTGAGACGGACTAGTCAACGTCGGTGAACATCTTCATGTTGATCGTATCTTCTATACGACTCATGCTCGACCTTTCGGTCTTCTGTGTTCCGAGGCCATGTCTGTACATGCTAGGCTCGTCAAGTTAACCCTAAGTGCTTTGCATGTGTAAAACTGTCTTACACCCGTTGTATGTGAACGTAAGGATCTATCACACCCGATCATCACGGCGTGCTTCGAAACGACGAACTTTAGCAACGGTGCACAGTTAGGGGAGAACACTTCTTGAAATTGTTATGAGGGATCATCTTATTTACTACCGTCGTTCTAAGTAAACTAGATGCAAAACATGATAAACATCGCATGCAATCAAATAATAAACGTGACATGATATGGCCAATATCACATAGCTCCTTTGATCTCTATCTTGGGGCTCCATGATCATCTTGTCACCGGCTTGACACCATGATCTCCATCATCATGATCTCCATCATCGTGTCTCCATGAAGTTGCTCGCCAACTATTACTTCCACTACTATGGCTAACGCGTTTAGCAATAAAGTAAAGTAATTTACATGGCATTTCTCAATGACACGCAGGTCATACAAAAAATAAAGACAACTCCTATGGCTCCTGCCGGTTGTCATATTCATCGACATGCAAGTCGTGATTCCTATTACAATAGCATGAACAACTCATACATCATATATATAGATCATTCATCATTCCTCACAACTTTGGCCATATCATATCACAAAGCACTTGCTGCAAAAACAAGTTAGACGTCCTCTAATTGTTGTCGCAAGTTTTACGTGGCTGAATTAGGGTTCTAGCAAGAACATTTTCTGACCTACGTAAAAGCCACAACGTGATTTGTCAACTTCTATTTACCCTTCATAAGGATACTTTTCATCGAATCCGCTCCAACTAAAGTAGGAGAGACAGACACCCGCCAGCCACCTTATGCATCTAGTGCATGTTAGTCGGTGGAACCGGTCTCACGTAAGCATATGTGTAAGGTTGGTCCGGGCCGCTTCATCCCACAATACCGTTGAAGCAAGATAAGACTAGTAGCGGCAAGTAAGTTGACAACATCTACGCCCACAACACATTGTGTTCTACTCGCGCAAGAAGAACTACGCATAGACCTAACTCATGATGCCACTGTTGGGGAACGTTGCAGAAAACAAAAAATTTCCTACGGTTTCACCAAGATCCATCTATGAGTTCATCTAGCAGCGAGTGATTGGATGCATCTACATACCTTTGTAGATCGCGAGCGGAAGCGTTCAAAGAACGGGGTTGATGTAGTCGAACACGACGTGATCCAAATCACCGATGACCAAGCGCCGAACGGACGGCACCTCCGCGTTCAACACACGTACGGAGCGGATAACGTCTCCTCCTTTCTTGATCCAGCAAGGGGGGAGGAGAGGTTGATGAAGATCCAGCAGCACGACGGCGTGGTGGTGGATGCAGGGCGTCACAGTAGCAGGGCTTCGCCGTGTACTACGAGGGAGAGATGTAACAGGGGAGAGGGTAGCACCAAAGGCTGAGGTATGAAGTCCTCCCTCTCCTCAACTATA
>NC_041380.1:7807553-7844476 GCF_002162155.2 Triticum dicoccoides
CCCCCCCAAGGCACCTAGGGTGCCTTCCACTAGTGGGACTCCTCCCCTATGGAAACCCTAGGCGCATGGGCCTATAGGGGCTGGTTCCTTTGGCCCATATAGGCCAAGGCGCACCCCCTATAGCCCATGTGGCCCCCCGGGGCAGGTGGCCCCACCCTGGTGGCCCCCGGGACCCCTCCGGTGGTCCCGGTACAATACCGATGACCCCGAAATTTGTCCCGATGGCCGAAACTGCACTTCCTATATATAATTCTTTACCTCCGGACCATTCCGAAACTCCTCGTGATGTCCGGGATCTCATACGGGACTCCGAACAACATTCGGGTTACTTCATATACATATCTTCACAACCCTAGCATCACCGAACCTTAAGTGTGTAGACCCTACGGGTTCGGGAGACATGCAGACATGACCGGGACGACTCTCCGGTCAATAACCAACAGCGGGATCTGGATACCCATGTTGGCTCCCACATGCTCCATGATGATCTCATCGGATGAACCACGATGTCGAGGATTAAACAACCCCGTATACAATTCCCTTTGTCAATCGGTATGTTACTTGCCCGAGAGTCGATCGTCGGTACCCCAATACCTTGTTCAGTCTCGTTACCGGCAAGTCACTTTACTCGTACCGTAATGCATGATCCCGTGACCAGACACTTGGTCACTTTGAGCTCATTATGATGATGCATTACCGAGTGGGCCCAGTGATACCTCTCCGTCATACGGAGTGACAAATCCCAGTCTCGATCCGTGTCAACCCAACAGATACTTTCGGAGATACCTTTAGTGCACCTTTATAGTCACCCAGTTACGTTGTGACGTTTGATACACCCAAAGCACTCCTACGGTATCCGGGAGTTACACGATCTCATGGTCAAAGGAAAAGATACTTGACATTGGAAAAGCTCTAGAAAACGAACTACACGATCTTGTGCTATGCTTAGGATTGGGTCTTGTCCATCACATCATTCTCCTAATGATGTGATCCCGTTATCAATGACATCCAATGTCCATAGCCAGGAAACCATGACTATCTGTTGATCAATGAGCTAGTCAACTAGAGGCTTACTAGGGACATATTATGGTCTATGTATTCACACGTGTATTACGATTTCCGGATAATACAGTTATAGCATGAATAAAGACAATTATCATGAACAAAGAAATATAATAATAATACTTTTATTATTCCCTGTAGGGCATATTTCCAACACTTTCAGGCCACCCAGATATACGTAATTCGTGAGCCAACTCATTCATTATGGTGTCACTACCGGTGAGTTCGTCCCATGGAACTATCCTATTGTCCATCCTGAAATCGGTAGCTAGCCTCAGAAGAGTCCTGCTCATCTCAGGGTGAAAACTACGATCAAAAGGATAATGGGACATCTCAACTACACTACACTGGAATGCTTATTCTCCTCTGTCTGAAGGGGGTTTTATAGGTAGGGATGAGAAAATGGCGGGAAAGAACGACTGCGGTATGGCGGGAAACAGGTGGCGGGAAAGAGTTTGCGCGAACATATGGCGGGAAACGGGTGGCGGGAAAGAGTTGGCGCGAACATATGGCGGGAAAGAGTTGTTGCGAACATATGGCGGGATAGAGTTGGCGCGAACATATGGCAGAAAAATATTACGGGCAAATGGTTGCACGAAATACGTCATAGTTTATTAAAAAATCCAGGGAGCGTTCGGGAAAAAAATGGTGGCATGCACCGGTCGGCCCACAGCAGGCCAATTAGTCCCTGTTGGCCCGCAGCTGGCCAATTAGTCGTTGTCGGCCCATAGCAGGCCAATTAGGCTCTGTCGGCCCACTACTGGCCGACTGGACCTGAACTGGTGGCCGACAGGCCAATCGGCCAGCAGCTAGCCGATAGGGTCTCAGTCGGCCTGCTGTGGGCTGACTAGGTCCACTCGGCCAGCTGCGGGCCGACGGTGTATTATTTTCGAAAATTATTTTTTGAGCATAATATTTATGCAAATTAAAAAAAATGTATTATTTAAAAAAATTAGTTGTGCCTCTCAGCTGGAAAGCCCCCAAAAGTCCAAGAGACCTTATTTTTTGGTATTTTTAAAAAAATTGGTATGCTATTGTATCAATTTATCACAAGATAATTTATTTATTATTGTGGAGTTGGTGGACCTACAGGCTAAAATAGTGGAGTTGGAAAGTGGGTGCTCCGCAAATCCCGTAATTCCGCGGAGCCGGTGGAGAGCCGAACAAGGCCTAAGTAAGGACACCCACTCGGAGCAGGATGCTTTATAGCTGAGCTCGGATGATACTGCCGGCCCACGTGAATGACAGAGAAGCTATTGATTAAACAAGATTTATCTACGGGAGCACATCACCTTGTCGATGCTATGGAGGAATTTTAGGCCGAGACCACGATTAGTCATCACCTGATAAATATCTGCGAGGAACATGAGCCGCTACACGTACTTGGCGACAGACACGGTGCTCTCCTTGAGCATGCGGTACTAGCCGCAAAGATGGTTGGTGTGTGCAATGTTATCATTGAGGAAGTACTAGCGGAGGCGATTCCATGTTGATAAGGCAGTGCCATCATAGGACATCACAAGTCTAGAAGACCATCGTCAATCATGGTGTAGATCCACAACATGATCCTGATGTCGGTACGCTGCCACTCGAGGTCATCAATTTCAAGTTCAGATGTCTCTTTAATGTGGTTGAGTGCATTGGAGGTGGTGAGGACAAACCAGAAGGAATGCGCCATTTATGGTGGTTGTTGACACGTGGGTTGAGTTTGAATGTGAAGTAGGACTGGATGTTGGTATTATGGACGGCAATGGGGCCTGAAGCTGGTAAGACTAGTTATAGTGGAGATTAACTTACACTAGTTACAGACACGCTATCCTAGACTATGGGTCTGTTTGGGACTACTCCGCTTCACAAAAATCAGTTTTGCTCCACTAAATTTACTTTGAAGCAGTTTCATCTAGAAATTGTAGTACTATCAAAGAGAATGTTTGGCTGCCATCTAGCTTTAGCTTCAAGAATGAGAAATTTGGTGGAAAGAATCCATTTCATTGGTTGAGAGGGGAGAAACGAAGGGGTATCCACTTACTGGTGGCAGTGGTGGGTAATTTCCACCCAACTCCAGCTTCTAGAGTTTTTTGGAGCACCCCCTGAAAAGCTTCATGAAAAACTAGAAATTGTACCCTAGATTCTAGTTTTTTTACGGAGCGGCCTATCGTGGAGCGACCCTGTTTGGCTTGTGCTTTCTGAAGCGAAGCTGAATTTTAAGGAGTAGAGCAGTTCCAAACAGGCTCTATGTTACTACCTCCATAGTGGATAGTCATTAGTAGAAAACAGGGCTTTGGTCCAGGCCGGGTCAGCCCATTAGTCCCGGTTCAGTCTAGAACCGGGACCAATGGGGGCATTGGACCCGGTTCGTGAGCCCAGGGGGGCGGCCGGGCCACGTGGGCCATTGGTCCCGGTTCGTCTGGACCTTTTGGTCCCGGTTGGTGGGACGAACCGGGACCAATGGCCTCGCTCCTGGCCCACCACCATTGGTCCCGGTTGGTGGCATGAACCGGGACCAATGGCTCCCCTTTAGTCCCGGTTCATGCCACCAACCGGGACCAATGAGGTGCCTATATATACCCCCTCGCGTAAGAGCAGAGTGCACTGCTCTGTTTTTTTCTGGCCGAGGGGGAGAGGGCTTGGTGGTGCTCTAGCTCACCTCCTATGCACATAAGGTGTTCGATGGAATGTCCGAGCCACACTACTTAAGCTTTCTCCTCTTCAAGCTCGACCTCCAAGCTCCATTTTCCACAATATTTGTCTAGGTTTAGCGGCCCGTCACGCCCCGTCCCCGTCTTCACCGTCGTCGATCACCCGCGCCGAGCTCATCGCCGGCACCACCGTGGTGAGCCTCTTGTTCTTATCTTCTTTCTGGAAGGAAAAATATTCTTACTTGTATATTTACATAGATACTTGTATTATTTTCTTGCATGCCAGGAATGTAAGGACGCAGCCTTAATTGAGTGTGGTGCAACATGCTACGGCGGTTGTACCCTCTTCTGCTAAACTGGCCGATTGTGCCCTGTTGCTCGCTGTAAGCTAGGTGCATGCTTGTGTTCGTTGTTGCTATTATAAGCCATGTAAATAAGCGAACTAATGTCGTTGATGTGTGCATATGGCAAAAGTTCCTTCATTTTATTGTTCCCCCTCGTTTCAACCATCAGTAAATATACTTGTGTGCAAGTTGTGTATGTTTTGTGCTTCTTCGTACATATCATGGGTCCAACGTGTTGTCATACTCAAACAATAGGGATATATCCTTATCAAGAGAATGCAGTTCCAAAGTAGTATGTAGTTTCGCTTCCCTCGCGGTAGGGTTTCTTCTTTCTCTCAGCGCCTCATAGTGGCTAAAGATTGCATCTAATTCCTTCACAACTTGTCTTCTTCCAGCATAAAACTCCGTCTTAAATTTTCTATGATTTTTCTTCTTCACCGAAAATACTAGTTTCCTTTGCTGTGCTTGATCGATCATGAATTATTCCAACTACTTTCATGCAAGACTAGTTTAAGACCATGAACGAATTAATGTTAAGTGGTAGCTTATTATATTGATGCCAACTCCATTATCTATAATACCTAAATAGTTCATCCCCACTATGGTATTTCTCTCAACATGCAGCCTATCCACATCACCAGCACTGCCACATCAGCGTTTAGTTAGAGGCTTACACATAGGACCCACCACAATGAAAACAGCCACATTAGCTTCAGTTACTCCTGGTAGTAGGTCCGACTAGAGAGGCTGACCACATACGTCTCTTTCCTTTTCAAAAAACTTTAATGTGACTAGCGCCTCACCAATTCCCCACCCAGCGGATTCGTCTCCCTATTCATCTTCTCCAATCTCCATCAAATCCCACTATACAATTACTCCATCGATTCAGTTGCTCTTACCATCTGGTATATATCTCCGGGCCGCATGCGATTTGGCAAGGTATATGCGATGGCGGTCGTCCCTCCTTGCGATGAGATCCGTAGGCGGTCTTCCCCGCCCTGCCTCCGGCTTCCCCGGCGTAGGAACCACCGCCCTGGAAGAAGAGCCCCTCGCGGCGGATTCCACTACACCGACATCGAACCTAGCCACTCCCGGCGATTACCTTGCGGTCGCGTGTCGGGTGCCTCGACAGAAGGCCGGGAAGGCTCCCCATGGAGTGGCCAACCCTGCTCGATGTCGTGCATATCCGCCACTCAACTTCCCCACCCCGCATTAGGCGTTCGCAGGTCTTCTGGATTTTCGTATTGTTTGCATTGTTTATTGATTTGTATGATGAGATTAACACTATATCATAGTGATGCCTGATGCCTGATGCATGTGTTCGTACTGTTTGAATCCCCACCGATGCATCTTTATTGTTTTGTTCTTCTGGATTACTTTCTAATTTTGCTATCCAATTTCCTGCATCAGTACAAGAAGCATAGATGGTGGTTATGATACTAGGAGGGTTGGAGCTCTGACATGCACTACACCATAACAGGAAAAAAGATTACATCAGATTGTCAAGCAGTTCAAGCAATTCTTGAGGACTGCAGATTGTATCTGTAGCTCTATGTTTTAAAGTTTACTTCCAGATCTTCAAGCCTATGCCGTCTCACCATCATGTCTCGGCTTTACCAGGATTTTTTCTTCTTTATTTCAGTTTCTTTCAAGAATCAAGACTACCAAGGACAATCAAAGTCAGTATATAAATAATATTTCAACACATGGACGCCTAAAGTGTTGCCTGCATGTTGTCATGAAAATAGTGGTTACATGGATCATCAGATTAAGGTAAATACATATCTCAATACATCATGCTTATTATAATTTCTAATTGTCGCTCTGTGCGGAGTAGGAGATACAGAAGTGCATTAGTAAGAAATTTGTAAAAAACAAATCCTACATACAACTATTTGTGGTCGTTATTAGAAGGGCAAAGGGAGCTTCCTAATTCTGATGGTCAGAAACATAGTCTAAGTATCAGGGGCAATAACCACCCTGCAAGGCTCCAAAAAGGTATTTGTTTCCTTTACTATGTCCATGATGCAGCTCCGATGACAAAGTAAAGTTCTGTCACTTCGCACACGTATTCCTCTCCTTTTCTTTTGCGTGTTCATACACTCAGGTTTTTCTTTCTATTTTGTTAATCATTCATGCCCGATGCTTTTTCATTCCTTCCCCTCCTCTCTCACTGTTGTTCATCAGGATTGTCGCAACTACCTGCCTCTTGGTTTCGGTTCAACCTTCTGACTGCAGGGCATTGCTTCTACTGCAAAGATTAACACTATACTTCGTATGATATAAGATAACCCTGTAAAGAATTTTATGTTTAGTGTAGTCGCTTTGTGATTATCTCTATTCTACAGTCTGGATGTCCAAGCAATAACATGGTTTGCTTATTTATTCTTGCATGTATACAACACTTTCTAGCCATTCTTTTATATTTTATCCAAATAAATATAATCTCACATAACACTGACAGCCGACGACCTTCTCTGCCCTTGAATCGGTATGAATGACTGACGAAGATTTTAATTTCCAAATACATATTCCATTTATCAGCCCTTTGGTTATATTGTCATAAAATAGTCACAAGCTTGAAAGAAGACATAAGTGGATGTCTTAGAAATGAATGGCATAAAAGTTAGTCGTATGTAGTGTGTTTCTGACAAATTAAGTGTACGTGCCATTTTTTTTCAATTGTGATCGTAAGTATACATGTTATCAATCCATCCAAGTGAGATAGGCAAACTGACTCCTGATGAGAAGGGAAGTGAGACCTTACGTGACTCTCCCAGTTCTGTAATGAGAACATGAAACATCAAATTTGTACAAACAGCTAGACAGCTGCACCTAAGTCGAAGGTAAATAAAATACACATGATATGTGATTAATCCCAGTAAAACATACAGTAAGAAGGAACAAAACATATAATTAATCAGAGCAAACTGAATGATTGTGTAATACTGAAGTAGAGGCATATAATTACTTCGTTATTATCTCTATACTACGATCCGATGTTCTAGCAATAACATGGTTTTATTCGTTTGTGCAGAACCAAACATACACCTTGCAGTCTAGGCATTGTTTTATGTTATTCCCATATATCAATATGAGTTCACACAACACTGACGGCCGACAACCTTCTCTGCCGTTGGATTAGGATCCCACATATGACTGGCGGGTGAAGATTTTTTCTCTACTCTTGCATCGAGCTATTTTTTATCATTGTAGAACTTCAGTCAGGAAGACACTTAACTTATATTTTGTTTTTATTTAGAATATGGTTTGCCAATTCTAGCTTATAAGCCTTTTATATGGAATTCCAGGGATCCTATATTTCTATGCAGACAACATTGGCAGCCTTTAATTCCATTGACATTGCTACCTTGCAATACAATGTCTTCATCGAATGACAGCATGAACAAAACTAAGTGCAACCTTATACTATATATACATAACTGCAGAGATGTGAAATGATCCCTCAGTCCACCTTACTGGTTACTATTCTAAGCCTACTATTCACTTCACTTTGGTTTTGCTGAAAGGAGTCTGGCACATCCATTCATGGATACAAAACCACCATGCATTCTATTACGCTACTTATATGTAATGGATATTTTAAACTATACAATAATAATCAAGTATTGTAAATCATAGTATTATTTTCAGTTGTGATTGTCATTTTATTGCCAATGTTCATATTCCTACAAAAAGAATCTCACTTAAATATACTGCAACCAATTCCCGCAGCAATGCGCGGGGGCATCATCTAGTATGTAGAAGAGTTGACACCATGGGCCCGTAAAGTAAACCAATATATGGAATTAAGCATGCTATTTAGGAATACTTAGTGTGTAGTCTCCGTGGTAGCGACCGAAATATTGCAAGCGCGATTTTCTAATGCTAAGGAATCATTACTTTGAACAAGTTTGTTGGTGCTAGTTGCATGTAGACTAATACATAGTGGCATTCATGAGGAATTGTGCCAATCAATGGATAACATCTTAGTAGTCGCATATTACTCCGTCCGTCTGAAAATATTTGTCGAAGAAATGAATAAAAATGGATGTATCTAGGAGTAAAATACGTTAGATACATCCATTTCAACGACAATATTTCTGGACCGCTCATTGATATGGTCTAATCTAGCAAGAACTACTATTGCAAGTACTTATTTTGCAGCTACGCACACCTGCTTCATCGAGCAGTTTTACATTCGCAGGGTGGCTAATAAAATGAGGGGTCCCGGTGTGCCCTAGTCGTAGTTGCCGACATGCACGGGTCGGCCGCTACGTACTTTCTTGCGTGTAAAGAGTGACCAATAACACAGATTGGTCCAGGACGTCGTCGCCGTCTCCAGGAACCGGTCGTCCACTATATCCGCCACCACCCATACGGCCGGAATATAAGGATCTTAGAAAACCTATACAGCTAACAGTACCCGACGCAGCCCGTATCCCGAAGGAGATGTTGCGTGTAAGGAATGATTGTATTCAACTATTTTAAGTTTTAATATCTGGGCGGGTTACAAAAACAACTTGAGCATAGCACTAGAAAACACTAGGGGGTGGCAAGTTTCATACAATCGGACAAAAAATTCCCATCATACCTAGATACGATAAGCCTAAACGGTAGATAAATTCTTCAGTGAAGGCATCGGCGACCGGAGGGGAGTCGTCGTCGTTGCTCGCCATGCTACTGTCGTACAACAACAAGGAGGAGATGATCACAACCAGATGTCGGGCGGCACAGACCTGCTCCGCTACGAGTCAAGTGGCTTTTGCCCGCGCGGCCACCCTCTTGCAGCGGTGGCACCGGGCATTCGTCTCCGCCGAGGTATTTGACCGGAGGATGACGTCGCGGTAAACTCCTTGGGTCGGCCGGGGTGGACCTGCAGGACCCGCAGCCGATGCGGAAGGAACCGGCTATCTAGCAGGCCAACTACCTCACAGAGCGAGCAGCTCGCACCTCCGATTCGTACATCTTCCGTCGCGGGCTTGGCGGTGCGAGAACGAGCACCCATCGGCCGGAAGGAGCAGGGCCAATAGTGGTAGGGGAGGGCCTTTGAGGGTGACAGATCTAGACTGACGAGGACCTCGATAGGTCAGCGCGGTCGGCTGCATTGCCTCGCCGTGCTACTGGGGACATTGCAGAGCTCGAGCTCCCGCACCTGTCCATCCGACAGGCGAAGCGCGATGCGAAGGGCGAGGTCCTCGTTGTCCCAATCCGACTGCAGCAAGCCATCCCAGTCGATGGGATCTGCCTCGTAGCCAGATTTGCTGCCACAGTCGCTGCGAGAACCAGCCACGATTTTCTGGAAAGGGGAAGCGACAGGGATGGGAGAGAACATGAGTGGAGTAGAAGGGGAGCGAAGAAGCCAAGAGTGAGCTATGTTTGCACCCCGATGGGGATGGGACGGTCCATCGTGTGCCGATCTGACGTGACTGCCGCATCCGGTCCGCCCATATCCACCATAAATACAAGTTAGATTTGGAGCTATTGTTCAGCCTGGCTGCTTGGACTAATTATGTGGGATCCGGTTGGGTGGCAATTTGCGGCTTGGACAGCGATCAGACTGTCCGCACAGACGTTTGTGGCGGTCTGAGGGCTCCCGTTGTACATGCTATAAGGGCCCGTTCTTTTGAGCCATGGCTTCTACATAAGCTGCAGTGGAAATAAGCCCATGGAATTAAGCCATCCAGTTCTTTTGTGTGAGCTTATGTTCCAAGTTCTCTGGTGAATGTCTGCAATACCCCTAAAATGTTCAAAAATTAGGTGCACATGAGCACTGCACCCCCTGAAGAGATGTCAACAGAAAACAGCTAATAGTCTACCTGGGCGACAGCGGCGGCGGAGGTACAGGAGGCAACGGCTGGACGAACTGCAGAACATGAGGCAGCGGTCGGATTGTACAAGCTGCTGCTTGTTCAGCCTCAAGCTGTGTTTTGATTTTCGGTTTGAGCTTTTTTCGCCCTAGGCTGAGATGGCCGAATTTCAGCCATTTTCAAAAAAATTGGCTGAAATTTGACCAAATTTTAACTGCAATTTGACTTAAATTTGACCAAAAATTGCCAAATTTAAACAATTTCGGCCTAAATATACTTTTCGCCCTAGGCCGAGATGGTCGAAATTGGGCCGAAAATCATAACACACGCCTCAAGTCTAGCTGTGCAGCGGCCTCGTGCTCGGCGGTGTGATGTAGGGTACGGCTAGCGGCGGCGACGGAACGAAGGAGCTGGCTGGGCTGGGCTTGGCTTGTGCCTCTCAGCAGAAAATAAGGTCGCATGGTATAGAAGCTAGGCTGGGCTTGTGCCTCTCAGCAGAAAAGCTCCCAAAATCCCATGCGACCTTATTTTTGGGATTTTATATGATAACTATGTATGATACTGCATCAATTAATCACAAAATAATTCATTTATTATTTTTCAATGCAAATATAACTATTTTGTGCCCAAGGGAGGTGGCGTCAGACCCTGGCCTCGACATTCTAATCCGCTTCTGGCAGGCCCAACCATTTTAATATATTTATTTATTTAATCCGTGACTAAGCCGTTTTAAGTACTTGGTCAGCAATCTCTAACCAATGATAAGATCACAAGACAAGGCCTAGTGGTCTACTATCTATTTTCATAGTCAACTGTGCCGCTAGTCAAACTACTCCAATCCAGTTATATTGATGCATGCTTATCACCAGTTCACCATGTTTTAAAGCAACCGAGTTATCTTTCTTTTTTGTGGAAAATCTCCGTCTTTATATTAAAGGGCCATTTGCATTTCTGTCCGTAACTCGAACCACCTAATCAGATATACCCCTAATTCGAAAGCCTGCTCAAATTTGCCCCTCCGTCGTTAGGTGCCCTTATAGAAATGCCCTTTTGCGCCGTTACCGTCCGGTCAAACAGCTTTGACCATCCTGAAAAAAATATCCAAAAAATCTAAAAAATCTAAAATTTTGTGAGATCGAAGATACTCAAGTGCCCAAGGTGTGTGCAAATTTCCGTGCTATTTGGACATTGCAGGAGCTCATGGCGAGGAAAAACAGTTAATCTGCACGCTTGTGAACAATAAATTTGAAATAAAATAGCAAAAAAAAATTAAAAATATGAAATTTTTTGGCATCAAAGTGGCTTGGGTGCACAAGGTGCTTGCAAGTTTTTGTGATCAAAGGACATGCGAGGAGCGCTAGTAAGAAAAAACAAAATAGTCATTTTTTCTCAAGTTTTTTCCCGAGCCAAATTTTGTTTTTTTCTCAACAAGCCCCTCCAATGTCCAAACACAACAAAAAATTTCACGCAGCTTGCAGACCCGAGCCTCTTTGATGCCAAAAAATTTCATATTTTTTTGAATTTTCTTACATATTTTTTTGAATTTACTGTTCTCAGGCTTACATATTTATTGTTTTTTCTCTGACACGAGCTCTTGGAATGTACCAACAGCATGCAACTTTGCACGCACCTTGCGAACCTGAGTATCTTTGATCCCACAAAATTTCAGATTTTTTTGAATTTTTTAGCTATTTTTTCAGGATGGTCAAAGCCTTTGACCGGCTTTGACCTGCTTTGACCGGACGGTAACGGCACAGAAGGGTATTTCTATAAGTGCACCTAACGGCGGAGGGGCAAATTTGAGCAGGCTTTGAAATTAGGGGTAAATCTGAGAGTGGGCGCAAATTAGAGGCATAGTTGTAAATGTCCCTATATTAAAAGACTTCCAACATTCTGGAAAACATATTGTTGATGTGGTTAAGAAGCAATTAAACAATACTTAGTGGGCAATCTCCGTGACAACCATCCAAATATTGCTACTAGTTTTCCAATGCAAAGGAGTTGTTGCTTTCAATAAGCTCGGTACTAGTTGCATTGTTGTCTAATAGTACTATGTGACGTTGGTAAGAAATTACGTCCAGCAAAGGATAACATCTTAATTAGCATTAAGAGCTAGAGCCTTGCCTGTTTTTTTTCCTAGAAACTAGGACAACGCTGTCGCGTACGTACAGATTGATTAAATAGTAATTATTCTCTATTTTTTCATTGATATATAGGAATGGATCAGTGTATATGTGGAGTGTACACAATCCCTTGCTGGAACTAGGCCGTTTTAAGTACTTGGTCAGCAATATCAAACTAATGATAAGAACTCAAGACTGGGCATCCTCTACAACAGTAAGCTCTCTAGTTTTAATGAGCCTACATTCAATTGAGGTATCCAATTAAAATTGGGTCATCCGATTTTAACCGAGCCAACAATTTCTCAAAGCTCCACGATTCTATTCTTCTATACTATACACTTTGCTTTCTAATTTTTAAGGCCTCACAATTAATTGAGTTAATCAATTTAGAACTGGGTCATCCAATTTGGACCGGGTCAACAATTTCTCAAGCTCTCTCATTCAATTCTTTTTATTCACCATGTTCCAAAATTTTGAAGCTCTTTCATTCAATTGAGGTATTCAATTTTGATTTGGTTTACGATGTTGACTGGGCCAACGATTATTCAAATCAATCAACAGCAACCGGCCTATAAAAACATATCAATCCCCCACACCCTCGCACCACCTAGAGAAAAGAAGCGTCGTCATGTGATATTGTAGGATCAATATAATACATGCAATCATCGACACATAAATTTCCACACATAAATATAAGTTGGTTAGCCAATAACACGGAATCACACCACAAAAGGCCGACCAAATCACAGCATTATAAATAAAAATAAAACGCACTCTATCATCTCCCCCACCCGTCAAACTGAATATTCCATCAGCTATAAAATATAGGGGGTATCAGTTTTTTAGAAAGACAAATTTCTTTAACTTTGACCAAGCTCAGAGCAAAAAATATCGACATCCATAATATTAAACAAACAAATATAGAAATTCATTTTGTGATGAATCTGAAAATACCGATTTGATATTGCAGATTTTGATATATTTCTTTACAAATTTGACCAAGCTTAAAAAGTTTGACTTTTAAAAAAATTACACCTTACATTTTGAAACAACGTGATTATTTAAAAAAAAACAGCAGGAACGGCGCAGCAAAGCGCGCACAACCCTTCTAGTAGCATCTATTTACAAAGCCAATTGTGCCGCTAGTCATATGTGTCCTACAATTCAGTTATATGTATCGTGATCATCAGTAGTTCACCTTGTTTTAAAGCAACCCACTCGTCAGTGTGAGTGTTAGTTCAAACATATCTGTCAATGTACAGCCGTTTATGCATTTTAGCTATGATTTGCTGCCCATGAATTAATGCACCGAGCGGGTTTTTTTTCTTTTATTTTTTATTTTTGCTCATGCAACTAGCTAGCAGGGAGTGTTAGTGAATATAACTTTATAAAATGCTAATATAATTGAATATTTCAGTTTTCCACATGAATCTTTATTACATTGCTAAGGATACTTGCCATCATGCAAAACAGCGTTGTTGTCCACTCTTTTCCGGGGCCGTACTTTTATTGATAATTATATATTTTGAAAGTATATTTTGGTATTATTAAATATTTACTTTTGCTTTGAACATATATATTGCTGTAGTCACCTGGTTTTGTATGAGGAATTCGTCGGCAAGTAGTGCCAAGAAATAGTCAGTTGTACTAAAAGCAGAACTTTAAATGTTTTTTATAAAAAGAACATTCAATTCGTAGATATTATTTAAGAATGCCTAAATTGATCCTATGCATGCAGTAAGAACACCTGCTGTGTCATATTTATTAAGTATGTAGATGTAGATTATAGGATAATTGGACAACTAAGTTTTCGGGAGAACTTACTCTGAAAATACACAGTATGATCTTCATATGGTTATACGAAGTGTGTATAGCCCTTTTTACCAGTGAGTAAGGGTGCTCAATCAAATCAGAATGCTTTATGGTCGAACCCGGGCTACCGACGGGAGTTGATGTTGAGAAATCTTCGATTAAACAAGGTGATACATGAGCACCCATAATCCTGACGGTGTCATGGAGGGAACTGGAGGAAGAGATTCGGATCAGTCATGGCTTCATCAACTTCAGCAAGGGAGTCAGGAAGGAACCTGGACTATCATGCATGCTCAGCGACCCACATGGTGCCCTGCATGAGCATGCGGTACTTCCTGTTAAGATGAATGGCGTGGGTGGCATGGTTGTTGAGGAAGTATTGGTGGAGGCGAGTACATGCTGACAAGACAGTGCCGTCAGAGGACATCGCAACGTCCAGAAGACTACCGCCGATCGTGGTGTAGATCCACCCGAAGATCCTGATGTCGGTAGGTCGCAACTCGGGATTGTCGACGTCAAGTTCAAACGTCCTGTTAATGGGGTTGAGTACAATGCAACAATGAAGGTGGAGAGGACGAACAACAAAAAATTTGAAATTTATGATAGTTGTTGGTGGATGGGTCGGGTTTGGAAGGGGTGTAAGAGTGGATGTTGGTATTATGCACGGCAATGGAGGGCTGAAGTTTGAAACATTAATTTGATGGGTAAGAAGAGAGAGTTGAAGCAGTGGTGATAATGGGCACCATGGCGCCGACAGAGAAACTAGAAGTGGTATGCAAGGTTTGCACCCAAAGGGAGGTGGCGCTGGAATTGGTATGGGAGTTGCTCAATAGCGAGTAAATGCTTGCGTCAAGGGTTACAAGTGTTGATGTACAACACATCAGAGAATGAATAGAGAGAGTGCCCTGACTAGCTGGAACATACGGAAAGGCGTGCACATGTGCACGAGCGATCTTAGATCCTAACCTCTAAGGACTATGGCACAACACAAGCTTTGCTACACCTAGGGTGGCTTACGTGGGGAGGGGGTCACGTAATGATTTTTCAATTTCTAATTGGTCATTAGTGGAGGCGGCTCATCTTGAAATTCAAGGGGGTTTGATTAGTTCAGATTTCAGAATGAAGTTACGTAGGATACATAAGATGCATTACGTAGTTCTAGCATGTTTGGTAATACAGGTACAACGGTACATACAGATGATGCATTGTTTAGCAATATTAAATTGAAATCATGTAGTACGAGGGTTAGCAAATGGCAAAGGCTAACAATACACAATCCGTGCAAACGTGTTGGTCACTTTCATGTATATAATCCTTCTCATGTCAAAGTGCAAGCATTCAATCATTGGTGCACAAGGTATATACTATATTGAAGTCAACAACAGTTAAATTAAACAATACGGATCACACTCAAAAAGTATCTAAGCGATACAGATCAGTAAATTAGCTAGTTCTTTTTTTTCGGGAGGTGGAGATAGAGTACTAGCTAGCTAGTACAGGGTAATCCTCACGTTGGCTGCCTATAAATAGCATCCTGCTCCATCATATGGGAATGCACCACTTAAGCAGCTAGCTATAGCTCATCTCCATCCATCGCATCTCTTCTTCCTCAATCCTCCACTACAAACACCTACCCAATTCATCAATGGCTTCATCTCTGAAGGTGGCCGCTGCCCTCGCCGTGGCCGTTTGCGTCGTGCTTGTGCTGAACATGGGCCAGCCTGTGGCAGCCACAGAATGCAAAGATTGTCTCGCTGACTGTGTTGACGTTTGCGTCAACTACTCTGACACTGCGTGCAGCGGCATCTGCACCGCCAAACCTCCTGCATGCCAGTCATGCAAGTACGCGTCCTTCCTTACGTGTGGTGGCACATGCTACAGCGCCTGTGCCCATTTCTGCTAAAGCCTATAGTGGCTGTAAGCTGCCTGCGTGTGTTGGTACCTCGTTGTTGCTAAGCCATATAATTAAGTGAACAAATGCTATTGCTCTGTGCATATGGCAAATGTTCCTTCGCTCTATTGTTCCTCTTTGTTTTATCGTTCCGCTTTGTTTCAACCATCAGTAAATATGCATGTATGTGTGCAAGTCATCTATATATGCTTTGTGCTTCTTTCTATCATGTGTCTGACGTGCTCATGCTGGGGGGATATCAGGTGATACCACCTATTACATGCTCCCATGCTAAAAAAATTAAAAAGTCACATTAGATGTTTCAAAAAAATTGAAAACAATTATGGATGTTCACAAGACATACGTTTATAACCCCTAAAAATTCAGATCAAAATTCAAAATATACATTGAGAAACAAAAAAGACAAAACTGTATGTGAATAGTATCATTCCTGACACTGTTCATGTTTTGTCTTCTTTTACACTATTCATTCTAGATTTGTCATTTTTGTTTCTCAATAGGTATTTCAAATATGGGTCTGATTTTTTATGGGTCGTAGACATATGTCTTGTGAAGATCCACAAAGTTTTTCAGAATTTTTTTGAAACATCTAAAGACGCCATCTCCGTCTCCACCATTGCACCACGCTGGCTGCCGGCGGCTGCCACGTCCTTAGGATCGTAGGATACTCGCAGACCAAGCTGCTCGGCGCGGGCGCGTCGGCCCGGTCCTGCCAGGTCGAGGCGGTCGGCCAATGGTGGTGCATCTTCTATTACCCCAACGGGCACCTGGGGCAGAGAAACGACCTCATCTCCCTTGCCCTCGAGCTCGCCCACAACAAACACACCGGCCAGCCTGAGCCCGACCACGTCAACTCGGTCGCGCGCTTAACTCTGGTCCCTCACCACGGCAAGCAGCCGCCAGCGGCGCCGCCGCACACCGTCGAACTGTCGAGGCGGTTTACGTTGAATTGGGGTCAGTGCTTCCGGTTCATCAGGAAGGAAGAGCTCGAGATGTCGGAGGGCTACCTCGTGGACGACTACCTTGCAGTCCGGTGCGACATCGACGTCGTGTATTACACGTGGGCAGCGAGAGACCGTGCGCAGGACGTGGTTGCGAACACCACAGCGATGGGGTTGTTGTGTGGAGGTCACTGTGTAGGCGCGAGCAACCCGGGAGGAGGGAAGATGTTCCATTCATTGACACACTGATTCTGTAACTCCACAAAAGAACACTCATTCTATAGATAAACAGAACTAAAATTAGAATTACCAATGACCAGTTCATGAAATTATTTTACATTCAGGTGGTTTTAAAATAAAAATTAATTGGCGTGACCGTACATGGGCAATTATGAATGATTTTTTTTTAACACAGTACAGACGCAAGCGCTCATATACACGCGCATACACTCATCCCTATGAACGCACACACGCACACCTTACCTTATGAGCACCTTCAAAAGACTGAGCCGACATATCATCTTCAAATTTACGAAGTCACCGTAGGTATCTCGTCGTCGACGAGTACGTCTCCTATATGCAGTTTGTGCATCTATGTCAGCTCTTTGTGCATCTATGTTGTGTGCAGTTTGTGCATCTATGTCAATTCTTTTCCACGGCAAACTTTATTGCCGAGTTACATTTTAAAAAGAGATAGGAATTAAAGAAAAAATGGTGTAGATTTGTAGTAAAACCCACTGGCTATTGCAACCAAAAGTACGCACACGTATCATTAAATAATAATTTGATATTTAGAAAAAAATAGGGTACACCTAAAAATTTACTGAAATTTTAAATGAAACCTTTTTAAATGATAGTAACAATAAAATGGTGTTGGGAGACAATTATTATCAGTAGCAGCAACAAATTTTGTAACATCACGCTTGGTTTTGCGGCATGATGGTACGGCTTTGCGGGAACAAAAACATCATCGGCGGGGCGGCTGACCTTGAGTTTCAAAAGACTACCTTGAAACGTTCAAACATTCGACCACAACATGTAGCTTCATCCGGTACTTCGAGGGGGCACCAGTTGCTCCAAGGCGTCGCTGGGTGTGGCAGATAATGCTCTAAGATGGCATGCTCGTGCCAGGGCGCCCATGCAGCTATGAAATATGAGTCCCCCTGATTCACAACATCACCCCGTAGCAACTATGTCAATGATGTGTTGGGACTGCAACGCAGGCGATGCTGTGCGGCGACGGGTGCAACTTGGGAGATGTTGCAACTGCAACGTACGCCATGTTGTGGAGGCTGCAATGTTGGCGATGTTGCGACCACAAAATGGGTGATGTCGTGTGGTGACGGGTGCAACTTGGGAGATGTTGTGACTGCAACATGGGGACATGTTGCGTCGACCGCAATGTTGGCGATGTTGCGATTTCAACATGGGCGATGTTGTGCGGCATGACTAGAACTTGGGATATTTTCAACTACAACATTGGACATGTTCCGATGGCCGCAACATTGTCAATGTTGCGATTGCAACATGGACGATGTTGTGCGGCATGACTAGAACTTGGGAGATTTCACTACAACATGGGACATGTTGCGACGGCCGCAACATTGTCAATGTTGTGTCGCGATGAATGTTTGCAACACTCACCTTGTTGCAAACCTTCCAAGCGCAACATGAGTCATGTTGCAAAACGGTGATCACCGCTAAATTGCTCGAGCCACGCGTTAGCGCCCGCCAAAAAGAATCGGCCAACAGAGTTGCAGCATTGCATGTCTAGTTTACAGCAGCGCCGACCAGGCCTCACAGCGCAACGTGAGTATGCGGTAGCGCCAACCGCCCTTTGCAGTGTCCGCGCTACCGACTTTCCGATGCAACAAATATTACATTGATGTAACATGGCGAGCCAAACACTTATATCACATGAAAGAAAACAGTTTGCAGCATGGATCATAATTGCATCAGACACTTATAATCAACCCAAAAGAATGTAGTCAACATTTTTTTAAGCCAGAATGCAATCGACTCTGTAAAATAAAACGAATAAAAACCGATGGCAGTGGACGCCAGATGAGAGAGAGAGAGAGAGAGAGAGAGAGAGAGCGCATCATCTTCCTGGGCGTGTTGGTTCGACGGGATGCAGCCATGCATGTATGCACACTAGTGGTTGGGGCGCCGCTTAGGAGATAGTTGTGCGCACTTTTTCATTTAAAAAATACATGAGGTCCTTGCCTCCATCTAAAAAATATCTCAAAAAAAAGCCTCACCTCCATAATAAAAAAATAAAAAAGGAAAAAATTATCACCGTGAGCGAGCGCCACTTTACATAGCCTTCATTAAAAAAATACGTGAGTTCTTACCTCTATTTAGAAATAAAAAAATACATCATCTCCATGGTGAGAGATGGAAACCCAAGTAGGTTGACATACGGCGGATGGTAATGCGGGACTTGGGTTGTCACGTCGTCTCCAGCCGTAGGTTGACGTCAACCTACGGCTGGAGAAGGTTTCCCGCAGCGCAGACAGGCCCTAATAATCAATCTTGGGCCAGCGACCAGCTCATCATAACAAATTAGTGCGTCTGATGGCTCTTCTCTCCTTCCCATAAAGGTGAGGAAGGATCGGGCATGTTGTTTTTTCTTTCAAACACAACAGGCGCCACGATCCTGTTGCAACGAGAGCCCTTGACGGGCCCTCGCAAAGCAGCCGTGGTCGACTATATTTGCCACGGGCTCTAGCCCACCACCCCGATGTACTACCAGCTCAGTAGCTGGCTGGAGCGACAAGCGCGCACCACCACGCTCGGCTGACGCGCGGGAGGTGACAGCCTTCCAGCTCGATGAGGTGAACATCCCAGCCGTAACCAATGCCCAATCAAGCCCAAGCCAAAGCTTTCTCTCCTCTCCTACTACCGGCCATGCCAAGGCTTCTCGTTTCTTTTTCAAGCAACCGGTGCGAGTTCCTCCTCACACCTTTATTTTTTTGGCATATGTCTATTTTTTCTTAACACAGTATAGACGCAAATGCTTATATAAACGCATATACATCCACCTCTATGTATGAACACACACGCGCGCATCCTATCCCTATGAACGCCTTCGACAGACTGGATCGCCACATCATCTTGAAACTCGTATTATTCCTAGGTACTACTTTGCCAATGCCAGCAAGTCAATAACAATCTCTTGCATGCACAAATTATTAACAATTTTTTCGGTAACAACTAGTTTAACAACATTCACAAATTATTGTCAAGTCATAGCTACTTCTATTATTGTCGACTCCATTCACGAATCATGCACGGAGTAAGAAAGGTTTCACTTGACTAAGATCTAGAAGAGCACTCGAAATACGGCTAGACAGCGGATAAGCCAACTAATGACTTTTTGATTTTTGATATGCATCACAAACTGAGTCATGACTTTTATTTGACATGGGATTCCTAACAATTTGATCTACTATGATAAATGATGGATGCCTGATGCATATGCCACCAAGAAGGTGAGGGTTTGTGCACACCGATGGATAACTTCACATGGACATGAGGTGTATCTCAAGCAAAGTATTATTGTCATGGACTAGTTTATTTGCAGCAATTATTATTTTTACAGATTTTGTAACATGTAGAATATTTCAAAGGTGAACAGGACAATCATGGGCATGGACACGCACATGACTAATTTGTGCAATTGCAATTTCTGACCCACTTGTCGTGTGGATTTGTTCCGTGACAGTGTAGTGATCACGGATAGCACGATTATCGAGCTCATGAGTGACCTGCTCTGCCGCTATGGCGTCTATTTATCTATCATTTGATGTTGATGCCATACAATAGTACAAAAAATTCTAACTATGACGTGGCAAAAACTCTGTGTGCACGGACCCAACATCTCCGTCCATGTACCGTGGAGGTGAGTCTGGGACGTGCGGGGGCTCCAGAGTGTGCGATTATTGTTTACAGCAATGATTATTTTTATTGATTTTGTGACATGTAGAATATTTCAAAGATGAACAGGACAATCATGGGCATGGACACGCACATGACCAATTTGTGCATGGACTTGTTGTGTGGACTTGTTCTGTGACAGTGCAGTGATCATGGATAGTAAGCTTATATAGCTCAGGAGTGACCTGCTCTTCCTCTATGGCGTCTATGTAGTATGCATCATTTGGTGTCAGACGTCATAGAATAGTACAGAAAAGTCTAACTATGACGTGGCAAAAACACATCTTGGTCCACGTAGCGTGGAGGTGAGTCTGGGACGTGCAGGGGCTCCAGAGATGACGCACAGCGGTGCTTGGCGACCATGCAGTGTGCCGACACCGGGCACTCCAAGGCTTCCTGCATCACGACCGCCTCCTGCGCGCGGCTCGTTGTCCTCCTCCCAAACTCCGCCTCTGCCGCCATCCTCCTGCCTTCTCTCAAGCGCCACATCCTCATTGTCGCAATCGCCGGACGGTGGCGAATCTCCTCTGTGCGGTGTGGGCGTGAATCGATCTGGTCGGCAGGAGGGTGGGAGAGAGTGAGCGATAGAGAAGAGTGAGGTAGACCACCGAGATCTGAGTCTGCCGGCCAGGAAAGAGAGCGCCGATGGCCGCCGTCGCCCCCGCGCCGGAAGATTACCAGGCCGCGCAGGCCGCCTACAAGGTCCAGCTCGTCGCCGCCCACGTGGAAGACGACGAGCAGCGAGGGAGCTGTTGCTGCTGCGGTGTTGTTGGCTTTTAATCGTTGCTAGATCAAATCACCCGAAGCTGTATACACACATACAAGCTAGCAAGCACACAGGCTCATTGCTTGATTGATAAACAGTGCCTATGCACTGTCCCGCTTTACGTGTGTACGTGAATCATTAGTAAGCTAGCTAGATTAGCTTCGAGCAATCAACTTTTCCAGCGCCGTCGGCGAAACACAGCGACTTGTAAACTTCGACGAACAAAGCGTGAAGACACCGAATCGATATGATGGCCAAAGGCTCTATCGAGCCTTGCTTCTCTTTGTTTTGATCTCTTTTCGTTGTACAGATTACAAGGAATATCTTGAGTATATATACTAGCTCAGCTGGCTAATTAACTAGCAGTCCTACTCGGTTAGGAGTTCTAGCACTACACGGACACGTACTCGAGACGTACACGGTGTCATGTTTATTCCTTACATTCACCCCCTAAGCTTGACATCCCCGTTTCGGCCTGGATCCCAAGTGCGACTACTACTATCATAATCTTTGGCATTGCGTTTGCCATTTTTCATAGCATTTCAGGACCGTCTTTGCTGCCGTCAGCTCGTCCGTGGCTTGACGGCAGCGCTCCTCTTTGACCGCGTCTTCAATCTTCACCTGTTTTTCGGTGCTTGAAAGACTGCCTTTCGCATCCGTGAGGGGACATCCTTTGAACCCGAGCGAGACCAAACTTCGGTCTAACTTTGAGTTCCAAGCTCTTGGCGCTTGCTTCAGCCCGTAAAATGCTTTCCTGAGCTCGTAAACTTTTCTATTTTCGTCTTTCTTCTCGTAGCCAAAGGATTGTTCCACGTACACTTCTTCTGTGAGATCGCCGTTGAGGAAAGCGGATTTAACATCCATGTGATGAACCTTCCAATCCTCTTGTGCTGCCAAAACTAGGAGCACTCTCACTGTCTCGAGTCGAGCAAACGGTGCAAACACCTCCTCATAGTCAACTCCTTGACGTTGTACGTAGCCCTTTGCAGCGAGTCTTGCCTTGTACTTCACAGTGGCACCCTTCGTGTCCTTCTTCAACTTGTAAACCCACTTCAAACCTATGGCCTTTTGGTTCGGAGGTCAGGTTACCAAAGTCCACGTCCCATTGCTCTCGATCGCCTTCATCTCCTCATCCATGGCGTGCATCCAACTTGAACTTTTGCCCGCCTCTACGGAGTTCGCCGACTCCTCAACTCCGAGTAAACACAAATCGGAGTACTCGAGCGTAACTGGCTTTGCGTACTTGTAGACTTTCTTGAGGGTCTTGTAGCAACGAGGCCCGGAAGAATCCATCGTGGCTTGCGAAGGGGGCGACACAAATAGTGTCGGAGTCGATGCACTTGAAGAAGACCGTTGAGTCTCGGGTGTGGTAGATGCCGGATCGTTGGCATCCTCATCGTCGGTGTAGTCGTCGTGACCGTGACTATCATCTTGATTGTCGTTGTCACTATGCGCCTCGTTGTCGAGATCTCCGCCCGTGTCATGCGCGTCGTTGTCGCTATCACCTTGCAACCCATGCGCGTCGTCGTTGGTGTCGGCACCATGATGATCACTACCATTGTGGCCACCTTGGTTGGGCGTCTTGCCAATCACCTGGACGTCCTCCCCTGCATCATCATCAGTTGGAAATTCAACTGTGAATATGTTACTGTTTGGAGCATCGTCGGCAGCTGCGCTCCAATTCCACGCTTGGTTTTCTTCAAACACGACGTCGCGTGAAATTCGTAGACGCTTGGTTCGTCGATTGTAGAAGCGGTATGCCTTGGTGCCGGAACTCCTCTCGTATCCGATGAACACCATCTTGGTGCTACGATCGGCAAGCTTTGAGAGATGCGGCTCCGCCGTCTTCACATGGGCCACGCACCCAAATGTCCGTAGATGAGACACATCCGGCTTCCATCCGTAAATTGCTTCATACGGAGTCTTGCCGATCACTGCCTTCGTTGGAGCCCGGTTGAGAAGATAGACCACCGTCGAGACAGCTTCTCCCCAAAAAGTCCCCGGCAAGTTCTTGCTCTTGAGTAAACTTCTAGCCATATCAACAACGGTTCGATTGCGCCTTTCAACAACCCCGTTCTGCTGTGGCGTATAAGCTGCCGTGTGGAACCTCTTTATGCCAATCTTCTCGCAGTAGTCATTGAACTCGTTCGACGTAAATCTCCGCCGCGATCTGTCCTTAGAGCACGAACCTTCAGCTTGTGTTCCATCTCCGTTGCAGCCTTCAGCTTTTTAAACGCTTCAAACGCCTCATCTTTAGATAGTAGGAGAAAGACCCACATGTATCTCGAGTAGTCATCTACCACAAGAAAGAAGTACTTCTTTCCTCCGTGAGTTGCTGGGGTGATAGGGCAACATAGATCACCATGGAGCAGCTCGAGTGCATCACTTGCACGATAGGTAGACTGAGCAGGGAACGGCCTGCGGTGCTCTTTTCCAACCAAGCACCCATCACATACTCGATCAACATGGTCGATAAACGGCATCCCAGATACCATCTCCATCTTCGACATCTTCTTCAAGGCGTAGAAGTTAACGTGTACAAATCTAGCATGCCATAACCACGAATCATCATCACTCTTGGCGAGCCAACACTCCGGTTGAGATTGATCAAGGTTGAGGATATAGAGTCTGTTCTGCGTGTGATTCACACGCGCTAGCATGTTTCGGAGGTTGTCGAAGATCGTTATCACTATGTTCTCAATATCCACCTTGCATCCATTCTCATCAAGTTTCCCGACAGAGATGATGTTGTTGCGAAGCCGTGGGATGTAGTACACTCCGGTGAGTATGCGATGTTCTCCTGTGAGACCCTCGAAGAGGACAGAACCTTGCCCGCAAATCTCCACATTTGAACCATCACCGAACTTGACCGAGCCTTGAACATCATATTCTAGCTCAAGGAACTTCTCCTTGCACCCCGTCATGTGGTTACTGGCACCTGTGTCTAGATACCACGACACATTCTAGCTCCTGGATAACTTTGGTGTTACATTTTTCTCATGAAGTAGCACCTTCCGGTTTGGTTTCACAACCGCTGTTTGGACGAGATCACAAACTTCGGCCATCAGAAGACCTGGACGTTCGTCTTCCTGCTTTGCCAAATTTGCCTTGATCTCCCGCTTGTTAGGCTCCACGAGATCACAAACTTCGGCCATCAGAAGACCTGGACGTTCTTCTTCCTGCTTCGCCAAATTTGCCTTGATCTCCCGCTTGTTAGGCTTTGGACAATCCTTCGCAAAGTGACCCATCTCGTTGCAGTTATAGCACTTGACCTCGGACATATCCAAGTTCCTTGGCTTCCGCTCTTTAGATCGGTCCGCCTTACCACAACCTTGTGGCTTGCCTTTTCCTTTGCCTTCTTTGGTTTGTCCGCCGCGCTTCGCGTTGCTTGAGCCTTCGCCAACGTTGCGCCTCCCTTTGCTACTTGGGGCCTCCCAATCTACGCGCGAGTACATGAGTTTGTCACTACCTCCTCCTTTGCCTTTCCGACAGCCACGAGCATTCTCTTCCCATGTCCGCAAGCGTCCGATCGCCTCCATTATGGTCATGTCGTCGATGTCGTAAAGCTGCTCGAGTGTGCCGATGATGTATGTGAATTTATCAGTCACCGAACTGAAAAACTTCTCCACAATCTCGGTCTCCTCGAGCTTTGCACCAAGCGCGCGGATCTCTCCCACCAAAGTAGTCAGACGCATGGCATAGTCGTTCACCGATTCAGTTTCGTCCATCTGCAACTTGTGAAATTGGCGCTTCAGCACTTGTGCCCGAGCCTTCGTGACGCGATCTTCTCCAATCCTCATCTCTTTGAGTGTGTTCCACGCCTCTCTTGCTGTCTCGAACTCCGCCAATGTCATCAGCACGGAATCTGGCACAGACTGGGCTATGGAGGCCATGGCACCTTCATCGCACTCCTCGTCGACGTCGTCGTCCATAATGGCCTCCCACACTCATAAGGTTCAGAGAATAATCTTCATCTTCACCGCCCACACGCCATAGTTGGCATCGGCGAGTATCCGGTACTGGATGGGGATGTTGCGATGCGCCTGCACGTTGGCGCCGCCCGTTCCGCCACCACTGGTTGCTAACTTGTCGCCCTTCTTCACCTTGTCGCCGTTCTTGTTCGCCTTGAAACCGCCGTTGCCAAACTTGTTCCCCTTGAAACCGCCGTTGCCGGACTTGACTGACTAAGTGTCGCTATCCGTCATCGTAGATCGTCGAGGCTCTGATACCAATTGTTGGCTTTTGATCGTTGCTAGATCAAATCACCCGAAGCTGTATACACACATACAAGCTAGCAAGCACACAGGCTCACTGCTTGATTGATAAACAGTGCCTATGCACTGTCCCGCTTTACGTGTGTACGTGAATCACTAGTAAGCTAGCTAGACTTGCTTCGAGCAATCAACTTTTCCAGCGCCGTCGGCGAAACACAGCGACTTATAAACTTCGACGAACAAAGCGTGAAGACACCGAATCGATATGATGGCCAAAGGCTCGTATAGAGCCTTGCTTCTCTTTGTTTTGATCTCTTTTCGTTGTACAGATTACAAGGGATATCTTGAGTATATATACTAGCTCAGCTGGCTAACTAGCAGTCCTACTCCACTAGTGCAGAACCGGGCAATAGCACCGGTTCGTAACGCCCTTTACTGTCGGTTCCATAACCAGCACTAAAGTGTGGTCACTAAAGCCCCCCCCCCTTTAGTACCGGTTCAGCACGAACCGGTGCTAAAGGGCAACCATGTGGCACGAGCCAGCTCCGGGGGCCGGGAGCCCTTTAGTACCTGTTGGTAACACCAACTGGTACTAAAATGTTTGGGGATTTTTGGTTTTATGATTTCTTTTTCATTTAATTTTGTGTTTTCCATTTTAATTCTTTTTCATTTGCTGGTATTTTACGATACTACACATTTTACACGTTATGCATATATATATATATATAGAATTTCTAGTAGAACCAATCATATATATATATCATCAATGTCTCACAAACCACCATATTAATTCACACATACACACATGTATAGCTATATGCAATTTCTCCTACATATGCATGTTGCCTTCGGAGCCAGTGGCATTAGCCTAATTGGTGCCTTCGGAGCACGATGACAATTGGAAGTGGTTCATGACCTGGTCGATGGGGGCGGTAGCGGGTAATAGTATTCTCCCTTCGGATTTATGACCTGGTCAAGCAAAAATCCCGCTATTTCCTCTTGAAGTGCTTCTACGCGCTCCGTTTCTAGGAGCTTGTCCCGCACCTCTTTGAACTGTTAAGAAGGAGATCAATATGCATGTGTATTAGTTGTGTGACTAGATATCGATAATGGTGTAAAAATTGTTAATAGTGTTCTGACAAGCGTACCCATTCCTGTCTTTGAGATCTGCTCCTTTCGGACGCCATCATGCGAATGTTCTCGCAAACGCAGAATGCACACAGATCAATCCCCTGCGCCTGCTTCAGGGTCTTTATTACGAGAATGGAATTTAATTTGATCAGATAATAATTAATCAAGCATGATAATTAAAGAGATGGCAGCTAGCTAGCTAGCTAGTACTACTTAATTACTTACCTTGGGTCGAAACCATTTCAGTTGTCGTTTCCATTCGCCTTCCGTGACGCTGATGAACCTTGCCCAAGCCCTGCCCGCCGACAAAGAAAATGAATAAAGGGGTTATTAAATAGTTCATATCATGAAATGACGAACTAAATAGGCCGAGATATATAGTTAATATTGAATGAAATTACCTGTTGACTATCCCAAACAAGATGTTATAGTCACTATTTGCTTTGAGTAGTGAGTCCAGTATTTGAACTGTTCCGGCGTCAACTTTAATGATACACAAGATCCAGTGAAATCTGCATGCACACACGTTTACATGTCTTAATTAAGCGGGCATATGTAAGCAAAAACATGTAGCTAGCTAGTAGGCAAAAACAGAGAATTTGTAGTACAAGAAAGTGTGACTCACTGGAAGTTGTAAGGAAGTAGTATATCTTCATTGTATTTGAGGCGCTTCAAGAACTCTAGCATGTTGTCCTCTACCTGCTTTTCATGATGCTTATTTATTTTCCATGTGTATTCATTAACGGTGTTTGAGTCAATGAACCCAATGCCATAGCGTCCACCTTTTCTCATTTCATACATCTTCATCCTGCATAATACCACAAAAAAGAATATAGTGAGGATAATTACAAGTAATGATTGATCAAAAGGATCACTACAGCTAGCTTGAGACTTAAATTACAGAAAGAAATCACTTACAGACAATAGCAACTGACGATAGATTTGTCGAGTGCGTCTTGATTGTATAACTGAAATAGTTCAGAATACTCAACGGTCACAGGTTTCTCATGGTAGTAATGATCCTTCTTGACTTGCACCTTGAGGGACTCTCGATCGGATCTCTTGGTAATGTCCATGTACCATTGATGCAATTCATACATTCTCGTTGGGAGCTTCTTGACCTCTTCTGGCTTGACCAAAGGTTGGCCCCGGGCATATTTCCGTTTTATTTCCTCCTCTGTAAGCACAGGCATGTCCTTGATCTCGAGGAGTTGTCCAACAGTGATGTTGAGAGTTTCAGCCTGCATTATATGCTCCTGGGTTATTACCACATCGCCCACCTCGAGAACGTAAACTGTTTGCCCACAATAATATTGGGCGCGCGTACTGTCACGTGTTGTTGGCGGCACAACAAGCGGGGGGATCGATTGCGCCGCCTGTTCTCCCAGCTGGGCAACAGTTTTCCCGCATTTTTTTACAGCGGCTTGTTGTTTGCTCGAGCTCGAGCTCGCCTCCTTCTGTAGACGTTGTCGATGTAACTTCCTGATGTGGCGCTCATAGTCTGTGTCAACAGGCTTAGGAGCTGGTGGTTGAGCCATACGAATGAAGTGGTTAACTACTTTCACAGGCACTTTCCCCCTTGGCGGCGGTGGCAGTTTCGGTCCAAAATGGGCATCGACTTCTGCCCGCACTATGGCATTGGTTTGCTCCTCGGTCCTGTCGTAAGCCCTCTCAGGAAGAGGAGTAGTGAGGTTTGGACCATATTTATATCGCTTGCCTCCGCCTGTACTTCCTGTACTATGACCTCGACTCGTACCGCTACGCACCATAGTTGCGGGGTGTCTCTTCTGCGATTGCTGAGGCGGCGGAGATGGCTGACGGGGCTGAGTTGGATGAGGAGGAGTGGCCTGAAGCTGTGCCGGACTTGCAATGGCCTGAGGTTGTGCCAGACTTGGAGGAGGAGTGGATGTCTGACGTTGTGTCGGACTTGGAGGAGGAGTGGCCTGACACTTTGCCGGACTTGGAGGAGGAGGAGTGGCCTCACGCGTTGGTGGACTTGGAGGAGCGGGAGTCTGCTGACTCGGTGGCGGACTTCGACGAGGAGCCGGGTGACGCGGTGTCGGTGGCCTTCGAAAGATGATGCAATCCTTTCTCCATAGGATGATACGATGTTTGGCATCTCCGAGTGTGTGCTCCTCGTCACCTCCAGGAATGTCAAGCTCTAGCCCCGAATATTGGTCCACCACCTCATCAACCACGACACGAGCATAGCCTGCTGGAATCGGGTTGCAATGGAAGGTTGCATCGGGGGAATTTGTATAAGCAACGCTGTCCGCCACCTTCAAGGATATGTTCTTAATTTTGAAGTGTAGCTCGCAGTTAGTGTTCTCCGCGATGTCATCCACGGGGTATCTATCCAGTATTGCGTCAAACGGGGCGGAACCCACGCTGCTTCTCGGCATGGATGGGGCGGTGGTATCCAATGCTGGATCATCCGCTAGCTGCTGAAGCTGCTGAGACCCCCTTTGCTGGCTAAGTGAGTCGATCTGCTCCTGCTGCCGCTGGAATTTGATTGCCAAGTCTGCGTGCGCTGATTCTAGGCCTTGAAGGCGTTCATAGTCGAGCTTCCTCTGCTCCTCCTCCATCCTCCTCTTCGTCTCCTCTGCAATCTTCTTTCTCGCACGGGTTCTATAGTTGGCGTTCCAGTCCGAAAACCCCTCATACCACGGAATAGCGCCCATGCCTCGTGTTCTTCCCGGGTGTTCAGGATTTCCCAGGGCACGCGTAAGCTCGTCGTTCTCTCTGTTGGGCTCGAACAACCCGAATCGAGCCTCTTCTATTGCAACAAGTAGCTTATCTTCGGCTCCATCCAAACATGCCTTCTTGGAAACTTTGCCTGTCTTCGGGTCCAACTCCCCCCCATGCGCATAGAACCAAGTCCTGCACCTGGGGGGCCAGCTCAATGTTTCTGGAGTGACACTTGCATCCAGCATCTCTTTCTCAGACTTATCCCACTTAGGCATTCCCACCGCATAGCCACCTGGCCCCAGGTTATGGAACTTATCCTTTTTTGCGGCATTGGCCTTGTTTATTCTTGACCGTTCCTTAGATAATTCTGAATCCTTGAATTTCACGATCGTCCCAATGAGCACTTTGATTCTCTAGTGTTCCCTCGAATACTGGAGTATTCCTTCCTCCCTTGACGTACTTGTCCCATTCACAATTCTTGTGGTTCTTGAATGCAACCGCCATCTTCCTAAGAGCAGCGTCCTTGACTTTCTGCACATCTGCTTCTGTGAAATGATCTGGTAGGGTGAAATGTTCCATGAGAGTATCCCAAAGCAGACTTTTTGTCTGTCGTCGACAAAAGTAAGATCTGGACGTGGCTTTGCCGGCTCTCTCCATTCTTGGAGGGAGATCGGGAGTTGGTCCTTCACAAGAACTCCGCACTGACGAACGAACTTGTCCGCAATCTTCTTAGGCACTAATGGTTCGCCATTAGGTTTGATTGCCTCGATATTATACTTTACGCCCTCCTTCAACTTTTTGTTCGGGCCTCGTTTTGTCCTGTTGCGTGAAGATTTGCTCGATCCGGATGGCTGGAAGAAGAAAGATCGATTTGTTAATATATCTTCAACTCATTTAAAACATGCGATGATCACCAGATGCCTGCTTATATAAATATATATACCTCTCCGGTGTTGTCATAATCGTAGTTCATGACTTCATCAATTCGGTCGTCGCGATCGAATATCATATCACCCTCTCCGGTGTTGTTTAGAAATTCGGAGCCGTCATAATCTTCTTCATTCTGATCATCATCTGGCCCGCGTATTATATCGAACATGGTCTGTTCTCCCTCTCTGTCGGTATTGTCCGCCATAGCTTTTATTTAACTATGCCAAAAGAAATATAAAACAATTTAGTATTCAAATTACATCGTCTCGAATAATAGATATAATCTTGAATACATCGTCTCGAATAATAGATATAATCTCGAATACATCGTCTCGAATAATAGATATAATCTCGAATACATCGTCTCGAATAATAGATATAATCTCGAATACATCGTCTCGAATAATATATAATCTCGAATACATCATCTTGAATATTATATATCGAGTACATCACTGGCTAGGTAGCTAATAAAGATCGAATACTACAGAAGAATGTACGACACTCGCGGTTCCTGCGGCGCGGGCGGTGGACACCCAAAGAGAAGGAACCCTCACAGGATCATAGCTGAAGTGAGATCCCTGAAGAAACTGCCAGGTATTGGAGAACCTGCCGCCCTCTAACACAACCATGTAGCGATGGACGTGCTCGTCCTCCTCCCTGACACGGCGACGTACCACCTCCGGCGGGGCCGGCTCCCTCCGCACCGAAATTGGCCCACGCGAACGCCACCAAATGAGATCAGGGTCGACGACGGGACCCGGGGTCGGGTTCCTCATCAAGCGGCGCGCCCCTCCAGGCAGCACCTCCCAGTGCCAGCCCGGCGGAGCCCAGTCCCGGACATGGGTCAGTCGGACGTCGTCGCGGACGGGTCGACGGCGAGGATGCGGGCCGGGCATCGTCGAGAACAAATACTAGCTATATGCCCGCAAAAAGTAACATTTTTTAATGATTGGATTTTGATAACTAAAATTTCTAACATTTCTATATAACAGTAATTATGCTATCATTGCATATGTCAAAATTCTATATGCTATTTCATACTAATTAAGCATCTAACACTAAAAACAGAAAACACAACTTTTATACATCCATTAAAAAACTGAAAAACAACATTATATAAAAAAAATCCATAATAATTAAACACTAATTATATCCATCTAACATGCATTCTTACATATATACTAGTGAAAAATAATAATCTAAAAAATCTAAACTAATTAAACATACAAAATACGTATATACTAATATATACATGCATTAATTCATACATATGTACATGTGTGTGTGTGTGTGTATGTTCATCATGCTTGTGTGTGTGTATGGGCTCGGGGAGGGGCGGCGCCCATGGTGGCCGCCGGGGGCGAGGGAGAGGGGTTAGAGGGGGAGAGCTCACAGCGGGGCGACGGCGACGGCGAGGCGACGGCCTGGGGTGGCGACGGGCCGCGGCGTAACGCGGGGGCGGCGACGCGGGGACGGCGCCACCGGGACGGGCCCGGGGCGGCGACGGAGACGAGGGCGGCGACGGGGACGGGGGCGGCGACGGCGACGGCGTCGATCGATCGGGGCGCGCGGGCGGTGCACTAATGGGGAAACAGAGGGAGAATGAAATTTTCGTAAGTGTTGTATATATAGAAGGCACCTTCAGTACCGGTTGGAGCCACCAACCGGTACTAAAGGCCTGTTTTGGCCAGGTCAAGCGGCGGGAACCGCACCCCCTTTAGTACCGGTTGGTGGCTCCAACCGGTACTAAAGGCCCCCCTTTAGTACCGGTTGGTGCCACGAATCGGTACTAAAGGGGGTGCGCTGGCGCAGGTGCGGTGCGCAAGTTTAGTCCCACCTCGCTAGCCGAGGGGCGACCGCACTGGTTTATAAACCCCCGTGCGGTAGCTCTCTCGAGCTCCTCTCCAAAGCAGGCCTACTGGGCCTACATGTTCTGTGCTGCCATGTTGGCCTACTGGGCCTTTGCGGGCCTGCATCCTGGCCCAACAACAGGTTCGGTTTCTAGTCGTATGCAGGCCGCTCTGGCCTAGTAGGCGGGCTTTTTTATTTTTTTTGCTTTATTTATTTTTGAGTTGTTTTTTTTGTGTATTTAGAGTTTCTTTGTGAATATTTTTGCTTTAGGTACAAGAAATTACAAACTTTCTGTTAGTGCCCGTAGTTTTCAAATTTGAATAGTTTAAATTTTGAATTATTTGAAATTAGTGTGAATCACTAGTTTGTGAATAACTTAACTTTAAAAATTAGTAAAGGCATGAAAGAATTTGTTTGCACATAAAATTTCTTCGCGTTTCAAATGCCAAAACACATAATTAACTACCCTAACTATTACAGAGATTCCCTTCTAGGTGTGAAACACAGAAGAAAGTGATGATAGTGAAGCCGATCACATCCCAGATCTTTGGGTGTGAAACTTTTTCTTCGCGTGTGTCCCTTTGCGCCGTAACCATGGAAAATCTTCATTATTTAATGGGATGCTCGGGTCAATATTCACTGTGAATGGAGCAATTTCATCAAACTTTTCATAATCTTTTGACTTGTCTGTCTTGTCATCCACTCCCACGATGTTTCTCTTCCCAGAAAGAACTATGTGCCGCTTTGGCTTATCGTACGATGCATTCGCTTCCTTATCTTTTCTTTTTCTTGGCTTGGTAGACATGTCCTTCACATAGAAAACCTGTGCCACATCATTGGCTAGGACGAATGGTTCGTCTGCATACGCAAGATTGTTGAAATCCACTGTTGTCATTCCGTACTGCGGGTCTTCCGTTACCCCGCCTCGTGTCATATTGACCCATTTGCACCGAAACAAAGGGACCTTCAAACCACGTCGATAGTCAAGTTCCCATATGTCCTGTATATAACCATAATATATTTCCTTTCCCGTCTTGGTTTCTGCATCAAAGCGGACACCACTGTTTTGGTTGGTGCTCTTCTTATCTTGGGCGATCGTGTAAAATGTATTACCATTTATCTCGTACCCTTTGAAAGTCATTATATTCGAAGATGGTAACTGGGACAGCAAGTACAGGTCATCTTCAATAGAGGTGTCATGCATGGTACGTGTCTGCAACCAGCTGGCGAAACTCCTGGTTTGTTCATGTGTAATCCAGTCATCAGACCGCTCCGGGTGTTTGGAGCGTAGCAAATTCTTGTGTTCATCCATATACAGAGCCACCAAGGCGGAATTCTGTAGAACTGTGTAGTGTGCTTCAGTGAGAGAATGTCCGTCCATACATATTATTTGTTCCCCTCCTAGCGTGCCTTTTCCATCCAGTCTGCCCTTATGCCGCGATTCAGGAACACCAATCGGCTTAAGGTCAGGAATAAAGTCAATACAAAACTCAATGACCTCCTCATTTTGACGGCCCTTGGAGATGCTTCCTTCTGGCCTAGCACGGTTATGAACATATTTCTTTAAGACTCCCAAGAACCTCTCAAAGGGGAACATATTGTGTAGAAATACAGGACCCAAAACGTTAATCTCTTCGCATAGGTGAACTAGGACGTGCGTCATGATGTTGAAGAAGGATGGTGGGAACACCAACTCGAAACTGACAAGACATTGCACCAAATCATTCTCTAACCTTGGTATGATTTTTGGATCGATTACCTTCTGAGAGATTGCATTGAGAAATGCACATAGCTTCACAATGGCTAATCGAACGTTTTCCGGTAGAAGCCCCCTCAATGCAACCGGAAGCAGTTGCGTCATAATCACATGGCAGTCATGAGACTTTAGGTTCTGGAATTTTTTTCTCTGCCATGTTTATTATTCCCTTTATATTCGACGAGAAGCCAGACGGTACCTTAATACTGAGCAGGCATTCAAAGAAGATTTCCTTCTCTTCTTTGGTAAGAGCGTAGCTTGCATGACCCTGATGTATGCCGTTTTTTCCGTGCATACGTTGCTGGTCCTCTCGTGCATCAGGTGTATCTTTTCTATTCCCATACACGCCCAAGAAGCCAAGCAGGGTCACACAAAGATTCTTCGTCACGTGCATCACGTTGATTGCGGAGCGGACCTCTAGGTCTTTGCAATAGGGCAGGTCCCAAAATATAGATTTCTTCTTCCACATGGGTGCGCGTCCGTCAGCATCATTCGGAACAGGTTGTCCACCAGGTCCCTTTCCAAAGACCACCTTCCAATCCTTGACCATATCATGTACATCAGCACCTGTACGGTGGCGAGGCTTCGTCCGGTGATCCGCCTCACCTTTGAAATGCTTGCCTTTCTTTCTTACGGGATGCCTGCTCGGAAGAAATCGACGATGTCCCAGGTACACATTCTTCTTACAATTAGCCAAATATATACTGTCGGTATCGTCCAAACAGTGCGTGCATGCGCGGTATCCCTTTTTTGTCTGTCCTGAAAGGTTACTGAGAGCAGGCCAATCATTGATGGTCACGAACAGCAACGCCTTTAGGTCAAATTCTTCCCCCATGTGCTCATCCCATGCACGTACACCTGTTCCATTCCACAGTTGTAAGAGTTCTTCAACTAATGGCCTTAGGTACACATCAATGTTGTTGCCGGGTTGCTTAGGGCCTTGGATGAGCACTGGCATCATAATAAACTTCCGCTTCATGCACAACCAAGGAGGAAGGTTATACAAACATAGAGTCACAGGCCAGGTGCTATGGTTGCTGCTCTGCTCCCCAAAAGGATTAATGCCATCTGCGCTTAGACCAAACCATACGCTCCTTGCGTCATCTGCAAACTCCTTCCTGTACTTTCTTTCGATTTTTCTCCACTGCGACCCGTTAGCGGGTACTCTCAACTTTCCGTCTTTCTTATGGTCTTCTCTGTGCCATCGCATCGCCTTGGCATGCTCTTTGTTTTGGAACAAACGTTTCAACCGTGGTATTATAGGAGCATACCACATCACCTTGGCAGGAATCTTCTTCCTGGGGCGCTCGCCCTCGACATCACCAGGGTCATCGCGGCTGATCTTATAGCGCAATGCACCACATACCGGGCAAGCGTTCAAATCCTCGTACTCACCGCGGTAGAGGATGCAATCATTAGGGCATGCATGTATCTTCTGCACCTCTAACCCTAGAGGGCAGATAGCCTTCTTTGCTTCGTACGTACTCTCGGGCAATTTGTTGTCCTTTGGAAGCATATCCTTTATCATTACCAGCAACTTTTCAAATCCCTTGTCAGATACACCATTCTCTGCCTTCCATTGCAGCAATTCCAGTGTGGTGACCAGCTTTTTCTTGTCACCTACGCAATTCGGGTACAACATTTTTTTCTGATCCTCTAACATGCGCTGCAACTTCTTCTTCTCCAAATCACTTGCGCAGTTTCTCTTTGCATCGGCAATGGCCCGACCTAGATCATCAACGGGCTCATCTAATGCCTCTTCTTCAGCTTCTTCCCGCATTGCCGACTCAGCTTCCTCCCGCATTACCGGCTCAGCTTCTTCCCCCATTGTTGTATCATCGTATTCAGGGAACCCATGGCCAGGATAGCTGTCGTCGTCCTCTTCTTCTTCATTGTCTTCCATCATAACCCCTCTTTCTTCGTGCTTGGTCCAAACATTATAGTGGGGCATGAAATCGGACTTAAACAGGTGGACGTGAATAGTTCTTGACGTAGAGTAATTGTGACCATTCTTACAGCGAGCACATGGACAAGGCATAAAACCATCCGCCCGCTTGTTTGCCTCACCCGCAAGCAGAAAAGTATGCACGCCCTCAACGAACTGGGGAGAGCATCGGTCATCGTACATCCATTGCCGGCTCATCTTCATTACACAACACCGAATAGACCAAATTAATACAAGTTCATACATAAAGTTTGTACAACACTTAAATGCAACAAACAAATAACTCTCTAGCTAAAGCATTTAAATGCAACAACAAATACGATCAAGATAGGAACTAAGGTAACAACGGATCCAACAGCATAATGATGCCAAGCCTCACTATCGATGGCATATTTTCTAATCTTTCTAATCTTCAAGCGCATTTTCTCCATCTTGATCTTGTGATCATCGACGACATCGGCAACATGCAACTCCAATTCCATCTTCTCCCCCTCAATTCTTTTCAATTTTTCTTTCAAGTACTCGTTTTCTCTTTCAACTAAATTTAACCTCTCGACAATAGGGTCGGTTGGAATTTCTGGTTCACATACCTCCTAGAAAAAATTTCTATGTCAACTTGATGGGCATAATTTGTCATAAACACGAAATGCAACTAGTTTTAAAAGAGAATATATATACCACATCCGAATCATAACAAGGACGAGGGCCGACGGGGACGGATATCAAAACCATGGCACTATATGTATAACAAACAACATACGGGTAAGATAATTATACGAGTAACTATATATCCAAATCACACAAACATCAATTTTTATATAAAATTTCATGAACAAGAGGCTCACCACAAGGTGGTGCCGGCGACGGGACGGTGCGGGCGATCGACGGTGGTTACGACGGAGATTTAGAAGGCAATAAGTAAACCACACCTACATATGCAAACTAAGTGTTATTTTTGACCTCAAATTGCATATAAATCAAATACTAGCACATATATATATATATATATATATATATATATATATATATATATATATATATATATATATATATATAT
>NC_041380.1:7844618-7848643 GCF_002162155.2 Triticum dicoccoides
ATCCTCCCAAATTACTAAACTCACAAATTTATCACTATTTAAAGCATTGCAAGAGCTAATCTAGCAATGAGAGATGAAAGGACAAAGTTGCTAACCTTTGTGATCATTTGAATGGATGGGGGCCTTCAAATCTTGACAAATTTTGGGCAAAATGTGTGATGAGCTCGAGAGGAAGAGGGGAAGAACAGAGAGGAGAGGAGAAAGGGGAAGAATAGAGCGAGCTCGGGTGGACGAAGGGTTTATGTAGGACGACCTTTAGTACCGGTTCGTGCCAAGAACCGGTACTAAAGGGGCTGGAGGGGCCCCAGTCTGACAACATCCTGCCACCACTCTCATTAGTACCGGTTCGTGGCACGAACCGGTGCTAAAGGTTCGCCACGAACCGGTACTAATCAAAGCGGCCCGGCTAGCCGTTGGAACTGGCACTAATGTATACATTAATGCCGGCTCAAATACAAACCGGCACTAATGTGCTTCACGTTTGACCCTTTTTCTACTAGTGCTCGGTTAGGAGTTCTAGCACTACACGGACACGTAGTCGAGACGTACACGGTGTCATGATTATTCCTTACATTCACCCCCCTAAGCTTGACATCCTCGTTTCGTCCTGGATCCCAAGTGCGACTACTACGATTCATAGTCATAATCTTTGGCATTGCGTTTGCCATTTTTTGTAGCATTTCAGGGACCGTCTTTGCTGCCGTCAGCTAGTCTGTGGCTTGACGGCAGCGCTCCTCTTTGACCGCGTCTTCAATCTTCACCTGTTTTTCGGTGCTTGAAAGACTGCCTTTCGCATCTGTGAGGGGACATCCTTTGAACCCGAGCGAGACCAAACTTCAGTCTAACTTTGAGTTCCAAGCTCTTGGCGCTTGCTTCAGCCCGTAAAGTGCTTTCTTGAGCTCGTAAACTATAACACCCCAGATGTAACTTTCCCAATTTGTACTCCAACTCTTGCCGCTTCCGGTGCTAAGTTATATTTATTTCCTTGGGTTCGGGTTTTGTCTCCGTGTGTTGTTGTCGTTGTCATGCATCTCATATCATGTCATCATGTGCATTGCATTTGCATACGTGTTCGTCACATGCATTCGAGCATTTTCCCCGTTGTCCGTTTTGCATTCCGGCGCTTCGTTCTCCTCCGGTGGCCATTTCTAGCTTTCTTTTGTGTGTGGGGATTAAACATTTCTGGATTGGTCCGAGACTTGCCAAGCGGCCTTGGTTTACTACCGGTAGACCGCCTGTCAAGTTTCGTATCATTTGGAATTCGTTTGATACTCCAACGGTTAACCGAGGGACCGAAAAGGCCTCGTGTGTGTTGCAGCCCAACACCCCTCCAATTTGGCCCAAAACCCACCTAACTCTGCTCCATCATCTATAGCGTTCGATCACGATCGCGTGGCCAAAAACCGCACCTCATTTGGACTCTCCTAGCTCCCTCTATGGCTATAAATAGATCCCCTCCGTTTTCGGATCTCCTTCCTCCTCGAAACCCTAAAAATCGCTCCCGCCGTCTCCGGACATGTCCGCCGTCCGCCGGACGTCTTTGTGCCGCCACCCGCAGCCAATGGGCGCATGACACATCACCACCGCCGCCGCCACTCCCGCCGGCCCGCCCAGGCCTGAGGCGGGCCCTCTCCCGCGCCATCTGGGCCGCCTCGCCTGCCCGGCTGCACTGCCTCGCCTGCCCGGCCGCTCGCCCGCTCCTTCGCCACCGCGCCGCTCCGCCGCCACGCGCCGCCGCCGCCGCCGCTGCCGCCACCACCAGCCGCCCTCGTCGCTCCGGAGACCCACGCCGGCCGGAGCCGCCCCAGCAGCCGCCTCCCCGACCTCCTCCAGTCGTGAACAGTGCTCGCCGGAGTTTGCCTCGTTTTGCATGCCACCAAACCCTAGATCCAGATATGGGAGGTTGTTTTTTTCCTAAGTCCTTGAAATTTCAGTCCATGTGCACATGTTCGCGGCTCCGTAACTTTGCATCCGTAGCTCCGATTCATGCATATAGCATATCAAAATGTTCATCTTAGAGAGTACATCATTTCATTCCATTGCATCATTTTCATTTGAGCTCATCTTGATGCCCGAAATGCTGTTAGAAGAGGGCTACTTGAGATTATTGTCAGATCTGCTACTCCGTTTAGCACTTTTGTCATTTTTGCCATGAATATTGTGTGCATGCTATGCCCGTGAGTTCTACATATGTTTTGTTAAGGGTTTTGTCATATTTCCAGAGGTGCAACCCATGTATTTTTGTGATGTGTGTGGTGACTTGTGCAAGCTTGCAAAGTGGTGCACTTGCTAATTCTGTTTTCAGGGACTTAGCAATTTCACTAAGTCCTGGAGCTGTTTATCTCATGATGCCATATGTTCTTGTTGTTTCCTAGTGATCCGTGCCTCTTTTGAGGATGATCAGTAAGGATGTTTTGTTAATCCTGTAGTGATATATCCATCCATGCCCTTGTTTGTAATTATGGAGCACCCTAGCTTGAGTCAATCGAGCTCTACTTTTGCTACTTTGTGAATCTGGGCAGATTGTCAACTTTGCAATTTTGCCGGTGATGTTGTAGTTGATCCGTGCATGCTATGCTATTGTTCTTGCCATGTCTAGCTTGAATTTTGTGCCTTCTTGATGGATGTATGCTTGTCTTGCCATGACTTGCACCGTAGTGAGTGCATCGAGCTCGTAAACATGCCTACTTGAGTTATATTTCAGCATGTGTCAGTTTTCACTAAGTCTGAAAACTGATTATTGTTTTGCTATGTTCACATCCTTGCAATTGTATTTTCTGATCCCTTTTGGCTCAAGGTAACTAAGGGACTTTTGTTAAGCTCTTTGAGTAGCTCCATGCCATGATTTACTTTGCCATGTTCAGGTCCTGTAGCATGTAGTTTTGTTGCTCCGAAGAGGGCTACCTGATCTGAAATTCCAAACAAGTGTTGATTTCACGAAGTCTGAAATCTGTTTGCCATATGCATTTTTGCCATGCTTGTTTGAACCTGTTAATGGATGAATTGGCCGTAGCTCAATGCTAGACTTTTGTTAAGCATCTTGTGTGCATCCCTGTCATGTATTTTGTTGTCATGTTTGGGTGCTGTAGCATGTTCATTTCGTTGCATTTAGATGCCTACTTACTGTAAATCGCAGACCGGTGTCATTTTTGAATCGCTTGCCATTTCCAAACCGTAACTCCGATTCCGGCGTTCTTTATATCGTTTTCAAGCAATTTCATCTCATCTTTCCAGTGGAACACTTGGTTTTCCAAGTTGAGGCCAGGTTCATGCATTTCCTGTCATATCTTGCATTTTGCATCCCGCATAGCATATCATCATTGCATCATATTGCTTGATCCTTGCACGTGGTTGATTGTATCCTTGTTGCTTGTTTGTCTTGTCTGGGTAGAGCCGGGAGACGAGTTCGCTAACGAGGATCCCGTTGAGTTTTCTTTCAAGGATCCAGTCAACTCTGACAACTGTGCAGGCAAGATGATCACACCCTCGAAATCACTACTATCTGTGCTATGCTAGTTTGCTCGCTCTTTTGCTATGCCATTGCTACGATGCCTACCACTTGCTTTCAAGCCTCCCAAATTGCCATGTCAAACCTCTAACCCACCATTTCCTAGCAAACCGTTGATTGGCTATGTTACCGCTTCGCTCAGCCCCTCTTATAGCATTGCTAGTTGCAGGTGAAGATTGGAGGTCGTTCCTTGTTGGAATATTTATTTACTTGTTGGGATATCATTATATTGCCATGTTATCTTAATGCATCTATATACTTGGTAAAGGGTGGAAGGCTCGGCCTCTCGCCTAGTGTTTTGTTCCACTCTTGCCGCCCTAGTTTCCGTCATATCGGTGTTATGTTCCCAGATTTTGCGTTCCTTACGCGGTTGGGTTATAATGGGAACCCCTTGATAGTTCGCCTTGATTAAAGCTTTTCCAGTAATGCCCAACATTGGTCTTACCATTTGCCACCTAGCCTTTTCTTTCCCTTGTGTTCTGTAGACTCAAGGGTCATCTTATTTTAACCCCCCCCC
>NC_041380.1:7848910-7861120 GCF_002162155.2 Triticum dicoccoides
GCTCCTCTGAGTGTTGGTCCAAACTAGAGCCCCTTGCAGCGCCACCTCGGGGAAACTCGAGGGCTGGTTTTAGTTGTACGGATTGCTTATCTGAGTGTGCCCTGAGAAAGAGATATGTGCAGCTCCTATCGGGATTTGTCGGCACTTTCGGGCGGTGTTGCTGGTCTTGTTTTAACCTGTGGAAGTGTCTTGAATTACCGAGATACCGAGTCTGATCGGAACGTCTTGGGAGGAGGTCTATTCCTTCGTTGACCGTGAGAGCTTGTCATGGGCTAAGTTGGGACTCCCCTGCAGGGGTTGAACTTTCGAAAGCCGTGCCCGCGGTTATGGGCAGATGGGAATTTGTTAATGTCCGGTTGTACATAACTTGAACCTTAATTAATTAAAATGAATCAACTGAGTGTGTTACCGTGATGGCCTCTTCTCGGCGGAGTCCGGGAAGTGGACACGGTGTTGGAGTAATGTTTGCGTAGGTTTATTGCTAGTTTCTCGCTCGCGCTTTGCCTCCTCTTCTCGCTCTATTTTGCGAATAAGTTAGCCACCATATTGTTGGGGAACGTAGTAATTTCAAAAAAATTCCTACGCACACGCAAGATCAAGGTGATGCATAGCAATGAGAGGAGAGTGTGATCTATGTACCCTTTGTAGATCGACAACGGAAGCGTTTGGTTGATGTAGTCATACGTCTTCACGGCCCCACCGATCAAGCACCGAAACTACGGCACCTCGAGTTCTAGCACACGTTCAGCTCGATGACGATCCCCGGACTCTGATCCAGCAAAGTGTCGGGGAAGAGTTCCGTCAACACGACGGCGTGGTGATGATCTTGATGTACTACTGCAGCAGGGCTTCGCCTAAACTCCGCTACAATATTATCGAGGACTATGGTGGAAGGGGGCACCGCACACGGCTAAGAATATGATCACGTGGATCAACTTGTGTCTCTCTGGGGTGCCCCTGCCTTCGTATATAAAGGACCAAGAGGGGGAGGCCAGCCGGCCACATATGGCGCGCCAGGAGGAGTCCTACTCCCTCCGGGAGTAGGACTTCTCCCCCAATCCTTGTTGGAATAGGATTCATGAGGTGGAAAAGAGAGAGAGAGAAGGAGGAGGGCGCCGACCCCCTCTCTCGTTGTCCTATTCGGACTAGGGGGGAGGGGCGCGCGGCCCAAGCCCTGGCTGCCTCTCCTCTTCTTCCACTATGGCCCATTAAGGCCCATATAGCTCCCGGCGGGTTCCGGTAACCTCCCGGTACTCCGGTAAAATCCCGATTTCACCCGGAACACTTCCGATATCTAAACATAGGCTTCCAATATATCAATCTTTATATCTCGACCATTTCGAGACTCCTCGTCATGTCCGTGATCACATCCGGGACTCCGAACAAACTTCGGTACATCAAAATGCATAAACTCATAATAAAACTGTCATCGTAACCTTAAGCGTGCGGACCCTACGGCTTCGAGAACAATGTAGACATGACCGAGACACGTCTCCGGTCAATAACCAATAGCGGAACCTGGATGCTCATATTGGCTCCTACATATTCTATGAAGATCTTTATCGGTCAGACCGCATAACAACATACGTTGTTCCCTTTGTCATCGGTATGTTACTTGCCCGAGATTCGATCGTCGGTATTCCAATACCTAGTTCAATCTCGTTACCGGCAAGTCTCTTTACTCGTTCTGTAATACATCATCCGGCAACTAACTCATTAGTTGCAATGCTTGCAAGGCTTAAGTGATGTGCATTACCGAGAGGGCCCAAAGATACCTCTCCGACAATCGGAGTGACAAATCCTAATCTCGAAATACGCCAACCCAACATTTACCTTTGCAGACACCTGTAGAGCTCCTTTATAATCACCTAGTTACGTTGTGACGTTTGGCAGCACACAAAGTGTTCCTCCGGCAAACGGGAGTTGCATAATCTCATAGTCATAGGAACATGTATAAGTCATGAAGAAAGCAATAGCAACATACTAAACGATCGGGTGCTAAGCTAATGGAATGGGTCATGTCAATCAGATCATTCACTTAATGATGTGATCCCGTTAATCAAATAACAACTCATTGTTCATGGTTAGGAAACATAACCATCTTTGATTAACGAGCTAGTCAAGTAGAGGCATACTAGTGACACTTTGTTTGTCTATGTATTCACACATGTATTATGTTTCCGGTTAATACAATTCTAGCATGAATAATAAACATTTATCATGATATAAGGAAATAAATAATAACTTTATTATTGCCTCTAGGGCATATTTCCTTCAGTCTCCACTTGCACTAGAGTCAATAATCTAGATTACACAGTAATGATTCTAACACCCATGGAGCCATGGTGCTGATCATGTTTTGCTCGTGGAAGAGGCTTAGTCAACGGGTCTGCAATATTCAGATCCGTATGTATCTTGCAAATCTCTATGTCTCCCACCTGGACTAGATCCCGGATGGAATTGAAGCGTCTCTTGATGTGCTTGGTTCTCTTGTGAAATCTGGATTCCTTTGCCAAGGCAATTGCACCAGTATTTTCACAAAAGATTTTCATTGGACCCGATGCACCAGGTATGACACCTAGATCGGATATGAACTCCTTCATCCAGTCTCCTTCATTTGCTGCTTCCGAAGCAGCTATGTACTCCGCTTCACATGTAGATCCCGCTACAACGCTTTGTTTAGAACTGCACCAACTGACAGCTCCACCTTTTAATGTAAACACGTATCCGGTTTGCAATTTAGAATCGTCCGGATCTGTGTCAAAGCTTGCATCAACGTAACCTTTTACGATGAGCTCTTTGTCACCTCCATATATGAGAAACATATCCTTAGTCCTTTTCAGGTATTTCAGGATGTTCTTGACCGTTGTCCAGTGATCCACTCCTGGATTACTTTGGTATCTCCCTGCTAGACTTATAGCAAGGCACACATCAGGTCTGGTACACAGCATTGCATACATGATAGAGCCTATGGCTGAAGCATAGGGAACATCTTTCATATTCTCTCTATCTTCTCCATTGGTCGGGCATTGAGTCTTACTCAACTTCACACCTTGTAACACAGGCAAGAACCCTTTCTTTGCTTGATCCATTTTGAACTTTTTCAAAACTTTGTCAAGGTATGTGGTTTGTGAAAGTCCAATTAAGCGTCTTGATCTATCTCTATAGATCTTAATGCCTAATATGTAAGCAGCTTCACCGAGGTCTTTCATTGAAAAACTTTTATTCAAGTATCCCTCTATGCTATCCAGAAATTCTACATCATTTCCAATTAGTAATATGTCATCCACATATAATATCAGAAATGCTACAAAGCTCCCACTCACTTTCTTGTAAATACAGGCTTCTCCAAAAGTCTGTATAAAACCAAATGCTTTGATCACACTATCAAAACGTTTATTCCAACTCCGAGAGGCTTGCACCAGTCCATAAATTTGATCGCTGGAGCTTGCACACTTTGTTAGCTCCCTTTGGATCGACAAAACCTTCTGGTTGCATCATATACAACTCTTCTTCCAGAAATCCATTCAGGAATGCAGTTTTGACATCCATCTGCCAAATTTCATAATCATAAAATGCGGCAATTGCTAACATGATTCGGACAGACTTAAGCATCGCTACGGGTGAGAAGGTCTCATTGTAGTCAATCCCTTGAACTTGCCGAAAACCTTTTGCGACAAGTCGAGCTTGTAGACAGTAATATTACCGTCGGCGTCAGTCTTCTTCTTGAAGATCCATTTATTCTCAATTGCTTGCCGATCATCGGGCAAGTCAACCAAAGTCCATACTTTGTTCTCATACATGGATCCCATCTCAGATTTCATGGCTTCAAGCCACTTTGCGGAATCTGGGCTCACCATCGCTTCTTCATAGTTCGTAGGTTCATCATGATCTAGTAGCATGACTTCCAGAACAGGATTACCGTACCACTCTGGCGCGGATCTTACTCTGGTTGATCTACGAGGTTCAGTAGTATCTTGTTCTGAAGTTTCATGATCATTATCATTAGCTTCCTCACTAACTGGTGTAGGTGTCACTGAAACAGTTTTCTGTGATGCACTACTTTCCAATAAGGGAGCAGGTACAGTTACCTCGTCAAGTTCTACTTTCCTCCCACTCACTTCTTTCGAGAAAAACTCCTTCTCCAGAAAGTTTCCGAATTTAGCAACAAAAGTCTTGCCTTCGGATCTGTGATAGAAGGTGTATCCAATAGTCTCCTTTGGATATCCTATGAAGACACATTTCTCCGATTTGGGTTCGAGCTTATCAGGTTGAAGCTTTTTTACATAAGCATCGCAGCCCCAAACTTTCAGAAACGACAACTTTGGTTTCTTGCCAAACCACAGTTCATAAGGTGTCGTCTCAACGGATTTTGATGGTGCCCTATTTAATGTGAATGCGGCCGTCTCTAGAGCGTATCCCCAAAACGATAGCGTAAATCAGTAAGAGACATCATAGATCGCACCATATCTAGTAAAGTACGATTACGACGTTCGGACACACCATTACGCTGTGGTGTTCCGGGTGGCGTGAGTTGCGAAACTATTCCACATTGTTTCAAATGTACACCAAACTCGTAACTCAAATATTCTCCTCCACGATCAGATCGTAGAAATTCTATTTTCTTGTTACGATGATTTTCAACTTCACTCTGAAATTCTTTGAACTTTTCAAACATTTCAGACTTATGTTTCATTAAGTAGATATACCCATATCTGCTTAAGTCATCTGTGAAGGTGAGAAAATAACGATATCCGCCACGAGCCTCAATATTCATCGGGCCACATACATCTGTATGTATGATTTCCAACAAATTTGTTGCTCTCTTCATAGTACCGGAGAACGGTGTTTTAGTCATCTTGCCCATGAGGCACAGTTTGCAAGTACCAAGTGATTCATAATCAAGTGATTCCAAAAGTCCATCGGTATGGAGTTTCTTCATGCGCTTTACACCGATATGACCTAAACGGCAGTGCCACAAATAAGTTGCACTATCATTATCAACTCTGCATCTTTTGGCTTCAACACTATGAATATGTGTGTTACTACTATCGAGATTTAATAAAAATAGACCACTCTTTAAGGGTGCATGACCATAAAAGATATTACTCATATAAATAGAACAACCATTATTCTTAGATTTAAATGAATAACCGTCTCGCATTAAACAAGATCCAGATATAATGTTCATGCTTAACGCTGGCACCAAATAACAATTATTTAGGTCTAATATTAATCCCGAAGGTAGATGTAGAGGTAGCGTGCCGACTGCGATCACATCGACTTTGGAACCGTTTCCCACGCGCATCGTCACCTCGTCCTTTGCCAATCTTCGCTTAATCCGTAGTCCCTGTTTCGAGTTGCAAATATTAGCAACAGAACCAGTATCAAATACCCAGGTGCTACTGCGAGCATTAGTAAGGTATACATCAATAACATGTATATCATATATACCTTTGTTCACCTTGCCATCCTTCTTATCCGCCAAATACTTGGGGCAGTTCCGCTTCCAGTGACCAGTATGCTTGCAGTAGAAGCACTCAGTTTCAGGCTTAGGTCCAGGTTTGGGTTTCTTCTCTTGAGTAGCAACTTGCTTGCCGTTCTTTTTGAAGTTCCCCTTCTTCTTCCCTTTGCCCTTTTTCTTGAAACTAGTGGTCTTGTTGACCATCAACACTTGATGCTCCTTTTTGATTTCTACCTCCGCAGCTTTTAGCATTGCGAAGAGCTCGGGAATAGTCTTGTTCATCCCTTGCATATTATAGTTCATCACGAAGCTCTTGTAGCTTGGTGGCAGTGATTGGAGAATTCTGTCAATGACGTCATCTGGAAGATTAACTCCCAATTGAATCAAGTGATTATTATACCCAGACGTTTTGAGTATATGCTCACTGACAGAACTGTTCTCCTCCATCTTGCAGCTATAGAACTTATTGGAGACTTCGTATCTCTCAATCCGGGCATTTGCTTGAAATATTAACTTCAACTCCTGGAACATCTCATATGCTCCATGACGTTCAAAACGTCGTTGAAGTCCCGATTCTAAGCCGTAAAGCATGGCACACTGAACTATTGAGTAGTAATCAGCTTTGCTCTGCCAGACGTTCATAACATCCGGCGTTGCTCCTGCAGCAGGCCTGGCACCTAGCGGTGCTTCCAGGACGTAATTCTTCTGTGCAGCAATGAGGATAATCCTCAAGTTACGGACCCAGTCCGTGTAATTGCTACCATCATCTTTCAACTTTGCTTTCTCAAGGAACGCATTAAAATTCAATGGAACAATAGCACGAGCCATCTATCTACACGCATAAACAAGCAAGATACTTATCAGGTACTAAGTTTCATGATAAATTTAAGTTCAGTTAATTTACTTAAAGAACTCCCACTTAGATAGACATCCCTCTAATCCTCTAAGTGATTACGTGATCCAAATCAACTAAACCATGTCCGATCATCACGTGAGATGGAGTAGTTTCATTGGTGAACATCATTATATTGATCATATCTACTATATGATTCACGCTCGACCTTTCGGTCTCCGTGTTCCGAGGCCATATCTGTATATGCTTGGCTCGTCAAGTATAACATGAGTATTCCACGTGTGCAACTGTTTTGCACCCATTGTATTTGAACGTAGAGCCTATCACACCCGATCATCACGTGGTGTCTCAGCACGAAGAACTTTCGCAACGGTGCATACTCAGGGAGAACACTTCTTGATAATTAGTGAGAGATCATCTTATAATGCTACCGTCAATCAAAGCAAGATAAGATGCATAAAAGATAAACATCACATGCAATCAATATAAGTGATATGATATGGCCATCATCATCTTGTGCTTGTGATCTCCATCTCCGAAGCACCGTCATGATCACCATCGTCACCGGCGTGACACCTTGATCTCCATCGTAGCATCGTTGTCGTCTCGCCAAGCTTGTGCTTCCACGACTATCGCTACCGTTTAGTGATAAAGTAAAGCATTACATCGCGATTGCATTGCATACAATAAAGCGACAACCATATGGCTCCTGCCAGTTGCCGATAACTCGGTTACAAAACATGATCATCTCATACAATAAAATTCAGCATCATGTCTTGACCATATCACATCACAACATGCCCTGCAAAATAAGTTAGACATCCTCTACTTTGTTGTTGCAAGTTTTACGTGGGTGCTACGGGCTTAAGCAAGAACTAATCTTACCTACGCATCAAAACCACAATGATAGTTTGTCAAGTTGGTGATGTTTTAACCTTCGCAAGGACCGGGCGTAGCCACACTTGGTTCAACTAAAGTTGGAGAAACTGTCACCCACAAGCCACCTCTGTGCAAAGCACGTCGGGAGAACCGGTCTCGCGTAAGCGTACGCGTCTGGGCCGCTTCATCCAACAATACCGCCGAACCAAAGTATGACATGCTGGTAAGCAGTATGACTTATATCGCCCACAACTCACTTGTGTTCTACTCGTGCATATAACATCAACATATAAAACCTAGGCTTTGATACCACTGTTGGGGAACGTAGTAATTTCAAAAAAATTCCTACGCACACGCAAGATCATGGTGATGCATAGCAACGAGAGGAGAGTGTGATCTACGTACCCTTTGTAGATCGACAACGGAAGCGTTTGGTTGATGTAGTCGTACGTCTTCATGGCCCGACCGATCAAGCACCGAAACTACGGCACCTCCGAGTTCTAGCACACGTTCAGCTCGATGACGATCCCCAAACTCCGATCCAGCAAAGTGTCGGGGAAGAGTTCCGTCAGCACGACGGCGTGGTGACGATCTTGATGTACTACTACAGCAGGGCTTCGCCTAAACTCCGCTACAATATTATCGAGGACTATAGTGGAAGGGGGCACCGCACACGGCTAAGAATATGATCACGTGGATCAACTTGTGTCTCTCTGGGGTGCCCCTGCCTCCGTATATAAAGGACCAAGAGGGGGAGGCCGGCCGGCCACATATGGCGCGCCAGGAGGAGTCCTACTCCCTCCGGGAGTAGGACTTCTCCCCCAATCCTTGTTGGAATAGGATTCATGAGGTGGAAAAGAGAGAGAAAGAAGGAGGAGGCGCCGGCCCCGTCTCTCCTTGTCCTATTCGGACTAGGGGGGAGGGGCGCACGGCCCAAGCCCTGGCTGCCTCTCCTCTTCTTCCACTATGGCCCATTAAGGCCCATATAGCTCCCGGGGGGTTCCGGTAACCTCCCGGTACTCCGGTAAAATCCCGATTTCACCCGGAACACTTCCGATATCCAAACATAGGCTTCCAATATATAAATATTTATGTCTCGACCATTTCGAGACTCCTCGTCATGTCCGTGATCACATCCGGCACTCCGAACAAACTTTGGTACATCAAAATGCATAAACTCATAATAAAACTGTCATCGTAACCTTAAGCATGCGGATCCTACGGGTTCGAGAACAATGTAGACATGACCGAGATACGTCTCCGGTCAATAACCAATAGCGGAACCTGGATGCTCATATTGGCTCCTACATATTCTACGAAGATCTCTATCGGTCAGACCGCATAACAACATACGTTGTTCCCTTTGTCATCGGTATGTTACTTGCCCGAGATTCGATCGTCGGTATTCCAATACCTAGTTCAATCTCGTTACCGGCAAGTCTCTTTACTCGTTCTGTAATACATCATCCCGCAACTAACTCATTAGTTGCAATGCTTGCAAGGCTTAAGTGATGTGCATTACCGAGAGGGCCCAGAGATACCTCTCCGACAATCGGAGTGACAAATCCTAATCTCGAAATACGCCAACCCAACATTTACCTTTGGAGACACCTGTAGAGCTCCTTTATAATCACCCAGTTACGTTGTGACGTTTGGTAGCACACAAAGTGTTCCTCCGGCAAACGGGAGTTGTGTAATCTCATAGTCATAGGAACATGTATAAGTCATGAAGAAAGCAATAGCAACATACTAAACGATCGGGTGCTAAGCTAATGGAATGGGTCATGTCAATCAGATCATTCACTTAATGATGTGATCCCGTTAATCAAATAACAACTCATTGTTCATGGTTAGGAAACATAACCATCTTTGATTAACGAGCTAGTCAAGTAGAGGCATACTAGTGACACTTTGTTTGTCTATGTATTCACACATGTATTATGTTTCCGGTTAATACAATTCTAGCATGAATAATAAACATTTATCATGATATAAGGAAATAAATAATAACTTTATTATTGCCCCTAGGGCATATTTTCTTCACATATTTGCTAGTCGCTTGCTGCAGCTCCACTTATGTTTACCTTGCCATACATATAAGCCTAAATAGTCTTGATCGCGAGGGTGCGAGATTGTTGAGTCCCTGTGGCTCACAGATTACTATTACACCAGATGCAGGGCCTGATGATTCTGCTCCAGCAGACGCGTATGAGCTCAAGTGGGAGTTCGACGAAGACTCTCAACGTTACTATGTTTCCTTTCCCGATGATCAGTAGTGGTGCACAGTTGGGGTGATTGGGACCGTGTCGCATGTTGGGTTCTCTTTTATTTTCGCGCCGTAGTCGGGCCATGAGTGTTTGGATGATGTAATGTTATTTATGTACTTGATTGACGTGGCGAGTGTAAGCCAACTATGTTATCTCCCCTTTTATTATCATATTACATGGGATGTTGTGAAGATTGCCTAACTTGTGACATATGCCTTCAATGCGATTATGTCTCTAAGTCGTGCCTCGACACGTGGGAGCTATAGTCGCATCGAGGGTGTTACAAGTTGGTATCAGAGCAACCTCAGGCAAACTCGATGGGTCGAAATGATTCAAGAGTATAATCCGAGTATCAAGTATAATCCAGGCAAGGCCAATGTGATTGCTGACGCTCTGAGGAGAAAAGCTTACTGCAACAGTCTGATTCTCAAGCCTTATCAACCCGAGCTTTGTGAAGCTTTCCGCAAACTTAATCTGCAAGTTGTTCCTCAAGGTTTCCTCGCCAACCTTCAAGTCTCTCCTACCTTGGAAGACCAGATTCGCCAAGCCCAACTTCTTGATGCTATGGTGAAAAAGGTGAAGATTGGGATTGCCAAGAGTCAGTCCAAGTACAAGTGCTACCGCCTTGATGACAAGGACACTCTCTTCTTCGAGGATCGTATTGTTGTACCCAAAGGTGACCTCCGTAAAGTGATCATGAACGAGGCTCACAATTATCTCCTCTCCATCCACCCTGGGAGCACGAAGATGTATCAGGACCTCAAGCAAGCTTATTGGTGGACTCGAATGAAGCGCGAGATCGCTCAATTCGTGAATGAATGTGATGTCTGCAGAAGAGTGAAGGCAGAACACCTAAGGCCAGCTGGTCTCCTCCAACCTCTTGTCATTCCAGAATGGAAGTTTGACCACATTGAAATGGACTTCGTGACTGGTTTTCCAAAGTCCAAGCATGGCAATGATGCTATATTCGTTGTCATCGACAAACTCACCAAAGTGGCTCACTTTCTGCCTATCAAAGAGTCGATCACTGCAGCTCATTGGCGGAACTCTATACCTCTCGTATTATCTCTCTGCACGGTATTCCTCAAGTGATCTCTTTAGACCGTGATAGCATCTTTACCTCGAAGTTTTGGGATTCTTTTCAGAAGGCCATGGGCACGAACATCCGCTTCAGCACAGCTTCTCATCCTCAAACTAGCGGTCAAGTCTAGCGTGTCAACCAGATTCTTGAAGATATGCTCAGGGCTTGTGTGATCTCTTTCGTCATGAAGTGGGAGGATTGTCTTCCTTATGTTGAATTCTCCTACAACAACAATTTTCAAGCAAGTTCGGGCAAGGCCCCTTTTGAAATTCTGTATGGCAGGAAGTGCCGTACCCCTCTCAACTGGTCTGAAACCGGTGAATGTCAGCTTTTGGGTAATGACTTAATCACAGAGGCAGAAGAAATGTGCAAAGTCATTCGAGATAACCTCAAAGCAGCCCAATCCCGTCAGAAGAGCTACTATGATAGTAAGCACTGTGATTTGGCTTTCGAGATCGGAGATCATGTTTACCTCCGCGTCTCTCCCATGAAAGGTACTCGTCGCTTCGGTATCAAAGGGAAGCTTGCCCCCAGATACGTGGGACCTTTCAAGATTGTCAGCAAGAGAGGCGACCTCGCCTATCAACTTGAGCTTCCTTCAAACTTTGCAAATGTTCATGACTTGTTCCATGTCTCTCAGCTTCGAAAGTGCTTCAAGACTCCTGACCGCACCGTCAACTTCGAGGACATTGAGCTCCAAGAAGATCTCTCTTATTGTGAGCACCCAGTTGCTATTCTTGAAGAGACTGAACGCAAGACTCGCAACAAGTCAATCAAATTTCTCAAAATCAAGTGGTCACACCATTCCGACCGTGAAGCTACCTGGGAACGCGAGGATCACCTCCGTTCTGAGTACCCGGTGTTCTTTCAGTCCTAGATCTCGGGACGAGATCCTTTCGTAGTGGTGGAGTGTTGTAACACCCCGGATGTAACTTTCCCAATTTGTACTCCAACTCTTGCCATTTCCGGCGCTAAGTTATATTTATTTCCTCGGTTTCACGTTTTGTCTCCGTGTGTTGTTGTCATTGTCATGCTTCTCATATCATGTCATCATGTGCATTGCATTTGCGTACATGTTCGTCTCATGCATTCGAGCATTTTCCCCGTTGTCCGTTTTGCATTCCGGCGCTTCGTTCTCCTCCGGTGGCCATTTCTAGCTTTCTTTCGTGCGTGGGGATTAAACATTTCCGGATTGGACCAAGACTTGCCAAGCGGCCTTGGTTTACTACCGGTAGACCGCCTGTCAAGTTTCGTATCATTTGGACTTCGTTTCATACTCCAACGGTTAACCGAGGGAGCGAAAAGGCCTCGTGTGTGTTGCAGCCCAACACCCCTCCAATTTGGCCCAAAACCCACCTAACTCTGCTCCATCATCTAGAGCGTTCGATCACAATCGCGTGGCCGAAAACCGCACCTCATTTGGACTCTCCTAGCTCCCTCTATGGCTATAAGTAGATTCCCTCCGTTTTCGGATCTCCTTCCTCCTCGAAACCCTAAAAATCGCTCCCGCCGTCTCCGGACATGTCCGCCGTCCGCCGAACGTCTTTGCGCCGCCACCCGCAGCCAATGGGCACGTGACATGTCACCACCGCCGCCGCCACTCCCGCCGGCCCGCCCAGGCCCGAGGCGGGCCCTCTCCTGCGCCATCCGGGCCGCCTCGCCCGCC
>NC_041380.1:7861418-7877533 GCF_002162155.2 Triticum dicoccoides
GCCCTCGTCGCTCCGGCGACCCGCGCCGGCCGGAGCCGCCCCGGCAGCCGCCTCCCCGACCTCCTCCGGCGACGTCCCGCTCCGGCCGTGAACAGTGCTCGCCGGAGTTTGCCTCGTTTTGCGTGCCACCAAACCCTACATCCAGATCTGGGAGGTTGTTTTTTTCCTAAGTCCTTGAAATTTCAGTCCATGTGCACATGTTCGCGGCTCCGTAACTTTGCATCCTTAGCTCCGATTCATGCATATAGCATATCAAAATGTTCATCTCAGGGAGTACATCATTTCATTCCATTGCATCATTTTCATTTGAGCTCATCTTGATGCCCGAAATGCTGTTAGAAGAGGGCTACTTGAGATTATTGTCAGATCTGCTACTCCGTTTAGCACTTTTGTCATTTTTGCCATGATTATTGTGTGCATGCTATGCCCGTGAGTTCTACATATGTTTTGTTAAGGGTTTTGTCATATTTCCAGAGGTGCAACCCATGTATTTTTGTGATGTGTGTGGTGACTTGTGCAAGCTTGCAAAGTGGTGCACTTGCTAATTCTGTTTTCAGGGACTTAGCAATTTCACTAAGTCCTGGAGCTGTTTATCTCATGATGTCATATGTTCTTGTTGTTTCCTAGTGATCTGTGCCTCTTTTGAGGATGATCAGTAAGGATGTTTTGTTAATCTTGTAGTGATCTATTCATCCATGCCTTTGTTTGCAATTATGGAGCACCCTAGCTTGAGTCAATCGAGCTCTACTTTTGCTACCTTGTGAATCTGGGCAGATTGTCAACTTGTTTGCAATTTTGCCGGTGATGTTGTAGTTGATCCGTGCATGCTATGCTATTGTTCTTGCCATGTCTAGCTTGCATTTTGTGCCTTCTTGATGGATGTATGCTTGTCTTGCCATGACTTGCACCGTAGTGAGTGCACAGAGCTCGTAAACATGCCTACTTGAGTTATATTTCAGCATGTGTCAGTTTTCACTAAGTCTGAAAACTGATTATGTTTTTGCTATGTTCACATGCTTGCAATTGTATTTTCTGATCCCTTTTGGCTCAAGGTCACTAAGGGACTTTTGTTAAGCTCTTTGAGTAGCTCCATGACATGCTTTACTTTGCCATGTTCAGGTCTTGTAGCATGTAGTTTTGTTGCTCCGAAGAGGGCTACCTGATCTGAAATTCCAGACAAGTGTTGATTTCACTAAGTCTGAGATCTGTTTGCCATATGCATTTTTGCCATGCTTGTTTGAACCTGTTAATGGATGAATTGGCCGTAGCTCAGTGCTAGACTTTTGTTAAGCATCTTGTGTGCATCCCTGTCATGTATTTTGTTGTCATGTTTGGGTGCTGTAGCATGTTCATTTCGTTGCATTTAGATGCCTACTTGCTGTAAATCGCAGACCGGTGTCATTTTTGAATCGCTTGCCATTTCCAAACCGTAACTCCGATTCCGGTGTTCTTTATATCGTTTTCAAGAAATTTCATCTCATCTTTCCAGTGGCACACTTGGTTTTCCATGTTGAGGCCAGGTTCATGCATTCCCTGTCATATCTTGCATTTTGCATCCCGCATAGCATATCATCATTGCATCATATTGCTTGATCCTTGCACGTGGTTGATTGTATCCTTGTTGCTTGTTTGTCTTGTCTGGGTAGAGCCGGGAGACGAGTTCACTAACGAGGAGCCCGTTGAGTTTGCTTTCGAGGATCCAGTCAACTCTGACAACTGTGCAGGCAAGATGATCACACCCTCGAAATCACTACTATCTTTGCTATGCTAGTTTGCTCGCTCTTTTGCTATGCCATTGCTACGATGCCTACCACTTGATTTCAAGCCTCCCAAATTGCCATGTCAAACCTCTAACCCACCATTTCCTAGCAAACCGTTGATTGGCTATGTTACCGCTTCGCTCAGCCCCTCTTATAGCGTTGCTAGTTGCAGGTGAAGATTGGAGGCCGTTCCTTGTTGGAACATTTATTTACTTGTTGGGATATCATTATATTGCCATGTTATCTTAATGCATCTATATACTTGGTAAAGGGTGGAAGGCTCGGTCTCTCGCCTAGTGTTTTGTTCCACTCTTGCCGCCCTAGTTTCCTTCATATCGGTGTTATGTTCCCGGATTTTGCGTTCCTTACGCGGTTGGGTTATAATGGGAAACCCTTGATAGTTCACCTTGACTAAAGCTTTTCCAGCAATGCCCAACATTGGTCTTACCATTTGCCACCTAGCCTTTTCTTTTCCTTGTGTTCTGCAGACTCAAGGGTCATCTTATTTTAACCCCCCCGGGCCAGTGCTCCTCTGAGTGTTGGTCCAAACTAAAGCCCCTTGCAGCGCCACCTCGGGGAAACTCGAGGGCTGGTTTTAGTTGTACGGATTTCTTATCTGAGTGTGCCCTGAGAAAGAGATATGTGCAGCTCCTGTCGGGATTTGTCGGCACATTCGGGCGGTGTTGTTGGTCTTGTTTTAACCTGTCGAAGTGTCTTGAATTACCGAGATACCGAGTCTGATCGGAACGTCTTGGGAGGAGGTCTATTCCTTCGTTGACCATGAGAGCTTGTCATGGGCTAAGTTGGGACTCCCCTGCAGGGATTGAACTTTCGAAAGCCGTGTCCGCGGTTATGGGCAGATGGGAATTTGTTAATGTCCGGTTGTAGATAACTTGAACCTTAATTAATTAAAATGAAGTGGGAAGTGGACACGGTGTTGGAGTAATGTTTGCGCAGGTTGCTTGCTAGTTTCTCGCTCGCGCTTTGCCTCCTCTTCTCGCTCTCTTTTGCGAATAAGTTAGCCACCATATTTGCTAGTCGCTTGCTGCAGCTCCACTTATGTTTACCTTGCCATACCTATAAGCCTAAATAGTGTTGATCGCGAGGGTGCGAGATTGCTGAGTCCCTGTGGCTCACAGATTACTATTACTCCAGATGCAGGGCCTGATGATTCCGCTCCAGCAGACGCGTATGAGCTCAAGTGGGAGTTCGACGAAGACTCTCAACGTTACTATGTTTCCTTTCCCGATGATCAGTAGTGGTGCCCAGTTGGGGGTGATTGGGACCGTGTCGCATGTTGGGTTCTCTTTCATTTTGGCGCCGTAGTCGGGCCATGAGTGTTTGGATGATGTAATGTTATTTATGTACTTGATTGACGTGGCGAGTGTAAGCCAACTATGTTATCTCCCCTTTTATTATCATATTACATGGGATGTTGTGAAGATTGCCTAACTTGCGACATATGCCTTCAATGCGATTATGTCTCTAAGTCGTGCCTCGACACGTGGGAGCTATAGTCGCATCGAGGGTGTTACATAAACTTTTCTATTTTCGTCTTTCTTCTCGTAGCCAAAGGATTGTTCCACGTACACTTCTTCTGTGAGATCGCCGTTGAGGAAAGCGGATTTAACATCCATGTGATGAACCTTCCAATCCTCTTGTGCTGCCAAAACTAGGAGCACTCTCACTGTCTTGAGTCAAGCAAACGGTGCAAACACCTCCTCATAGTCAACTCCTTGATGTTGTACGTAGCCCTTTGCAACGAGTCTTGCCTTGTACTTTACAGTGGCACCCTTCATGTCCTTCTTCAACTTGTAAACCCACTTCAAACCTATGGCCTTTTGGTTCGGAGGTCGGGTTACCAAAGTCCACGTCCCATTGCTCTCGATCGCCTTCATCTCCTCATCCATGGCGTGCATCCAACTTGAACTTTTGCTCGCCTCTACGGAGTTCGCCGACTCCTCAACTCCGAGTAAACACAAATCGGAGTACTCGAGCGTAACTGGCTTTGCGTACTTGTAGACTTTCTTGAGGCTCTTGTAGCGACGAGGCCCGGAACAATCCGTCGTGGCTTGCGAAGGGGGTGACACAAATTATGTCGGAGTCGATGCACTTGAAGAAGACCGTTGAGTCTCGGGTGTGGTAGATGCCGGATCGTTGGCATCCTCATCGTCGGCGTAGTCGTCGTGACCGTGACTATCATCTTGATTGTCGTTGTCACTATGCGCCTCGTTGTCGAGATCTCCGCCCGTGTCGTGCGCGTCGTTGTCGCTATCACCTTGCAACCCATGCGCGTCGTCGTTGGTGTCGGCACCATGATGATCACTACCATTGTGGCCACCTTGGTTGGGTGTCTTGCCAATCACCTGGACGTCCTCCCCTGCATCATCATCAGTTGGAAATTCAACTGTGAATATGTTACTGTTTAGAGCATCGTCGGCTGCTGCGCTCCAATTCCACGCTTGGTTTTCTTCAAACACGACGTCGCGTGAAATTTGTAGACGCTTGGTTCATGGATTGTAGAAGCGGTATGCCTTGGTGCCGGAACTCCTCTCGTATCCGATGAACACCATCTTGGTGCTACGATCGGCAAGCTTTGAGAGATGCGGCTCCGCCGTCTTCACATGCGCCACGCACCCAAATGTCCGTATATGAGACACATTTGGCTTCCGTCCGTAAATTGCTTCATACGGAGTCTTGTCGATCACTGCCTTCGTTGGAGCCCGGTTGAGAAGATAGACCGCCGTCGAGACAGCTTCTCCCCAAAAAGTCCCCGGCAAGTTCTTGCTCTTGAGTAAACTTCTCGCCATATCAACAACGGTTCGATTGCGCCTTTCAACAACCCCGTTCTGCTGTGGCGTATAAGCTGTCGTGTGGAACCTCTTTATGCCAATCTTCTCGTAGTAGTCGTTGAACTCGTTCGACGTAAACTCTCCGCCGCGATCTGTCCTTAGAGCGCGAACCTTCAGCTTGTGTTCCATCTCCGTTGCAGCCTTCAGCTTTTTAAACGCTTCAAACGCCTCATCTTTAGATCTTAGGAGAACGACCCACATGTATCTCGAGTAGTCATCTACCACAAGAAAGAAGTACTTCTTTCCTCCGTGAGTTGCTGGGGTGATAGGGCCACATAGATCACCATGGAGCAGCTCGAGTGCATCACTTGCACGATAGGTAGACTGAGCAGGGAACGGCCTGGGGTGCTCTTTTCCAACCAAGCACCCATCACATACTCGATCAACATGGTCGATAAACGGCATCCCAGATACCATCTCCATCTTCGACATCTTCTTCAAGGCGTAGAAGTTAACGTGTCCAAATCTAGCATGCCATAACCACGAATCATCATCACTCTTGGTGAGCCAACACTCCGGTTGAGATTGATCAAGGTTGAGGATATAGAGTCTGTTCCGCGTGCGATTCACACGCGCTAGAACGTTTCGGAGGTTGTCGAAGATCGTCATCACTCCGTTCTCGATATCCACCTTGCATCCATTCTCATCAAGTTTCCCGACAGAGATGATGTTGTTGCGAAGCCGTGGGATGTAGTACACTCCGGTGAGTATCCGATGTTCTCCTGTGAGACCCTCGAAGAGGACAGAACCTTGCCCGCAAATCTCCACATTTGAACCATCACCGAACTTGACCGAGCCTTGAACATCATATTCTAGCTCGAGGAACTTCTCCTTGCACCCCGTCATGTGGTTACTGGCACCTGTGTCTAGATACCACGACACATTCTGGCTCCCAGATAACTTTGGTGTTACATTTTTCTCATGAAGTAGCACCTTCCGGTATGGTTTCACAACCGCTGTTTGGACGAGATCACAAACTTCGGCCATCAGAAGACCTGGACGTTCGTCTTCCTGCTTTGCCAAATTTGCCTTGATCTCCCGCTTGTTAGGCTCCACGAGATCACAAACTTCGGCCATCATAAGACCTAGACGTTCGCCTTCCTGCTTCGCCAAATTTTCCTTGATCTCCCGCTTGTTAGGCTCCGGACAATCCTTCGCAAAGTGACCCATCTTGTTGCAGTTATAGCACTTGACCTCGGACATATCCAAGTTCCTTGGCTTCCGCTCTTTAGATCGGTCCGCCTTACCACGACCTTGTGGCTTGCCTTTTCCTTTGCCTTCTTCGGTTTGTCCGCCGCGCTTCGCGTTGCTTGAGCCTTCGCCAACGTTGCGCCTCCCTTTGCTACTTGGGGCCTCCCAATCTGCGCGCGAGTACATGAGTTGGTCACTACCTCCTCCTTTGCCTTTCCGATAGCCACGAGCGTTCTCTTCACATGTCCTCAAGCGTCCGATCACCTCCGTTATGGTCATGTCGTCGATGTCGTAAAGCTGCTCGAGCGTGCCGATGATGTATGTGAATTAATCAGTCACCGAACTGAAAAACTTCTCCACAATCTCGGTCTCCTCGAGCTTTGCACCAAGCGCGCGGATCTCTCCCACCAAAGTAGTCAGACGCATGGCATAGTCGTTCACCGATTCAGTTTCATCCATTTGCAACTTGTGAAATTGGCGCTTCAGCACTTGTACCTGAGCCTTCGTGACGCGATCTTCTCCAATCCTCATCTCTTTGAGTGCGTTCCACGCCTCTCTTGCTGTCTCGAACTCCGCCAATGTCATCAGCACGGAATCTGGCACAAACTGGGCTATGGCGGCCATGGCACCTTCGTCGCACTCCTCGTCGACGTCGTCATCCGTAATGGCCTCCCACACTTATAGGGTTCAGAGAATAATCTTCATCTTCACCGCCCACACGCCATAGTTGGCGTCGGCGAGCATCGGGTACTGGATGGGGATGTTGCGATGCACCTGCACGTTGGCGCCGCCCGTTCTGCCACCACTGGTTGCTAACTTGCCACCCTTCTTCACCTTGTCGCCGTTCTTATTCGCCTTGAAACCACCGTTGCCAGACTTGTTCCCCTTGAAACCGCCGTTGCCGGACTTGACTGACTCAGTGTTGCTGCCCGTCATCGTAGATCGTCGAGGCTCTGATACCAATTGTTGGCTTTTGATCATTGCTAGATCAAATCACTCGAAGCTGTATACACACATACAAGCTAGCAAGCACACAGGCTCACTACTTGATTGATAAACAGTGCCTATGCACTGTCCCGCTTTACGTGTGTACGTGAATCACTAGTAAGCTAGCTAGACTTGCTTCGAGCAATCAACTTTTCCAGCGCCGTCGGCGAAACACAGCGACTTGTAAACTTCGACGAACAAAGCGTGAAGACACCGAATCGATATGATGGCCAAAGGCTCGTATCGAGCCTTGCTTCTCTTTGTTTTGATCTCTTTTCGTTGTACAGATTACAAGGGATATCTTGAGTATATATACTAGCTCAGCTAGCTAACTAGCAGTCCTACTGGGTTAGGAGTTCTAGCACTACACGGACACGTACTCGAGACGTACACGGTGTCATGCTTATTCCTTACATTCACCCCCCTAAGCTTGACATCCTCGTTTCGGCCTGGATCCCATGTGCGACTACTACTATTCATAGTCATAATCTTTGGCATTGCATTTGCCATTTTTCGTAGCATTTCAGGGACCGTCTTTGCTGCCGTCAGCTCGTCCGTGGCTTGACAGCAGCGCTCCTCTTTGACCGCGTCTTCAATCTTCACCTGTTTTTCGGTGCTTGAAAGACTGCCTTTCGCATCTATGAGGGGACATCCTTTGAACCCGAGCGAGACCAAACTTCGGTCTAACTTTGAGTTCCAAGCTCTTGGCGCTTGCTTCAGCCCGTAAAGTGCTTTCTTGAGCTCGTAAACTTTTCTATTTTCGTCTTTCTTCTTGTAGCCAAAGGATTGTTCCACGTACACTTCTTCTGTGAGATCGTCGTTGAGGAAAGCGGATTTAACATCCATGTGATGAACCTTCCAATCCTCTTGTGCTGCCAAAACTAGGAGCACTCTCACTGTCTTGAGTCAAGCAAACGGTGCAAACACCTCCTCATAGTCAACTCCTTGATGTTGTACGTAGCCCTTTGCAACGAGTCTTGCCTTGTACTTTACAGTGGCACCCTTCGTGTCCTTCTTCAACTTGTAAACCCACTTCAAACCTATGGCCTTTTGGTTCGGAGGTCAGGTTACCAAAGTCCACGTCCCATTGCTCTCGGTCGCCTTCATCTCCTCATCCATGGCGTGCATCCAACTTGAACTTTTGCTCGCCTCTACGGAGTTCGCCGACTCCTCAACTCCGAGTAAACACAAATCGGAGTACTCGAGCGTAACTGGCTTTGCGTACTTGTAGACTTTCTTGAGGGTCTTGTAGCAACGAGGCCCGGAACAATCCGTCGTGGCTTGCGAAGGGGGTGACACAAATTATGTCGGAGTCGATGCACTTGAAGAAGACCGTTGAGTCTCGGGTGTGGTAGATGCCGGATCGTTGGCATCCTCATCGTCGGCGTAGTCGTCGTGACCGTGACTATCATCTTGATTGTCGTTGTCACTATGCGCCTCGTTGTCGAGATCTCCGCCCGTGTCATGCGCGTCGTTGTCTCTATCACCTTGCAACCCATGCGCGTCGTCGTTGGTGTCGGCACCATGATGATCACTACCATTGTGGCCACCTTGGTTGGGTGTCTTGCCAATCACCTGGACGTCCTCCCCTGCATCATCATTAGTTGGAAATTCAACTGTGAATATGTTACTGTTTAGAGCATCGTCGGCTGCTGCGCTCCAATTCCACGCTTGGTTTTCTTCAAACACGACGTCGCGTGAAATTTGTAGACGCTTGGTTCATGGATTGTAGAAGCGGTATGCCTTGGTGCCGGAACTCCTCTCGTATCCGATGAACACCATCTTGGTGCTACGATCGGCAAGCTTTGAGAGATGCGGCTCCGCCGTCTTCACATGCGCCACGCACCCAAATGTCCGTATATGAGACACATTCGGCTTCCGTCCGTAAATCGCTTCATACGGAGTCTTGCCGATCACTGACTTCGTTGGAGCCCGGTTGAGAAGATAGACCGCCGTCGAGACAGCTTCTCCCCAAAAAGTCCCCGGCAAGTTCTTGCTCTTGAGTAAACTTCTCGCCATATCAACAACGGTTCGATTGCGCCTTTCAACAACCCCGTTCTGCTGTGGCGTATAAGCTGCCGTGTGGAACCTCTTTATGCCAATCTTCTCGTAGTAGTCGTTGAACTCGTTCGACGTAAACTCTCTGCCGCGATCTGTCCTTAGAGCGCGAACCTTCAGCTTGTGTTCCATCTCCGTTGCAGCCTTCAGCTTTTTAAACGCTTCAAACGCCTCATCTTTAGATCTTAGGAGAACGACCCACATGTATCTCGAGTAGTCATCTACCACAAGAAAGAAGTACTTCTTTCCTCCGTGAGTTGCTGGGGTGATAGGGCCACATAGATCACCATGGAGCAGCTCGAGTGCATCACTTGCACGATAGGTAGACTGAGCAGGGAACGGCCTGCGGTGCTCTTTTCCAACCAAGCACCCATCACATACTCGATCAACATGGTTGATAAACGGCATCCCAGATACCATCTCCATCTTCGACATCTTCTTCAAGGCGTAGAAGTTAACGTGTCCAAATCTAGCATGCCATAACCACGAATCATCATCACTCTTGGTGAGCCAACACTCCGGTTGAGATTGATCAAGGTTGAGGATATAGAGTCTGTTCCGCGTGCGATTCACACGCGCTAGAACGTTTCGGAGGTTGTCGAAGATCGTCATCACTCCGTTCTCGATATCCACCTTGCATCCATTCTCATCAAGTTTCCCGACAGAGATGATGTTGTTGCGAAGCCGTGGGATGTAGTACACTCCGTTGAGTATGCGATGTTCTCCTGTGAGACCCTCGAAGAGGACAGAACCTTGCCCGCAAATCTCCACATTAGCCTTGAACATCATATTTTAGCTCGAGGAACTTCTCCTTGCACCCCGTCATGTGGTTACTGGCACCTGTGTCTAGATACCACGACACATTCTGGCTCCCGGATAACTTTGGTGTTACATTTTTCTCATGAAGTAGCACCTTCCAGTTTGGTTTCACAACCGCTGTTTGGACGAGATCACAAACTTCGGCCATCAGAAGACCTGGACGTTCGTCTTCCTGCTTTGCCAAATTTGCCTTGATCTGCGGCTTGTTAGGCTCCACGAGATCACAAACTTCGGCCATCAGAAGACCTGGACGTTCACCTTCCTGCTTCGCCAAATTTGCCTTGATCTCCCGCTTGTTAGGCTCCGGATAATCCTTCGCAAAGTGACCCATCTCGTTGCAATTATAGCACTTGACCTCGGACATATCCAAGTTCCTTGGCTTCCGCTCTTTAGATCGGTCCGCCTTACCACGACCTTGTGGCTTGCCTTTTCCTTTGCCTTCTTCGGTTTGTCCGCCGCGCTTCGCGTTGCTTGAGCCTTCGCCAACATTGCGCCTCCCTTTGCTACTTGGGGCCTCCCAATCTATGCGCGAGTACATGAGTTGGTCACTACCTCCTCCTTTGCCTTTCCGACAGCCACGAGCATTCTCTTCCCATGTGCGCAAGCGTCCGATCGCCTCCGTTATGGTCATGTCGTCGATGTCGTAAAGCTGCTCGAGCATGCCGATGATGTATGTGAATTTATCAGTCACCGAACTGAAAAACTTCTCCACAATCTCGGTCTCCTCGAGCTTTGCACCAAGCGCGCGGATCTCTCCCACCAAAGTAGTCAGACGCATGGCATAGTCGTTCACCGATTCAGTTTCCTCCATCTGCAACTTGTGAAATTGGCGCTTCGGCACTTGTGCCCGAGCCTTCGTGACGCGATCTTCTCCAATCCTCATCTCTTTGAGTGCGTTCCACGCCTCTCTTGCTGTCTCGAACTCCGCCAATGTCATCAGCACGGAATCTGGCACAGACTGGGCTATGGCGGCCATGGCACCTTCGTCGCACTCCTCGTCGACGTCGTCGTCCGTAATGGCCTCCCACACTCGTAGGGTTCAGAGAATAATCTTCATCTTCACCGCTCACACGCCGTAGTTGGCGTCGGTGAGCATCGGGTACTGGATGGGGATATTGCGATGCGCCTGCATGTTGGCGCCGCCCGTTCCGCCACCACTGGTTGCTAACTTGCCGCCCTTCTTCACCTTGTCGCCGTTCTTGTTCGCCTTGAAACCGCCGTTACCAGACTTGTTTCCCTTGAAACCGCCGTTGCCGGACTTGACTGACTCAGTGTCGCTGTCCGTCATCGTAGATCGTCGAGGCTCTGATACCAATTGTTGGCTTTTGATCGTTGCTAGATCAAATCACCCGAAGCTGTATACACACATACAAGCTAGCAAGCACACAGGCTCACTGCTTGATTGATAAACAGTGCCTATGCACTGTCCCGCTTTACGTGTGTACGTGAATCACTAGTAAGCTAGCTAGACTTGCTTCGAGCAATCAACTTTTCCGGCGCCGTCGGCGAAACACGGCGACTTGTAAACTTGGACGAACAAAGCGTGAAGACACCGAATCGATATGATGGCCAAAGGCTTGTATCGATCTTTGCTTCTCTTTGTTTTGATCTCTTTTCGTTGTACAGATTACAAGGGATATCTTGAGTATATATACTAGCTCAGCTGCTAACTAGCAGTCTTACTCGGTTAGGAGTTCTAGCACTACACGGACACGTACTCGAGACGTACACGGTGTCATGCTTATTCCTTACAGGTGCTGCGTCTTCGTCTCTGGCGAGGCGAGCCACATCTTGGTGCCGCCGGAGGCTCATCGGACGGACCGAGCCGGCAACCAGGCGAGTGCTCGTGGCGGTGGCCACCGGCACGGAGCCGCTCGAGGCGGCCGCCGCGGCCGACATCCTCAACCGCGCCGGCGCAATGGTCACCGTCGCCACCGCGTCCGAGGGCCTCGTCGTGGAGGCCGGACACGGGGTCAGGTTCGCCGCGGACGGCAGAGTCGCCGGCCTGGAAGCAGAGCAATTCGACCTCATCGTCCTACCAGTACGTGTGCCCAGTCAAACTAGTGTGTCAGTGAGTGTCTGTCATCATCATCCTCAGTTCACTACCACCTTTGTACGTGTTGCTGGTCGTAGGGAGGAACAGCAGGATCAGCCAACCTCAGGGACAGCAAGAAGCTGGAGAAGATGGTGAGGAGGCACGCGGAGTCGGGCCGCCTGTGCGGCGCCATTGGCGCGTCGCCGGCGGTGGCGCTGGCCCGGTGGGGCGTGCTCGAGGGCTTCAGGGCGACCTGCCATCCGGCTCTGCTGGGGCGGCTGGGCCACGACGGTGGGGTGATCGCCGTGGATGACAGGGTGGTGACGGACAGGAACGTGGTGACCAGCCAGGGCGTCGGGACGGCGATCCAGTTCGCGCTCGCCTTGGTGGAGCAGCTCTACGGCCAACGCAAGGCCGAGGAGGTCGCCGGACCTTTGGTAACTACGGTCTACCAGTGTACTACTACTACTACTACTTCAGTTCAATCTTCTTACATGATGTTATTATTAATATTAAGGCCTCCTTTGGTTTGAAGGAATTTTATAGGAATTTTATAGGGTAGGATTTTTATAGGAAAAATTCTTATAGAGCTTTTTGGTTTGTAGGAATGGAATCCTATTCCTATTGAGGAAATCTTCCTATCCTTCACATTTCATAGAAAAATAAACATTAGCCTAGACCTAATGGAAAAAATCCTATGATGTGAAACAAAAAACATCTTTTTTCTTATTCCTACTCATAGGATTTGAGTTGCATGTCATCTCATTTTCTATGATTTTTCTATTCCTATAATTTTCCTACCCTATAAACCAAAGGAGACCTAATTTGTGGAATTTTCTTACATATGCAATTACTAGTATATGCGCCCCCAGCAAGGAGTCAAGTATACCATACAAGAGTACAACGAGATCCAATGGAAATGCACCGGCACACCTCAGGTTCTTGTGCCGGTTGCCGACGGCTCGGAGGAGATGGAGGCTCTCAACCTGATCGATGTCCTGCGGAGGGCAGGCGCACGGTCGCGTCAGTCGAGGACACGCCACGCATTGTGACCCGCCATTACAAGCTCAATCTGATCACCGATGTGATGCTAGAACAGGCTGCTGAAATGGAGTTCGACCTCATCGTCATGCCGGTAAGTTCGAATTGAGCTGAGCATTTCTCTTTTTCTTTCAAAGTGGCCAAACCCCGGCTGTAATCAAAATTGATGCTTCTGGGACTACTTGAGTGATATTGTTGTTAAGTTGTATCTTGTATGTGTATATGTATGCATTATAGGGTGGTCTTCCTGGTGCGCTCAAGTTCACCCGCACGGAGAAACTTGTGGGCATGCTGAAGAAACAGGCAGAATCTGGTAGACCCTATGGTGCAATATGCGCTTCCCCTGCTTACGTCCTCGAGCCCCACGGTTTACTCAAGGTACTTAGCCCTTTTTATGTGAGTTTGATGCTTTTCGGCTTGTGTTTTCCGCCTTTCCTTTTTTTTTGAGACAAAAGATGTCATGTATTGATATACTAATATGGTGATGGGGCAACTTATCTTGTCATTATAGGGTAAGAAAGCAGCATCATTTCCACACATGTTGCACCTCCTTACAGACCAGAGTGCGTGCGAATACAGGGTCGTCGTCGACGGTAACCTTATCACAAGCAGAGCACCAGGGACCGCCACAGAGTTCGCGCTGGCCATCGTTGAGAAGATATTTTGTGAGGAGAAAGCAGTCGCCTTAGCCAAGGAGTTGGTTTTTATGTGACAACGTGCATCTATGAGGCGGGCAATGCCCATTTTCCACGGCTACTATGGGGCTCTATCTACGCTGGTCACTTGTAGATTATGTATAAGCTCTAGGTACCCATATTCCATGATGTCGTCCAATATATCTGATGAATATTAGTTTGAAGATCTTCAATAAGGTTGACACCGACTGCAAAGCAGCTATTGTTCATAATGGAATTACAACTCAGATGCATGCCCGACACATTCTAGGGAGTGTGGTTGTGTTGTGGGAAACATTCTAGGAGCTTCATACCAAGAACTTCAACGGAGATATTTTCAAAGTAAATTTCAAGTAGGCATAAGACGAAGTGAGTGAAGGCATATGTTGGGTGAGGCTGAGGCAGTGAGAAGCCAAATTTCAACGGAGATAATGTTATTGTCTTAGCATTCTTCTCCGATACCTTCGAGGTATTTCCATTATTTTCCAGAGGTGTTTTTGGAGATGGTGCTACCACTAGGTGCCACACCCACTTTGGTGAAGAGAGTTTTCATCTTTGATCATTCAAAATTTTGAACTAGTCTAGTAATATCGAGTGTGAAGTTTGGCACTACGTACTGTCGCCCCAGCCGATGAACCTTCAACGACAACGCACCATCGGCAAGGCTGGGGTGGGTTGGAAGGCAGATGCCGGCTAGGAGCATACATGATAGTGGCCGACAGCGAGATTCCAATGGCGGCACACATTCAAAGCATAATGTGTTGTCGCCTTTTTAGTGAATAAAATGTTCTCACTTTTTTTCCGACAAGGTTGCCTCTCTATTTTTAACCCAAACCTCCCATTGAGAGAGTATAATCGAGTCATCAGCTCCCCTCTCAAGCTTCTTAAGCTTAAGTAATTATTGAACTGACAAGCAAAAAAATAGTTATTGAACATTTTTGTTTTACCGAAACCAAATAAATTAACATGTTTTTTTGGGTATGGGAATTATTCTTGTTTCTTTAGTAGAATGGAATCTATTAAGATACTACGCTCCCTAGATTTGAAGCCTCCTGGTGCGTCAAAAACGGTGGGGTCGCTGGAGGCCCGCCTGTAAGGATGTGTGTCATTGGTTGAGGGCTCATGTTTGTCTTTTGATTTAATTATCTTATTTTTGTTTTCCTAATATATTTTAATTTTTTCCTTCTTTTTTTACATTTTAATTCACCCACATTTGTTAAATCTTATGCTCAAAATATTCTATAAATTCATGAATATTTTTAATGTTCATGGACATTTTAAATTTGCGAAGTTTATCTCGAATTACTAATTTTTATAGAAATATTTGCTTTTTCTTAAATCCCCCCAAAAAATATTTATGGTTTTTAAAATATGTAACATGTTTAAAATACAAGATTTTCAAAATCGGTGAACATATTATGATTTACTGAACTTTTTCAAAATAGAACAATAGACTAATTTTAATAATGTAGCGGTAGAGTGAGCAGAAAAGAAAAATGCTAATTAAGCGAGTGGAGTGGATCAGGGAGCCAAGCTGACGAAGCGGAAGCTTCATGGGCCATCCCATGTGAACGTAATAGCAGAAATTCCATGATTACAGCCTGGAATAGCAGCTCTTAATGGACTCACACAACAACCATCGACTAACAAGGAGGTTTGTCTCAAAAAAAAAAAGACTCACAAGGAGGCCCAAAATGTGTAAGCACATCACAACCACGTATAAAAAACATGATTCTCCTAGTACCGCAATCTGACATATGATAAAAATACCACCAAAACATAATTAAACCCACGCCAACACAGATAAAATCAAAATAAAACAACGGACCGCAATACGCGAGAAAAAAGACAATCCCATGAGTGAAGAACCGTGCGGCGAAGGCGTGCGGTTGGACTCTAGTTGGCCCTTACCCAAACGGGCCGAAGCAGCAAAAAAGAGCTGGGCCTCAAAGCATACAGAGCCACCTGGCCTACTTCCTCCATAGCAATCCTCATCGTCATATAGGTTTTTCTCAAGCTCTGCACCCCGCCGCCTCCGGAAGCTTCTAGAACCTCTCCCCTTCTTCCCCGCCTCCGGCCCCCGCTCCGGCTCCCATGGCCGACGCCGCCGACGCCCTCTCAGGTATGCGTGCACGATCCTACCTCCATTTGACAACATTAATTAACCTTCGACGAGGCCACGATGAGTTGGGAGGCGGATGTCGTCCAGGAGAATATGTGATGATGGTCGATGGAGAACCTACAGTGGCGGCACACTTTTTGAGAAAAATGTTGTCAAATTTTTAGGGAAGAAAATGTTGTCACTTGCTTAAGAGTTAAGAGGGCTAAGCAAATGTTGCTCTCTATTATTATTTTTAACCAAAACAACCCATAAAGAGGGGTATCGTCGAGCCATCGGCTCCGTTCTTAAGCTTCTTATATTTAGCTTAAGATAGTGACTGAGCACTTTTACGTTTTACCGAAACAAATAAATTAACATATTTTTTAGGGTAAGGGAATTATTCTGGTTTTTTTCAGTATATTTTTTTAGACAATTTTTCTAGCATTATTGCAGAGGAAAATGGGCATCGGTGGAACGGGCCTTACAAACGGGCCGGGTCAGCAAAGATGGGCCTCCAAGCTTCCAGAGCCACCTGGCCTACATCCTCCACGGTAGCAATCGTCTTCGTCACATAGGTTTCTCTCAAGCTCTGAACCC
>NC_041380.1:7877954-7878583 GCF_002162155.2 Triticum dicoccoides
TCCGGCCCCGCTCCCATGGCCGCAGCCGCCCTCTCAGGTACGCGTGCACGATCCTACCTCCATTTGACAACACTAATTAACCTTCGACGAGGCCACGGTGAGTTGGGAGGCGGATGTCGTCCAGGAGAATATGTGATGGTGGGTGATGGAGAACCTACAGTGGCGGCACACTTTTTGAGAAAAATGTTGTCAAATTTTTAAGGAAGAAAATGTTGTCACTTGCTTAAGAGTTAAGAGGGCTAAGCAAATGTTGCCTCTCTATTATTATTTTTAACCAAAACAACCCATAAAGAGGGGTATCGTCGAGCCGCTCCGTTCTTAAGCTTCTTATATTCAGCTTAAGATAGTGACTGAGCACTTTTACATTTTACCGAAACAAATAAATTAACATATTTTTTAGGGTAAGGGAATTATTCTGGTTTTTTCAGTATATTTTTTAGACAATTTTTCTAGCATTATTGCAGAGGAAAATGGGCATCGGTGGAACGGGCCTTACAAACGGGCTGGGCCAGCAAAGATGGGCCTCCAAGCTTCTAGAGCCACCTGGCCTACATCCTCCACGGTAGCAATCGTCTTCGTCACATATGTTTCTCTCAAGCTCTGACCCCCCCCCCCGCCTCTAGAAGCTT
>NC_041380.1:7878666-7887479 GCF_002162155.2 Triticum dicoccoides
GCCTCCGGCCCCGCTCCCATGGCCGTCGCCGCCCTCTCAGGTACGCGCGCACGATCCTACCTCCATTTGACAACATGATGCGGAGCATCCCAAGGTCATCCCCATGGACCTACCATCGTCTCATCAAGTGCCTACCGGACCCATGACTTGATCATGTGCAAGAGCCCTTGAAACCGAGGTGACATATCTCCTCTCACAATTCCACTTCGATGCACATGAAGCATGGCTACTACCTCATATCGATACTTTGTGCATACTCAGGTACAATGGAGAAGCTGAGGAGCAAGGACAAGAAGAAGAGGAAGATGGACGAGAAGACGGAGAAGAAGAAGGGCTGCCGGAGAAGTCCCAGCCACCGGACGACCGGCCGGGACCGGACGTCCGGCACCCCCATCACAGAGCAGAACCAGCGGACGACCGGAGGACACCGGACGTTCGGCAGCTCCTGAGACACCGGACGACCGGTCCCCAGCGGACGTCCGGTACCTGTCTACGCACAGTGTTCGGGCCCGAGGCCCATGTACCCCTTCACTTCACCCCCATTTGCACTTAGACTATAAATAGACCCCCCATTCATCCTAGCTAGGGTTAGCATTGGTTTAGCTCATTTGAGAGATAGAGCATTGCTCATCCATATCGGATTACTCCTCGAGAGAGACCGCGGCCCCTCTTCGGAGAAAATCCACCATGGATTCAAGACCTCCTTGCGGAGAAGATCCCCTTGTGGATTCAAGACCTCCTCACGGAGAAAAACCGGTGTAGGATCGAAAGTATGTCTAGAGGGGGGGTGATTAGACTACTTGACCAAATAAAAACTTAACCTTTTCCCAATTTTAGTTCTTGGCAGATTTTAGCTATTGTAGGACAAGTCAAGCAATCATCACACAATTCAAGCAAGCATGCAAAGAGTATATTGGCAGCGGAAAGTAAAGCATGCAACTTGCAAGAATGTAAAGGGAAGGGTTTGGAGAATTCAAACGCAATTGGAGACACGGATGTTTTTCCCGTGGTTCGGATAGGTGGTGCTATCCTACATCCACGTTGATGGAGACTTCAACCCACGAAGAGTAACGGTTGCGCGAGTCCACGGAGGGCTCCACCAACAAAGGGTAACGGTTGCGCGAGTCCACGGAGGGCTCCACCCACGAAGGGTCCACGAAGAAGCAACCACCCACAAAGGGTCCACGAAGTAGCAACCTTGTCTATCCCACCATGGCCATCGCCCACGAAGGACTTGCCTCACTAGCGGTAGATCTTCACGAAGTAGGCGATCTCCTTGCCCTTACAAACTCCTTGGTTCAACTCCACAATCTTGTCGGAGGCTCCCAAGTGACACCTAGCCAATCTAGGAGACACCACTCTCCAAGAAGTAACAAATGGTGTGTAGGTAATGAACTCCTTGCTCTTGTGCTTCAAATGATAGTCTCCCCAACACTCAACTCTCTCTCATAGGATTTGGATTTTGTGGAAAGAAGATTTGAGTGGAAAGCAACTTGGGGAAGGCTAGAGATCAAGATTCATATGGTAGGAATGGAATATCTTGGTCTCAACACATGAGTAGGTGGTTCTCTCTCAGAACATATGAGTTGGAATTGTGTATGTGTTCTGATGGCTCTCCACGAATGAAGAGGAGGTGGAGGGGTATATATAGCCTCCACACAAAATCCAACCGTTACACACAGTTTTCCAATCTCGGTGGGACCGAATCAACAAACTCGGTCGGACCAAAAAGGTAAACCTAGTGACCGTTAGAGATTTTCGGTGGGACTGACATGCAACTCGGTAGGACCGATATGGTTAGGGTTTGGGCATAATGTAATCTCGGTGAGACCGATTACACAAACTCGGTGAGACCGAATTTGGTAATTAGCTAACCAGAGAGTTGGTCAGGCAAATTCGGTGGGACCGATTTGCTCTTTCGGTGAGACCGAAAAGTTACAAAAAGGAAACACTGAATTTACATTGCAATCTCGGTGGGACCGATTCGCTCTTTCGGTGAGACCGAAAAGTTATGAAAGGGAAACAGAGAGTTTGCAATCCCATCTCGGTGAGACCGAGATCCCTATCGATAGAACCGAATTGCTAGGGTTTGGCAGTGGCTTATGACAAGTGAAACTCGGTGGCGCCGGATAGAAAGAATCGGTAGGACCGAGTTTGGCTTAGGGTTTAGGTCATATGTGGATATGGGAAAGTAGTTGAGGGTTTTGGAGCATATCACTAAGCACATGAAGCAAGAGGCTCATTAAGCAACACCTCATCCCTCCTTGATAGTATTGGCTTTTCCTAAAGACTCAATGTGATCTTGGATCACTAAAATATAAAATGAAGAGTCTTGGGCTTTTGAGCTTGAGCCAATCCTTTGTCCTTAGCATTTTGAGGGTTCCACTTTCACCATCCATGCCATGCCAATCATTGAGCTTTCCTGAAATAATCATCTTGGAATAGCATTAGCTCAATGAGCTATATGTTGTTATGAATTACCAAAACCACCTAGGGATAGTTGCACTTTCAATCTCCCCCTTTTCGGTAATTGATGACAACATATAGATCAAAGCTTCGACAAATGATAATAAGCATGAAATATATCGTCGCTTTGAGAAGTATGTGATAAGTAAGAGCTCCCCCTAAATTTGTGCATATTTAAAATTTGCTTTGGACTGCAAATGCACAAGGAGTTAGAGTCATGGGTTACTCTTCCATGTCACATACATCTTGGTGGAGCGCTTAAAATAATAAGAATGAAATACATGCACTCATCACCAAGAATAGTGAATGATCACATAAGATAGATAAGATAATAGCATTAAGCAAACATTAAGTGTAGCTTATGATCAAACACATGATCATCAATGTCTCACGAGCAATGACATAGTATCTCAAGCACTCAAAAGCAAACAAAGTTCAAAAAAACACCAAATAAAGCAAGAGAGAATAAAAGCAACACTCTCTCTCGAAGCCTATGATCTATACATTTTTCTCCCCCTTTGGCAACAAGTTACCAAAAAGTTCCTAGAAAATGCGTAGTGCTAGATCGACGCTCAGGCTTGATCTTTAGGTGGTGGTGGAGTCTGGATCACTCCAAGGACGAAGGCTTCCGTAGACGCTGAAGTAGACGCTTGAGTTGGAGCTGAAGTAGATGCTGGAGCTGGTGGAATTGAGGCTGTAGCTGGTGCAGACGTGGTGGCTCTGTTGTCAGCAACTGGCACTGCAGACGACCTCGGACCTCGTGGCACTCTGGCAAAGGCATCAGTTGTAGTCCTGCCTCTCCTCTCCTGCATGTAATCCTGGAGCTGCTCCACTGCAGTCTGAATCTCTGTCACCTTGACATCCAAGTCATAGAACTTTTGTTCCATGATTCTCTCTAGGCTTGCCTGGTTCTGAGTTAGGGTGGCTAGTCCTTTCTCAATCCGCAGGGTGGATGCAATCGGGTAACCAAGCTGCTCTTGTTTGGTTTTCAAGAAATACTCAGACGCCTCCTCTTGAGTTGGCATCTTGGCAGCTTTCTCCTTCCTTGCCTTCTCCTTCTTTGCTTGTGCTTGGGCAGATGATGGCTCATTCTCAGTCATAACAACTTGATTATCTTCAAAATCTGGACGGATGGGCAGGTGTTCCTTGTCCAACAAGTATATGCCCGTGCCCATCTTTGAGTTAATGAGCTCCTGAATTTGTGGGGCATATCCACAGCTCCTCTTCTGGTCTGCTGCTGTTCTCTTGATAGTCTCTACTATGAGGCTCATGACTTTGAATTTCTAAGGTACATCAAATACATGAAGCAAATTGATTGCATGGCCTCTGATCATCTTGTGATCACCTGACTTGGGCAAGAGAGTGTGCCTCAAAATCCAATTAATAGTTGGCAGCCCTGACAGAAGATAGTGTACTGAGCCAAACTTGAAAGTGTCAAGTGCTTCATTTGGAATTTCCTTGTACATATTGGACATTGAGTTATGATCCGTCTTCTTCTTGGCATAAATGTCCAAGTCATCCTCATGCTCTTCTGGGGCATTGATCAGCTGAGCCCATTCAGCAACTGTTGACTGATATCTGGTTCCTTCTGACATCCATACGATCCTCCCATCTGGATAAAAATGTGTTGTGGAGTAGAGCTGCATGATAAGCTCCTCGTTCCACTTTGTGAGCTTCTGCCCAACAAAGTCCTCTACTCCACATGCCTTGAAGCTGTCCTGCACTCCAGGGTAGTACTCTTCATTGTCCTTGATGTATTGCCAATCGACCCATCTCATATCACATACAATTGGCTTCTTATCAAGCAGCACTGTCTCATAGAAATCTTGCTGTTCCTTGGTGTGAAACCTGTAATCCACAGCAGTTCTTCTCCTTGAAGCATACGGATCTACTTCTCTCCACTTCCTGAGCCCTGAATCTCTCCTGAGCTTCATGTCCTCAGCCACAGGATGAGCATCGTTGGGGTCTAGGATCTTGGGCTTGAGATTTCTAAGAACTTGCTCTTCCTCATCTTCTTCAGCAGTGTCAGGCACTGGGGCCTTGTTCTTCTCAGCTGCAGGTATGCTCCTTGTATTTCTCTTTGGTGCAGACTTGGGCTTGGAGGTAGCTTTGGGTGCTTCTTTGGGCTTGGATGCAGCAGCCCCTGATCTTATAGCATCACCCATCAGCTTTGGTGCCTTAGGTGCTGGTGCAGCAACCTCTTCTTCTTCCTCTTCTTCCATGATGGAAGCCTTTCCAAGCACTCTGGCTACGGTCTTCTTGACCCTTTCCTTCCTTTTCTTTCCTTCAGTAGCAACTGGCTCAGGAATCTGAGTTGAGGCTCTGGCCTTTGGCATAGGCTGCCTACCTACTGGCCTTTTGATCTTTAACCCTGGCTTTGTGCCCTGTGCTGGCTCAACTCTCTTTGATGTGGCTTCCTCTCTTCCTCTGCCACATAATCTTCATCCTCAGAATCTGAAGTTCTCTTCTTCCTCTGTCTGGTGGCAGCTTTTGGCAAATTTCTTGGGGTACTTCTGCTGCCATCATCTGAAGAGCTGGAGGGACTAGTGCCCTCACTCATCTGCACTTGTTGCTCTGACAAGTTCTGGCTGTCACTCTGATCAGACATGTTGCAAACTCTGACTGCTGACCCTGTGAATAGTTTATAGATGAGGTATAGTGGATGAGCATCACAAAATGCAGAGATTTTTGCAAAAGAATGATCCAAAAACTTAGTTTTAGTTTCCCACTGAAATCATCTCGGATCTACCGATTTTTAAACTCGGTGATACCGAAGCAGTTTTGGCACCTAAACTAGTGAACTCGGTCAGACCGAGTCACAGTTCGGTGGCACCGAGACTGCTAGGGTTTCACAGAGTTCCAAAATCGGTCACACCGATAAGTAATTCTCGGTCAGACCGAGTCTCACTTGTGCAATGGCATAAGCCAAATCGGTGGGACCGAGTTTTTCAACTCGGTGGGTCCGAGATGGTTTCGGCGGAAACCTAACCCTAAAATTTTCGAATCAAACCTAATCTACGAGCGCATTGACTGGATAGGGGTGTTTCAATCGTGGCAAGAATCATGATGATCACAATGTGCTAAGAATCGGATTGGAGAATAGCACAAAGATCGAGTCCATACCCTAGTTCGGCGGAGACTCGCTACGGCGGCAACGGCGGGGTAGAATTCCGTTGACGGCGATGGAGACCAGCGACTGGAGGCGGCTGGCGGCGAGGAGACAATCCGGAGACCATGTTGGCAGAGCAGGCTATCGCGCGAGCGAAGGGGTTCGGAGAAATTTCCAAATTTTTGCCCGTGACTATATATAGCCCGACCCTGTCGGTGTGACCGAGTGGAACAACTCGGTGGCACCGAGATTCATAACTGCAAGCAGTTAGTGGAACTCGGTGTGACCGAAAGGTTCAAATCGGTTGCACCGAGATCGAAAACCTAGATCAACTTAATGATCTCGGTAGGACCGAAAGTGGGGTATCGGTCAGACCGAGAATCATAAAGAGGTTTTGGAAGTTTAAGTCTATGAAGAATCGGGGACTCCGAGCGCTCCTCACACAGAGTGGTTCGAATCTGACTTGATCAAATTTTGTGATGTAGCATGCATAGAGTTTGAGATGAGAAAAGCATAGATAGCTAGAGGAGGTTCTTAGGCATTCTTGTCCATCCACTTGGCAAAAGGAAATAAAACCAAACAATCAAAACAACAAGTGGATGTCCTCGAATGAGTAAAATATGCAACCAGCATGCTCACACAATAAGATGGCAAATGAAATATGTGACAAGGCATGCACAACCAATTCTAGCATCTATCAAGCAATTTGTGATGACAAGGTCATCTATATATGAGTATATTGACTTAGGAGTCAAGTGAGAACACTTGATCATAGGTCATACTCATCGTTTAAGCTCAAGTGGGGTTACCACTTTTACATAAAGCATTGTTGTGTTCACATCTTTAGAGTTGCTTTAGCTCAAGTCTTAGAGTAAAGCTCCCCCTAGATGTGATATCCCCCTTAGAGGGATGAACTAACCTCGGGTTTTGTCGATGATGACTTCATGTAGATGTCGAAGATGTGGATGCTCAATGTTGATGTAGATCACTTGGAGCTATCCATTTGAGTGAATTGCACTTTCAATACCTACATGGGTTAGTCCCACAAGGAACAAACAAGGATATCCATAGACATAGAGTGATGCACACACAAGATGATGTCCATGAAAACTTTTAGGTTACCTTGTCCCTTGTCTTACCAACAAGAGGGTTTGTGACTCCTTGAACTAGTGCAAGATGTGGAAGTTGATTGCACTTGTTCTTGCCAAAATGATAAGAGTGAAGTATGTTGGCGGAGTCACCCTCAAGAACTCTCTAGTTCTTCTTCTTTTGGATCCACACCATCTTGATGGGAATCCTTGGAGTTGTAGTCGTACTTGATGAAGTGGAACTTGAAGTAGTCTTGGGAATCCACTTGACTAAGGTCTTAGGAGCTTCTTCAAATGCATCAATTTCCTCTTGAAGCTTGTCCTTGCCTTTTTGCTTGTAGTCTTGTGGTGGAAGATCATCTTGAGCTTGTGTCCCCTTGAAAGAAGTATCATACTTCTCTTGTTGAGGAACAAACTTTATCTTGGGGTATTGATCTTCTTCCCACTCAACTCCATTGGCATTGAACTTTCGTTCAAAACCAACACCTTGATTCTTCCGGTGCATTCCTTGCTTGCGCACAATTTCCTCGAATTGCTTACTCCCGGCAAGGCTTTTGTACACTCCTTTCTCTATAATTCCCTTCAATAAGCTATTTTCTTGCTCAAGTGTAACTTGGCTAAGACAATCATTAGTGGAATCAAGAGAACTACTAGAAGCAACAATATTGGATTTAGCATGATCATTGTTACTGCTAGAGGAAGAATCTTTCTTGTTCTTGTTACTAGACTTGACTTGAGGCATGTAAGTGGATAAGAGTAAACGCTTGGCAATGTAAGAAGAACTTTTCTTGCGGAGATCATCATTGATTGCTTTTAAGAACTCATGCTCTTGCTCAAGATTGAGCTTTTCAAAGCGTAATTTCTCATGAGCTCTTAAAAGTTCTCGATGATCTTCGAAGATAGTTTCATGAGCTAACTTAAGAGTGTTTAGTTCTTTAGTTAGAGCCTCAATCTTCTCCTTATCATTGCCATTCGTTTTATCTTGATTAGCATGATTAATTGACATTTCATCATAGTATTCATCACTAGAGTTTTCAACAAGCAAATCATCACCTAACAAGTCATCTTCATCACTATTGAAATCAACATACTCGGGGTGTGTTACCTTAGGACCTTTGGCCATGAAGCATCTTCCAATTCCTTCATTTGGTGAGTCAAATATGTCATAGGAGTTGGTTGACACAAGTGCTAGACCGGCAACACCTTCATCTTGAGTATCTTCGGAGTCGGAGTGATAACTTCTCTCGGAGTGGCTGTCGGAGTCGGAGCCGGATACCCATTCACCAACATGAGCTTGATGTCTTCGTTTTGTGTAGCTCCTTGATGATTTTCCTTTCTTTCCGAATCCTTGCTTCTCCGTGAGTATCTTCGTTCATAACGATCATCTCTACTCCTTCTCTCTCTTGGTGGTGATTCTTTGCTTCTTCTTTTTGGAGAATCTTCTCTTCTCTTGTAGGGAGCCGTACACTCATTGGAATAGTGTCCGGGTCTTCCACAACTGTAGCAGTTTCGCTCTCGACTCAAAGATCTTTTGTCATTGTAGGACCTTGACTTGAAGCTTCTATTTTGCTTCTACTCTTGTAGAACTTGTTGAAGTTCTTCACCATTAAGCTCAATTCTTCATTGAAGTTTTGTTTCTCACTTGATGATGTAGGGGCTTCACATGAGGCTTTGTAGGTACCACTTGATTTGTTGTGAAGTTCCTCTTTATCCTTAAGTGACATCTCATGAGCAACAATTCTTCCAATCACCTCCGTTGGCTTGAGATCTTTGTAATTGGGCATCATTTGGATCAATGTGCACACGGTATCATATTTTCCATCCAAGGCTCTTAGAATCTTCTTGATGATGAATCTATCGGTCATCTCTTCGCTTCCTAAGCCGGCAATCTCATTTGTGATGAGAGCAAGCCTAGAGTACATTTCAGCGACACCTTCACCATCCTTCATTTTGAACTTGTCAAGTTGACTTTGAAGCACATCCAACTTGGATTCCTTGACGGAGTCGGTACCTTCGTGCATATCAATCAAAGTGTCCCAAATTTCCTTTGCATTCTCAAGACGGCTGATTTTGTTGAATTCTTCGGGGCACAATCCGTTGAAGAGAATATCACAAGCTTGAGCATTGTATTGCAACATCTTCAACTCATC
>NC_041380.1:7890813-7896137 GCF_002162155.2 Triticum dicoccoides
ATGGCCGTCGCCACCCTCTCAGGTACGCGCGCACGATCCTACCTCCATTTGACAACATGATGCGGAGCATCCTAAGGTCATCCCCATGGACCTACCATCGTCTCATCAAGTGCCTACCGGACCCATGACTTGATCACGTGCAAGAGCCCTTGAAACCGAGGTGACATCTCTCCTCTCACAATTCCACTTCGATGCACATGAAGCATGGCTACTACCTCATATGGATACTTTGTGCATACTCAGGTACAATGGAGAAGCTGAGGAGCAAGGACAAGAAGAAGAGGAAGATGGACGAGAAGACGAAGAAGAAGAAGGGCTGCCGGAGAAGTCCCAGCCACCGGACGACCGGCCGGGACCGGACGTCCGGCGCCTGAAGCATCTGCCGAGTCCCAGCCAGCGGACGTCCGGTCCAGACCGGACGACTGGTTCCCCGATAGCCGAAGCAAACAAGCGGACGTACGGTCCAGACCGGACGACCGGCGCGACCGCACCCGAGCCGAAGTCAGCGGAAGTCCGGAACCCCCATCACAGAGCAGAACCAGCGGACGACCGGAGGACACCGGACGTTCGGCAGCTCCTGAGACACCGGACGACCGGTCCCCAGCGGACGTCCGGTACCTGTCTGCGCACAGTGTTCGGGCCCGAGGCCCATGTACCCCTTCACTTCACCCCCATTTGCACTTAGACTATAAATAGACCCCCCATTCATCCTAGCTAGGGTTAGCATTGGTTTAGCTCATTTGAGAGATAGAGCATTGCTCATCCATATCGGATTACTCCTCGAGAGAGACCGCGGCCCCTCTTCGGAGAAAATCCACCATGGATTCAAGACCTCCTTGCGGAGAAGATCCCCTTGTGGATTCAAGACCTCCTCACGGAGAAAAACCGGTGTAGGATCGAAAGTATGTCTAGAGGGGGGGTGATTAGACTACTTGACCAAATAAAAACTTAACCTTTTCCCAATTTTAGTTCTTGGCAGATTTTAGCTATTGTAGGACAAGTCAAGCAATCATCACACAATTCAAGCAAGCATGCAAAGAGTATATTGGCAGCGGAAAGTAAAGCATGCAACTTGCAAGAATGTAAAGGGAAGGGTTTGGAGAATTCAAACGCAATTGGAGACACGGATGTTTTTCCCGTGGTTCGGATAGGTGGTGCTATCCTACATCCACGTTGATGGAGACTTCAACCCACGAAGAGTAACGGTTGCGCGAGTCCACGGAGGGCTCCACCAACAAAGGGTAACGGTTGCGCGAGTCCACGGAGGGCTCCACCCACGAAGGGTCCACGAAGAAGCAACCACCCACAAAGGTGTTGGGGAACGTTGCAGAAAACAAAAAAAATTCCTACGGTTTCACCAAGATCCATCTATGAGTTCATCTAGCAACGAGTGATCGGATGCATCTACATACCTTTGTAGATCGCGAGCGGAAGCGTTCAAGGAATGGGGATGATGTAGTCGAACACGACGTGATCCAAATCACCGGAGATCCTAGCACCGAACGGACGGCACCTCCGCGTTCAACACACGTACGGTCAGCGTAACGTCTCCTTCTTCTTGATCCAGCAAGGGGAGAGGAGAGGTTGAGGAAGATGGCTCCAGCAGCAGCACGACGGCGTGGTGGTGATGGAGCTGCAGTACTCCGGCAGGGCTTCGCTAAGCACTATGGAGGAGGAGGCGGTGTTGGAGAGGGAGAAGGAGGCAACCAAAGGCATGGATCAAAAAGCCCTCCTTCCCCACTATATATAGGAGGGCCAAAGGGGGGGTGCTGGCCTAGGAGATCCAATCTCCTAGGGGCGGCGGCCAAGGGAGGTTTCCCTCCCCCCCCCCAAGGCACCTAGGGGTGCCTTCCACTTGTGGGACTCTTCCCCTTTTGGAACCCTAGGCGCATGGGCCTCTTGGGGCTGGTGCCCTTGGCCCATGTAGGCCAAGGCGCACCCCCTACAGCCCATGTGGCCCCCCGAGGCAGGTGGCCCCACCCGGTGGGCCCCCGGGACCCTTCCGGTGGTCCCGGTACAATACCGGTGACCCCGAAACTTGTCCCGATGGCCGAAACAGCACTTCCTATATATAATTCTTTACCTCCGGACCATTCCGGAACTCCTCGTGACGTCCGGGATCTCATCCGGGACTCCGAACAACATTCGGGTTACTGCATATACATATCCCTACAACCCTAGCGTCACCGAACCTTAAGTGTGTAGACCCTACGGGTTCGGGAGACAGGCAGACATGACCGGGATGACTCTCCGGTCAATAACCAACAGCGGGATCTGGTTACCCATGTTGTCTCCCACATGCTCCACGATGATCTCATCGGATGAACCACGATGTCGAGGATTCAAGCAACCCCGTATGCAATTCCCTTTGTCAATCGATATGTTACTTGCCCGAGATTCGATCGTCGGTATCCCAATACCTCGTTCAATCTCGTTACTGGCAAGTCACTTTACTCGTACCGTAATGCATGATCCCATGACCAGACACTTGGTCACTTTGAGCTCATTATGATGATGCATTATCGAGTGGGCCCAGTGATACCTCTCCGTCATACGGAGTGACAAATCCCAGTCTTGATCCGTGTCAACCCAACAGACACTTTTGGAGATACCCGTAGTCTACCTTTATAGTCACCCAGTTATGTTGTGACGTTTGGTACACCCAAAGCACTCCTACGGTATCCGGGAGTTACACGATCTCATGGTCCAAGGAAAGGATACTTGACATTGGAAAACTCTAGCAAACGAACTAAACGATCTTGTGCTATGTTTAGGATTGGGTCTTGTCCATCACATCATTCTCCTAATGATGTGATCTCGTTATCAATGACATCCAATGTCCATAGTCAGGAAACCATGACTATCTGTTGATCAACGAGCTAGTCAACTAGAGGCTCACTAGGGACATGTTGGTGTCTATTATTCACACATGTATTACGATTTCCGGATAACACAATTATAGCATGAATAAAGACAATTATCATGAACAAGGAAATATAATAATAATGCGTTTATTATTGCCTCTAGGGCATATTTCCAACAGTCTCCCACTTGCACTAGAGTCAATAATCTAGTTACATTGTGATGAATCGAACACCCATGGAATTCTGGTGTTGATCATGTTTTGCTCTAGGGAGAGGTTTAGTCAACGGATCTGCTACATTCAGGTCCGTATGTACTTTACAAATATCTATGTCTTCTTGAACATTTTCACGGATGGAGTTGAAGCGACGCTTGATGTGCCTTGTCTTCTTGTGAAACCTGGGCTCCTTGGCAAGTGCAATAGCTCCAGTGTTGTCACAGAAGAGTTTGATTGGCCCCGACGCATTGGGTATGACTCCTAGGTCGGTGATGAACTCCTAAACCCAAATTGCTTCATGTGCTGCCTCCGAGGCTGCCATGTACTCCGCTTCACATGTAGATCCCGCCACGGCGCTCTGCTTGCAACTACACCAGCTTACTGCCCCACCATTCAAAATATACATGTATCCGGTTTGTGACTTAGAGTCATCCAGATCTGTGTCGAAGCTAGCGTCGACGTAACCCTTTACGACGAGCTCTTCATCACCTCCATAAACGAGAAACATTTCCTTAGTCCTTTTCAGGTACTTCAGGATATTCTTGACCGCTGTCCAGTGTTCCTTGCCGGGATTACTTTGGTACCTTCCTACCAAACTTACGGCAAGGTTTACATCAGGTTTGGCACACATCATGGCATACATAATAGAACCTATGGCTGAGGCATAGGGGATGACACTCATCTCTTCTATATCTTCTGCCGTGGTCGGACATTGAGCAGAGCTCAATTTCACACCTTGTAACACAGGTAAGAACCCCTTCTTAGACTGATCCATATTGAACTTCTTCAATATCTTATCAAGGTATGTGCTTTGTGAAAGACCTATGAGGCGTCTCGATCTATCTCTATAGATTTTGATGCCTAATATATAAGCAGCTTCTCCAAGGTCCTTCATTGAAAAACTCTTATTCAAGTAGGCCTTAATGCTGTCCAAGAGTTCTATATCATTTCCCATCAAAAGTATGTCATCTACATATAGTATGAGAAATGCTACAGAGCTCCCACTCACTTTCTTGTAAACGCAGGCTTCTCCATAAGTCTGTGTAAACCCAAACGCTTTGATCATCTCATCAAAGCGAATGTTCCAACTCCGAGATGCTTGCACCAGCCCATAAATCGAGCGTTGGAGCTTGCACACCTTGTCAGCATTCTTAGGATCGACAAAACCTTCCAGCTGCATCATATACAATTCTTCCTTAAGGAAACCATTAAGGAATGCCGTTTTAACGTCCATTTGCCATATCTCATAATCGTAGAATGCGGCAATTGCTAACATGATTCGGACGGACTTTAGATTCGCTACCGGTGAGAAAGTCTCATCGTAGTCAACCCCTTGAACTTGTCGATAACCCTTAGCGACAAGCCGAGCTTTATAGATGGTCACATTACCATCCGCGTTTGTCTTCTTCTTAAAGATCCATTTATTTTCTATGGCTCGCCGTTCAACTGGCAAGTCAGTCAAAGTCCATACTTCGTTTTCATACATGGATCCTATCTCGGATTTCATGGCTTCTAGCCATTTGTTGGAATCCGGGCCCGCCATCGCTTCTTCATAATTCGAAGGTTCACCGTTATCTAACAACATGATTTCCAAGACAGGGTTGCCGTACCACTCTGGTGCGGAACGTGTCCTTGTGGACCTTCAAATTTCAGTAGGAGCTTGATCAGAAGTATCTTGATCATTATCATTAACATCCTCTCTAGTCGGTGCAGGCACCTCAGAAACATTTTCTTGAGTTGTGCCCTTTTCCGGTTCAAGAGGTAATACTTCATCAAGTTCTACTTTCCTCCCACTTACTTCTTTCGAGAGAAACTCTTTCTCTAGAAAGGATCCATTCTTGGCAACAAAGATCTTGCCTTCGGATCTGAGGTAGAAGGTATACCCAATAGTTTCTTTAGGGTATCCTATGAAGACGCATTTTTCCGACTTGGGTTCGAGCTTTTCAGGTTGAAGTTTCTTGACATAAGCATCGCATCCGCAAACTTTTAGAAACGACAGCTTAGGTTTCTTCCCAAACCATAATTCATACGGTGTCATCTCAACGGATTTCGACGGGGCCCTATTTAAAGTGAATGCGGCAGTCTCTAAAGCATAGCCCCAAAAAGATAGCGGTAAATCGGTAAGAGACATCATAGATCGCACCATATCTAATAGAGTGCGATTACGATGTTCGGACACACCATTACGCTGAGGTGTTCCAGGCGGCGTGAGTTGTGAAACTATTCCACATTTTCTTAAGTGTGT
>NC_041380.1:7941691-7948246 GCF_002162155.2 Triticum dicoccoides
GGTACGGTTCGACATCGACACCACCGCCGCTCATTTTCGCCACGGACGCGTCATCAACACCGGTCATCAACAACGACCACCTCGACTACGACTTGGTATTCGTTCCACCATTTTGACACCATACCGGAAGCAAGACCGGTAACTTCATCTTGATATTGGGCATATCACTCTTGCCATTACATCGATAGCCATCATCGCCTTACTCCTTTGTGTTGCTTACCCATCGAGACTAGCCATTGAATATTGCCGGCAACGAGACTTGTGCACTTTAGTGATCATACTTCCCATAGCATACATACATACATCATTGTTGCCTATATTGGTATCATCTCTTGTGTCACTAAGTTGTCATCGCATACTCACTTGCTATCTTGGTTCGTCAAGCATTGCATGAGAAAAGAGCTCAAACATCAAAGAGCCAACCAAGCTTTTAAGCAAAGAGGAAAGATAAGCAAAGAGCTTTTAAGCAAGAACCATAGCATCATACAACATTAAGATTGTCATACTCGATCATCTTGGATCATATCATAGCAACACCTTGCATAAAACATATTTGGGATAGAAGTCGTTGCATTTTTGCTAAGTAGGTTGTGCACAAGTTCTTGTATCCGCCTATCGTGCAATCGTGCTAGCGTCTCTCTAGTGTTGTGCAACAAGAGCATTTTTGTGGATTCCACATTTTGGCTCACCTTGGTTGCACAACCCCACTTATCTTTTTGCGTGTGTGTTTTCGTGTACCGTATATGCTTGGTCTACTTGTTACATTGCATCTTGCGAATCTTCTCCAACATTATTGAATCTTGCTTACATTCACATTAAAATTTGTGCCACCATCCTAACCAAGCTCCACCATAAGCTTTTACTTGTGTAGGTGTGAGAAACCGACGAGAATTCGTACCAATTGGGCTATTTCCTTGTCCTACATTGGAGTAATCATCGATTCACTTTCAACTTCGGTCAAGGTACATTTGGTATTGGTTCTTCTCTTTGTACCACTCACACTTGTCTTGGAATGATGGATAGGCCAAGTACTTCTACCAACCCACTCTTCATGGAGCAAGACGATGACATGAACTCCTTCGTCACCAAGAGTCATCTCTTTGGTGCACAACGTGCTTTGCATCAAGAGGAACAAGCTATGAGTGAACGCATCGACAACCTTGCCGCCGACTTGCGAATTTCCGAGCAGCGTACAAGGGACTACTTCGACCACAAGCTCGACGATCACAAGAAAGAGAATGACGCAAGGATGAACGAGATTCGCGCTTTGTTGCTCAACCGCTCTTCTTCCACTTCTAGAAGGAGCCGTTCAGGTCGCCATTCTGACTCAAGTACACCGACATCGAACACTCTTCGTCGAGCTGCGTGCACCGACTGTCAAGCAAACCTCAATCCGCTTCGGGACACCGACTCTCAAGAGCGCCGACGACGTCAAGCCGAAGAAGCCTTTGCGCTAGCTCGAGAACGGCAACCACAATGCCAACATGAAGACGAAGAACGCGCGCGTCTACACCAAAATGCACAAAATGCCGAGGCTCAACGTCAAGAACAACAACTCCGTGACGCTCAAGCACTTGAGGCACAACAAGCTCTACATGATGCGAGTCGATCCGTTGCCGACCAAGGCCGACAAGCCCATGAAGAAGAGGAAGCACTTCGCGAAGAACTTCATGAACGACGATTTCAAGCTCACATGCATCGTCTAGTTTCCCCTCGAGCTCGACGCGTTCCTCCACAAGCTCGCCAAGACCATCAAGTTCATCAAGAGCATGAAGACAATGGGAACCCTCCGCGTCAAGAGCACCACGAGTTGGACAATCATCTACAACATGGGCGTTATCATCCCCAACCCCAACACAATCAAGAGCAACGCTATGGCAAGCTCAAGTTCACCATGCCCAAGTTCAACGGAAGCAACGATCCCGAAGAATACCTTTCATGGGCATTGAAAGTTGACAAGATCTTCCGTTTGCACAATTATGAAGAAGAGAAGAAGATCGCGATGGCATCCCTTGAGTTCCAAGACTATGTCCTCATTTGGTGGGAACAAGTCATTGAGCGCCGCGAGGCAAGAGGTGATCCACCCATCACTACTTGGGCACAAATGAAGGATGTCATGAGAGCACGCTCCGTGCCTACCTACTACAACCGCGACCTCTTCAAGAAACTCCAACAACTCAAGCAAGGAACCAAGAGCGTTGAAGAATACTACAAGGAGATGGAGATTGCAATGATAAGAGCCAATGTGACGGAAGATGATGAGCAAACTATGGCACGTTTCTTGAATGGACTCAATCATACCATCAAGAAGATCACCGACTTCCAACCATACTCAAATCTCATCGAGCTCGTGCACCAAGCTACCAAAGCGGAACGCCAAGTGCAAGATGACTTCAAGTACGCCAAGTTCTCATCCAAGTCCTACGGCTTCTCCAATAACCAAGCTTCAACGACTCCAACACCGACTACAAGAACGTCTACTTCCAACATCGACAAGTCGACTTCCAAGAAAGCTTCGTCAACTACAAGTCATCCTCCTACGAGCAACTTCAAGCCGAGAGCTTCATCATCATCTACCCCAACCGATGAGACCATCAAGACGAGTTCCCTCAAGTGTTTCACTTGCGGAGGCCGAGGCCACAAGTCCTATGAGTGAACCAACAAGCGCACAATGATCTTCAATGACGATGGCACTTATGATTCCATGAGCGAAGGAGAAATGGAAGCCCTTGAGCAAGTGGCCATGCACCGCCAAGTGAACAATGAAGAAGAACAAGTATTTTGTGATGAAGACTCAAGTCCCGCACTTGTTGTCTCCAAAGTCTTGACTCTCCAACATCACCAAGAAGAAGACCAAAGATGCACCATATTCCACACCAAGGCCGGCATCAATGGATGATCCGTCAAGGTCATCATCGATGGAGGGAGTTGTCACAATCTCGCAAGTGAAGAACTTTGCTCCAAGCTCCAATTGCCCAAGACGACGCATCCACATCCATACAAAGTGCAATGGCTTAGTGACTCCGGCACTATCCAAGTCGAGCACCGAGTACAAGTATCCTTCAAAATCGGCGCTTATGAAGACACCTTGGAGTGCGACGTCATCCCAATGACCGTTTGCCATCTTCTCCTTGGACGGCCATGGCAATTCGATAGAGGAGTCGTCCACAATGGGCGTACAAACCACTATAGCTTCAAGATGCAAGGAAAGGAGTTTGTGTTACGACCCATGTCTCCAAGCCAAGTGATCGCCGATAAGCAAGCCACCCATCATGGAGAGAACGGTGAGAGAGTGAGCCACCAAAAAGAGAGTGAGCGCCACAAGCCCAAATTGAGTGCCTCCACGATGAGCGAAAACAAGAATTTCGTTCTCGTTGCCACCAAACGTGAGATGAGAGAAGTGTGTGAGAACCCATCTAGTGTCCTACACTACGTCCTCGTGTGTAAGGACAACACACCACAAACTAACACTTCTCACACCCTTCCTCTAGTGTTGTCTTCTCTTTTGCAGGAATTTCAAGATGTTTTCCCCGATGAGCTACCTCTGGGACTACTTCCACTACGAGGCATTGAGCACCGCATCGACCTCATCCCCGGAGCACCACTTCCGAACAAAGCTCCCTACCGTCTCAACCCTGAAGAAACCAAAGAAATTCAAAGGCAAGTAAAGCATCTCATAGACCATGGTCATGTGCGTGAAAGTTTGAGCCCTTGTGCCGTACCGGTCATTCTTGTGCCAAAACATGACGGTAGCTTTCGCATGTGCTCCGATTGTAGACCTATCAATGCTATCACCGTTCGTTATAGGTATCCCATTCCACGCCTTGATGATATGCTAGATGAGCTTAGTGGTGCCACTATATTTTCCAAAATCGATCTTAAGAGTGGTTACTATCAAATCCGCATACAAGAGGGTGATGAATGGAAGACCGCATTCAAAACCAAGTTTGGTTTGTATGAGTGGTTAGTCATGCCTATGGGTCTCTCGGAAGCACCGGGCACTTTTATGTGCCTTATGAATCATGTCTTTCGCCCTTACATTGGTATATTTGTTGTGGTTTACTTCGATGTCATTCTTGTGTTTAGCAAATCTATCCAAGAGCATGTCACCCATGTCCGCACCGTTTTGCAAACTCTTAGAAAAGAGCGTCTCTATGCTAATATGGAGAAATGCCTTTTTGGTGTTGATAAGCTCGTTTTCTTGGGTTTCGTGGTCTCTTCTAAGGGTGTTCATGTAGATGAGTCCAAGATCAATGCTATTAAGACTTGGCCGCAACCAACCAACTTGCTTCAAGTGCGTAGTTTTCTTGGTCTTGCGGGTTTCTATCGTCGCTTTGTGAAGGATTTTAGCACCATTGCTTCGCCTTTACATGCTTTGAGCAAGAAGGATGCGCCTTTTGTTTGGGGTCCATCCCAAGATACCGCATTCAATGAGCTTATGAATTTGCTTACTCATGCTCCCGTGCTTGCTTTACCCAACTTTGACAAGCCTTTTGAGATTCATTGCGATGCTAGCGGTAATAGCATAGGAGGTGTGTTAACGCAAGAGAAGCGCCCCATAGCTTACTTTAGTGAGAACTCTCCAGAGCGCAACTCAACTATCCCATCTATGACAAAGAGCTATATGCTTTAGTCCGCGTTTTACATGAATGGGAACATTACCTTCTTTCCCATGAGTTTATCATTCATACCGATCATGAGACCCTCAAGTATCTCAAGGGTCAAACTAAGTTGAACAAGCGTCATGCTAAATGGAGTGAATTCATTGAGTCTTTTCCCTATGTAATTAAGTACATCAAGGGTAAAGAAAACATCATAGCGGATGCTCTTTCCCGCATATGCATGCTAGTCACGCAACTTGAGTTAGATGTCATTGGCTTCGAGCATATCAAAGAATTGTATGCGCATGATGAGACTTTTGCCACTCCTTATGCCAAGTGTTTGTCACATACATCGTGGGAACGCTATTATATCAAAGACGGCTATCTTATGAGAGCTAACAAACTTTGCATCCCCAAGTCGTCCCTTTGTTTATTGCTTTTGCAGGAATCGCATGGAGGAGGATTAATGGGACATTTCGGACGCGACAAGACGTTCGCCACGCTCTCGAAGAGCTACTTTTGGCCAAAGATGTTTCGGGACGTCAATCGCTTCACCAACCGATGTTCGACATGCCGCAAAGCTAAGTCAAAAGCTCAATCTCATGGTCTCTATATGCCTTTACCAATTCCATACCAACCTCGGGAGGACATAAGCATGGACTTCGTACTTGGTTTGCCAAAAACTCGCAATGGGAAAGATTCCATATTTGTCGTTGTGGATTGTTTCTCCAAAATGGCACATTTTATTCCTTGTCACAAGATAGACGATGCTTCACATGTTGCTAATCTCTTTTGTAGGGAAATATTGCGTCTCCATGGTGTGCCAAAGACAATTGTCTCGGACCGCGACGTCAAGTTCCTTAGCTACTTTTGGAAGACCCTATGCGCCAAGCTCGGAATCAAGCTACTCTTCTCCACGGCGCACCATCCTCAAACCGACGGCCAAACGGAGGTGACAAACCGCACACTATCCGCTCTACTTCGAGTACTCATCAAGAAGAACATCAAGGAGTGGGAGGAGTGCCTACCTATCGCCGAGTTCTCCTACAACCAAGCAAGACACTCAACAACCGGCAAGTCACCTTTCGAGGTCGTTTATGGATTCAACCCATTGCCACCATTGGACATTCTTCCTCTACCACTCCAAGAGCGCATCAATTTGGACGCAAGTGCGCGTGTGACACATCTCAAGAAGATGCATGAAGATACAAGAAACACCATCGAGCGCCAAGTTCAATGCCTTGCGACCAAGCTCAACTTCAACAAGCAACCTATGGTCTTCAACATTGGTGATCAAGTGTGGCTACACCTTCGCAAGGACCGCTTCCCACAAGAACGCAAATCCAAACTTCGACCACGAGCGGATGGACCCTTCAAGGTGCTTGCATGCTACAACGACAACGCTTACAAGATCGACCTCCCGCGCGACAAGTACAACGTGAGCGACATCTTCAACGTCAAAGATCTCTCTCCCTTCCATTGTGTCGGTGTCAAAACCGGCGGATCTCGGGTAGGGGGTCCCGAACTGTGAGTCAAGGCTGGATGGTAACAGGAGACAAGGGACACGATGTTTTTACCCAAGTTCGGGCCCTCTCGATGGAGGTAATACCCTACTCCTGCTTGATTAATATTGATGATATGGGTAGTACAAGAGTAGATCTACCACGAGATCAAGGAGGCTAAACCCTAGAAGCTAGCCTATGGTATGATTGTTGTATATGAAGTCGATGTCCTACGAACTACAACCCTCCGGTTTATATAGACACCGGATAGGGTTAGGGTTACACAGAGTCGGTTACAATGGTAGGAGATCTTGAATATCCACATCGCCAAGCTTGCCTTCCACGCCAAGGAAAGTCCCATCCGGACATGGGACGAAGTCTTCAATCTTGTATCTTCATAGTCCTGGAGTCCGGCTAAAGGTATAGTCCGGCTACCCGAACACCCCCTAATC
>NC_041380.1:7949706-7955650 GCF_002162155.2 Triticum dicoccoides
GCAGAGTGCGGAGGCGCTGTTATAAGCAAAAATGTTGATGCTCCATGGCCCGAGGGCTCTTTTCAAGAGGAGCTAGGCTTGTGGCAACGAGAGTGGTTTTATATCACCGCTCCCCGGAGCACCAAGTGGGTGGCGCCTCCTACCTTTCGCTAATGTCCCCCACCACGGCTAGCGTCATGGGTCAACAGAGGGTTAGATTGGGGTTTGCCCAAAGACGTGCCCTTGTTACAGGGCCGCATTAAGGATCTCTTGGAAGGAGACCTCAGCCTGGTCAAGGTGACGCAGATCATGCTGATTCGCTGAATATTGCCCGGCAAACGTCGCTCCCTTCGCCTGTGGGAGTTTAATCCAGAGGGACCTCGATCTCTCCATAATTTCATGGGCGCAACGCCCGTGGAGATGTATAAACTGTTCTTCGGATCACAAGAGATGTGTCCGAATTTAACCGAGGACGCAGGCCTAAGCTACAATCGCCCGGATACTCAAGTAAGCAACCTTATGCCCGGACCTTCTATCTGTATAATTGTCATAAACTTGCCCCTAAAAGAGCCGTCCTTTTAAACAGGAGTGGATAGCAAAGGCAAAGCTGATCAGGTGTCCGGCTCCCCTTCCCGAAACCAGGCCGGATCTCGTGCTGGTCAGGATGCTGGAGATAATGCCTTTGGAGGGAAGCAAGGGGGAGGACAAGGAAACTATGGCCTCCTCGAAGGAGGCTGCTCCGAAGGGAGGAACCGACAATTCTCTCCTAAGGGGAAGAAGAGAGCCACCTCTGACGACCCAGAAGCCATGGCCTTGAAGCGGGGGGAAAAATCCTCGTCAGAGGGTCCGACGCCGGGGAGTTCCTCGGCCGGACTACGCCCTCAAGGGAATCAGCCCTCCAGCGAGCCGTAAGTAGAGAAAGATTTTCCTTTTGAGGGATGAGGGAAATCCTTGGTTTATATCTGAGAAGATTAACCGAATTTTTACCTTGTAGGTCGGACCTCAGCCCTTCTCAGTAGAGCTCGTCTTCAGGGGATCTCCTTCCGAAGATGATAGAGAGTGGGACGCCTCCCCCTGCCGTGCCGCCTAGCGAGGCGGGCGACCCTGAGGTGTCATCGCGGAGGGTTTCTCCGAATCCGGCAGGGGCGGAAGATAGCTATGTGGCCCCCCGAGGTTCTTCGCGTCCGGCCTTCGAAAGAGGTCATGGGACAAGTCCGGCACCGTCTAGTGCTCGGCTAGAGGAGCTAAAGATTCTGCTGGGGTGAGCTTCTATCTCGGAGGAGCATCGTGCATTGATGGGCACGGTGATTGAAAGGATCTCATCCGCAGAGAGTGGATAGCATGAGGCCGTCAAAAGTTTACTGACGGGTTTTGAGGTACATTAGATAATGTACACTTTTGTCAGTTGCGCATGAATAAGATGCGCCCTGTGTAGATAGTAGCCCCTGAGACTCTGCGCGTCGTCAAGAAATGATGGCACGCGGAGGATCATAATCCCAGGTCTAAGATGTCGCCTTTGAATGTAGGCGGCAGGGTGTCCGGAATTGGGCCGAACTGATGATTTTGCCAAACTAAAGCGGCAACTGGACGTGGCAGATGCCGACATCGCGCTTGTCAACAAGCGGCTTGATGAGGCTCAAGGTATGTAATTCCTCGGGCGGCATCAGGTAAGAAGAGTTTTATGCCAGTGTCTTACGATGTGTATGCTTGACGCAGATGGTGCGGCCGCCGTGGAGAGTCTTAGGGCAGAACTTGCCCGAGCTAAAGAACAAGCCAGAGAAAGTGATGCGGCTGCCAAGAAAGCCCTTGAAGAGCTGAGAGCCGAACAGGCTGCTCATTGCCGAAGCAAGGAAGAGATGGCCGAGATGGCCGAAAAGTTAAAGAGTGCTGAAGACCATTGCAGACTGAAGGAAATATGCCCTAGAGGCAATAATAAAGTTATTATTTATTTCCTTATATCATGATAAATGTCTATTATTCATGCTAGAATTGTATTAACCGGAAACATAATACATGTGTGAATACATAGACAAACAGAGTGTCACTAGTATGCCTCTACTAGACTAGCTCGTTAATCAAAGATGGTTATGTTTCCTAACCATAGACAAAGGAGTTGTTATTTGATTAACGAGGTCACATCATTAGTTGAATGATCTGATTGACATGACCCATTCCATTAGCTTAGCACCCGATCGTTTAGTATGTTGCTAATGCTTTTCTTCATGACTTATACATGTTCCTGTGACTATGAGATTATGCAACTCCCGTTTACCGGAGGAACACTTTGGGTGCTACCAAACGTCACAACGTAACTGGGTGATTATAAAGGAGCATTACAGGTGTCTCCAAAGGTAGATGTTGGGTTGGCGTATTTCGAGATTAGGATTTGTCACTCCGATTGTCGGAGAGGTATCTCTGGGCCCTCTCGGTAATGCACATCACATAAGCCTTGCAAGCATTGCAACTAATGAGTTAGTTGCGAGATGATGTATTACAGAATGAGTAAAGAGACTTTCCGGTAACGAGATTGAACTAGGTATTGGATACCGAAGATCGAATCTCGGGCTAGTAACATACCGATGACAAAGGGAACAACGTATGTTGTTATGCGGTCTGACCGATAAAGATCTTCGTAGAATATGTAGGAGCCAATATGGGCATCCAGGTCCCGCTGTTGGTTATTGACCGGAGACGTGTCTCGGTCATGTCTACATCGTTCTCAAACCCGTAGGGTCCGCACGCTTAAGGTTATGATGACAGTGATATTATGAGTTTATGCATTTTGATGTACCGAAGGTTGTTTGGAGTCCCGGATGTGATCAAGGACATGACGAGGAGTCTCGAAATGGTCGAGACGTAAAGATTGATATATTGGAAGCCTATATTTGGATATCGGAAGTGTTCCGGGTGAAATCGGGATTTTACCGGATTACCGGGAGGTTACAGGAACCCCCCGGGAGCCATATGGGCCTTATTGGGCCTTAGTGGAAAAGTGAAAGGGGCTGCCCATGATGGGCTGCGCGCCTCCCCCCTCCCCTAGTCCAACTAGGACTAGGAGAGGTGGCTGGCCACCTCTCTCTCTCTCTTTCCCACTTGGGAATCCTATTTGGAATAGGATTGGGGGGGAGTCCTACTCCCGGTAGGAGTAGGACTCCTCCTGCGCCTCCATAGGGCTGGCCGCACCCCTCCCCCTTGGCTCCTTTATATACGGAGGCAGGGGGCATCTCTAGACACAAGTTGATCCACGTGATCTATTCCTTAGCCGTGTGCGGTGCCCCTCTGCCACCATATTCCTCGATAATAGTGTAGCGGAGTTTAGGCGAAGCCCTGCTGCTGTAGTTCATCAAGATTGTCACCACACCGTCGTGCTGACGGAACTCTTCCCCGACACTTTGCTGGATCGGAGTCCGGGGATCATCATCGAGCTGAACGTTTGCTCGAACTCGGAGGTGCCGTAGTTTCGGTGCTTGATCGGTTGGATCGTGAAGACGTACGACTACTTCCTCTACGTCATGTCATCGCTTCCGCAGTCGGTCTGCGTTGGGTACGTAGACAACACTCTCCCCTCTTGTTGCTATGCATCACATGATCTTGCGTGTGCGTAGGAAATTTTTTGAAATTACTACGTTCCCCAACAGTGGCATCCGAGCCTAGGTTATTTATGTTCATGTTATATGCACGAGTAGAACACAAGTGAGTTGTGGGCGATATAAGTCATACTGCCTACCAGCATGTCATACTTTGGTTCGGCGGCATTGTTGGACGAGACGACCTGGACCAACCTTACGCATACGCTTACGCGAGACCGGTTCCCCCGACGTGCTTTGCACACAGGTGGCTTGCGGGCGACTGTCTCTCCAACTTTAGTTGAACCAAGTATGGCTACGCCCGGTCCTTGCGAAGATTGAAACGGAGTCTATTTGACAAACTATCGTTGTGGTTTTGATGCGTAGGTGAGATTGGTTCTTGCTTAAGCCCGTAGCAGCCACGTAAAACTTGCAACAACAAAGTAGAGGACGTCTAACTTGTTTTTGCAGGGCATGTTGTGATGTGATATGGTCAAGGCATGATGCTAAATTTTATTGTATGAGATGATCATGTTTTGTAACCGAGTTATCGGCAACTGGCAGGAGCCATATGGTTGTCGTGTTATTGTATGCAATACAATCGCGATGTAATGCTTTACTTTATTGCTAAGCGGTAGTGATAGTCGTGGAAGCATAAGATTGGCGAGACGACAACGATGCTGCGATGGAGATCAAGGTGTCGCGCTGGTGACGATGGTGATCACGACGGTGCTTCGGAGATGGAGATCACAAGCACAAGATGATGATGGCCATATCATATCACTTATATTGATTGCATGTGATGTTTATCTTTTTATGCATCTGATCTTGCTTTGTTTGACGGTAGCATTATAAGATGATCTCTCACTAAATTATCAAGAAGTGTTCTCCCTGAGTATGCACCGTTGCCAAAGTTCGTCGTGCCCAGACACCACATGATGATCGGGTGTGATAAGCTCTACGTCCATCTACAATGGGTGCAAGCCAGTTTTGCACACGCAGAATACTCAGGTTAAACTTGACGAGCCTAGCATATGCAGATATGGCCTCGGAACACGGAGACCGAAAGGTCGAGCATGAATCATATACTAGATATGATCAACATAACGATGTTCACCATTGAAAACTACTCCATCTCACGTGATGATCGGTTATGGTTTAGTTGATTTGGATCACGTAATCACTTAGAAGATTAGAGGGATGTCTATCTAAGTGGGAGTTCTTAAGTAATATGATTAATTGAACTTAAATTTATCATGAACTTAGTCCCTGATAGTATCTTGCTTGTTTATGTTGATTGTAGATAGATGGTTCGTGCTGTTGTTCCGTTAAATTTTAATGCGTTCCTTGAGAAAGCAAAGTTGAAAGATGATGGTAGCAATTACACGGACTGGGTCCGTAACTTGAGGATTATCCTCATTGCTGCACAGAAGAATTACGTCCTGGAAGCACCGCTGGGTGCCAGGCCTGCTGTTGGAGCAACACCAGATGTTATGAACGTTTGGCAGAGCAAACCCGATGACTACTCGATAGTTCAGTGTGACATGCTTTACGGCTTAGAATCGGGACTTCAACGACGTTTTGAACGTCATGGAGCATATGAGATGTTCCAGGAGTTGAAGTTAATATTTCAAGCAAATGCCTGAATTGAGAGATATGAAGTCTCCAATAAGTTCTATAGCTGCAAGATGGAGGAGAACAGTTCTATCAGTGAGCATATACTCAAAATGTCTGGGTATAATAATCACTTGATTCAATTGGGAGTTAATCTTCCAGATGATTGCGTCATTAACAGAATTCTCCAATCACTGCCACCAAGCTACAAGAGCTTCGTGATGAACTATAATATGCAAGGGATGAACAAGACTATTCCCGAGCTCTTCGCAATGCTGAAAGCTGCGGAGGTAGAAATCAAGAAGGAGCATCAAGTGTTGATGGTTAACAAAACCACTAGTTTCAAGGAAAAGGGCAAAGGGAAGAAGAAGGGGAACTTCAAGAAGGACAGCAAGAAAGTTGCTGCTCAGGAGAAGAAACCCAAGTCTGGACCTAAGCCTGAAACTGAGTGCTTCTACTGCAAGCAGACTGGTCACTGGAAGCAGAACTGCCCCAAGTATTTGGCGGATAAGAAGGATGGCAAGGTGAACAAAGGTATATGTGATATACATGTTATTGATGTGTACCTTACTAGAGCACGCAGTAGCACCTGGGTATTTGATACCGGTTCTGTTGCTAATATTTGCAACTCGAAACAGGGACTACAGAATAAGCGGGCACTGGCAAAGGACGAGGTGACGATGCGCGTGGGAAACGGTTCCAAAGTCGATGTGATCGCGGTCGGCACGCTACCTCTACATCTACCTTCGGGATTAATATTAGACCTAAATAATTGTTATTTGGTG
>NC_041380.1:7956203-7970444 GCF_002162155.2 Triticum dicoccoides
TGGCGGATATCGTTATTTTCTCACCTTCACAGATGATTTAAGCAGATATGGGTATATCTACTTAATGAAACATAAGTCTGAAACATTTGAAAAGTTCAAAGAATTTCAGAGTGAAGTTGAAAATCATCGTAACAAGAAAATAAAGTTTCTGAGATCTGATCGTGGAGGAGAATATTTGAGTTACGAGTTTGGTGTACATTTGAAAAATTGTGGAATAGTTTCGCAACTCACGCCACCCGAAACACCACAGCGTAATGGTGTGTCCGAACGTCGTAATCGTACTTTACTAGATATGGTGCGATCTATGATGTCTCTTACAGATTTACCGCTATTGTTTTGGGGTTATGCTTTAAAGACGGCCGCATTCACGTTAAATAGGGCACCATCAAAATCCGTTGAGACGACGCCTTATGAACTGTGGTTTGGCAAGAAACCAAAGTTGTCGTTTCTTAAAGTTTGGGGCTGCGATGCTTATGTGAAAAAGCTTCAACCTGATAAGCTCGAACCCAAATCGGAGAAATGTGTCTTCATAGGATACCCAAAGGAGACTGTTGGGTACACCTTCTATCACAGATCCGAAGGCAAGACATTCGTTGCTAAGAATGGATCCTTTCTAGAGAAGGAGTTTCTCATGAAAGAAGTGAGTGGGAGGAAAGTAGAACTTGACGAGGTAACTGTACCTGCTCCCTTACTGGAAAGTAGTACATCACAGAAAACTGTTTCAGTGACACCTACACCAGTTAGTGAGGAAGCCAATGATAATGATCATGAAACTTCAGATCAAGATACTACTGAACCTCGTAGATCAACCAGAGTAAGATCCGCACCAGAGTGGTATGGTAATCCTGTTCTGGAAGTCATGCTACTAGATCATGATGAACCTACGAACTATGATGAAGCGATGGTGAGCCTAGATTCCGCAAAGTGGCTTGAAGCCATGAAATCTGAGATGGGATCCATGTATGAGAACAAAGTATGGACTTTGGTTGACTTGCTCGATGATCGGCAAGCAATTGAGAATAAATGGATCTTTAAGAAGAAGACTGATGCTGATGGTAATGTTACTGTCTACAAAGCTCGACTTGTCGCAAAAGGTTTTTGGCAAGTTCAAGGGATTGGCTACGATGAGACCTTCTCACCCGTAGCGATGCTTAAGTCCGTCCGAATCATGTTAGCGATTGCCGCATTTTATGATTATGAAATTTGGCAGATGGATGTCAAAACTGCATTCCTAAATGGATTTCTGGAAGAAGAGTTGTATATGATGCAACCGGAAGGTTTTGTCGATCCAAAGGGAGCTAACAAAGTGTGCAAGCTCCAGCGATCCATTTATGGACTGGTGCAAGCCTCTCGGAGTTGGAATGAACGTTTTGATAGTGTGATCAAAGCATTTGGTTTTATACAGACTTTTGGAGAAGCCTGTATTTACAAGAAAGTGAGTGGGAGCTCTGTAGCATTTCTGATATTATATGTGGATGACATATTGCTGATTGGAAATGATATAGAATTTCTGGATAGCATCAAGGGATACTTGAACAAAAGTTTTTCAATGAAAGACCTCGGTGAAGCTGCTTACATATTAGGCATTAAGATCTATAGAGATAGATCAAGACGCTTAATTGGACTTTCACAAAGCACATACCTTGACAAGATTTTGAAGAAGTTCAAAATGGATCAAGCAAAGAAAGGGTTCTTGCATGTGTTACAAGGTGTGAAGTTGAGTCAGACTCAATGCCCGACCACTGCAGAAGATAGAGAGAAAACGAAAGATGTTCCCTATGCTTCAGCCATAGGATCTATCATGTATGCAATGCTGTGTACCAGACCTGATGTGTGCCTTGCTATAAGCTTAGCAGGGAGGTACCAAAGTAATCCAGGAGTGGATCACTGGACAGCAGTCAAGAACATCCTGAAATACCTAAAAAGGACTAAGGATATGTTTCTCGTATATGGAGGTGACAAAGAGCTCACCGTAAAAGGTTACGTTGATGCAAGCTTTGACACTGATCCGGACGATTCTAAATCGTAAACCGGATACGTGTTTACATTAAACGGTGGGGCTGTCAGTTGGTGCAGTTCTAAACAAAGCGTCGTAGCGGGATCTACATGTGAAGCGGAGTACATAGCTGCTTCAGAAGCAGCGAATGAAGGAGTCTGGATGAAGGAGTTCATATCCGATCTAGGTGTCATACCTAGTGCATCGGGTCCAATGAAAATCATTTGTGACAATACTGGTGCAATTGCCTTGGCAAAGGAATCTAGATTTCACAAAAGGACCAAACACATCAAGAGACGCTTCAATTCCATCCGGGATCTAGTCCAGGTGGGAGACATAGAGATTTGCAAGATACATACGGATCTGAATGTTGCAGACCCGTTGACTAAGCTTCTTCCACGAGCAAAACATGATCATCACCAAAGCTCCATGGGTGTTAGAATCATTACGGTGTAATCTAGATTATTGACTCTAGTGCAAGTGGGAGACTGAAGGAAATATGCCCTAGAGGCAATAATAAAGTTATTATTTATTTCCTTATATCATGATAAATGTCTATTATTCATGCTAGAATTGTATTAACCGGAAACATAATACATGTGTGAATACATAGACAAACAGAGTGTCACTAGTATGCCTCTACTAGACTAGCTCGTTAATCAAAGATGGTTATGTTTCCTAACCATAGACAAAGGAGTTGTTATTTGATTAACAAGGTCACATCATTAGTTGAATGATCTGATTGACATGACCCATTCCATTAGCTTAGCACCCGATCGTTTAGTATGTTGCTAATGCTTTTCTTCATGACTTATACATGTTCCTGTGACTATGAGATTATGCAACTCCCGTTTACCGGAGGAGCACTTTGGGTGCTACCAAACATCACAACGTAACTGGGTGATTATAAAAGGAGCATTACAGGTGTCTCCAAAGGTAGATGTTGGGTTGGCGTATTTCGAGATTAGGATGTGTCACTCCGATTGTCGGAGAGGTATCTCTGGGCCCTCTCGATAATGCACATCACATAAGCCTTGCAAGCATTGCAACTAATGAGTTAGTTGCGAGATGATGTATTACAGAATGAGTAAAGAGACTTGCCGGTAACGAGATTGAACTAGGTATCGGATACCGACGATCGAATCTCGGGCTAGTAACATACCGATGACAAAGGGAACAACGTATGTTGTTATGCGGTCTGACCGATAAAGATCTTCGTAGAATATGTAGGAGCCAATATGGGCATCCAGGTCCCGCTGTTGGTTATTGACCGGAGACGTGTCTCGGTCATGTCTACATCGTTCTCGAACCCGTAGGGTCCGCACGCTTAAGGTTATGATGATAGTGATATTATGAGTTTATGCATTTTGATGTATCGAAGGTTGTTTGGAGTCCCGGATGTGATCAAGGACATGACGAGGAGTCTCGAAATGGTCGAGACGTAAAGATTGATATATTGGAAGCCTATATTTGGATATCGGAAGTGTTCCGGGTGAAATCGGGATTTTACCGGATTACCGGGAGGTTACCGGAACCCCCCGGGAGCCATATGGGCCTTATTGGGACTTAGTGGAAAAGTGAAAGGGGCTGCCCATGATGGGCTGCGTGCCTCCCCCCTCCCCTAGTCCAACTAGGACTAGGAGAGGTGGCCGGCCACCTCTCTCTCTCTTTCCCACTATGAATCCTATTTGGAATAGGATTGGGGGGGAGTCCTACTCCCGGTAGGAGTAGGACTCCTCCTGCGCCTCCATAGGGCTGGCCGCACCCCTCCCCCTTGGCTCCTTTATATACGGAGGCAGGGGGCACCTCTAGACACAAGTTGATCCACGTGATCTATTCCTTAGCCGTGCGCAGTGCCCCTCTGCCACCATATTCCTCGATAATACTGTAGCGGAGTTTAGGCGAAGCCCTGCTGCTGTAGTTCATCAAGATCGTCACCACGCCGTCGTGCTGACGGAACTCTTCCCCGACACTTTGCTGGATCAGAGTCCGGGGATCGTCATCGAGCTGAACATGTGCTCGAACTCGGAGGTGCCGTAGTTTCGTGCTTGATCGGTTGGATCGTGAAGACGTACGACTACTTCCTCTACGTCGTGTCATCGCTTCCGCAGTCGGTCTGCTTTGGGTACGTAGACAACACTCTCCCCTCTCGTTGCTATGCATCACATGATCTTGCGTGTGCGTAGGAAATTTTTTGAAATTACTACGTTCCCCAACACAGACTTCTTGAGAAAGAAGACCAGGCGAAACAGACGGACTTAGAGAAGGCCGTTGCCAATGCCAAGGACGCGCGCTCTGCGATGAGAGATGCGAAGGAGGAGCTGCGTCAGGCCGGACAGATTGCGGCTAGAAAGCCCTTTATGCTGCGAAGGAAATTTTGCGATCCGAAGTTTGCTCTGTTGGACCGGATGTGGAGTGTGGAGGATACCTATCTGGATTTGGCAGCGAGTGCTGCTGATGCGACCGAACACTTTCGAGATCAGAAAGATCGTGAAGTGGAAAAGCTTTTCTGGTCGCAGTTTCACAATCCAGAGCGTCCACTAGCAGTGGACGATCGTTTGGCTCAATGGGCCGAACTGAATAGGTTGTTCGGACTCGCCATGAAGTACGTCATGGGTCATCTGTGGCCGGGGAGATCGGAGCCGAAGAGTTATTTCAGCTTGGTGCAGCAATTCCTTGACGCGGTGTCGCGTATTAATGCAATGAAGAGGTCAGCATGCATAGAGGGCGCAAGGATGGCTCTTTCCCGTGTCAAGACATACTGGGCAGAGATGGAGACCACCGTTGTTGCGTCTCGAGATTCGGACAAAAGCCGAGTACCCTCCGAGCACTATTTTCAGGAAGTCCTTGAAGGCGCTCATGTAATAGAGATGCAGTGCTCGAAAGATGCTATGTTATGATAGCATATGTAATTATAAAGTAATATTTTGATAAACTATAGTGGCCTTTTTATACTTGTGCCTTCAAGTATTGGGAACACCTCCTGTGCGGCCGTTTTAAGATATATATATATATACAAAATCTGAAAGATAGCAGTCGTTGGCTTCAGCCCCAACGCACATAGTGCGGGGGTGCTCGCAGAAGACGCATTTTCACACTTAACCCAACGTCTTGGTCCTACAAAGGAGGTGATAGCGCAGCGGGCCAGGCAACCGGACTATAATGCTTTAACAGTTTCACTTAGCCATAGGAGCTTGACAGTGAAACTACTTAGGTAGCCCCTTGGTGGCGACTGCGCTCGCCCGAGTTCGGGGCACGTATGTGCCTGACCGGGAAGTGGCCCTTCGTTAAAGCGGAGGAATCCGGTAGATTCCGATAGGTCATCGAGTGGCTGACCAGTCTCACGCTACATCATGACAGTCAGTTTTCGGCTTTCTCTACTAAGGTGCTCGCCCGGCCGAACCGGGGCACAATCGCAGTAGTTCTCCTGGTGCTACCTTAGCCGATAGAGTGGAACGTAAGGTATCCGAACTTAGGAGCCGGGCAACCCAACATTTGACCAAAGACATGATTCGGAGCTGATGCATATAATGCCAAAACTCGCGACGCCGAACACTCCCTAAGGTGTTCGGTCTTTATGAGTGCGGGTGAAACAACACTCTTTATTAAAAAAGCCCCTAGTGTCCAGGTACGTGCAAAAATTCTGACGTGGCCACATGCCAAGACGCCAGCCTCCTCCTTTGGTTATATCAGAAAAAACTAGGGGATGTGTAGCAACAAGAGACAGTAAAAAAGGTTTACGCAGGGTCTTAATCTAAAAAGAATCCTTTAGGACGGGTCCCTACTGCACGTCTGCGCCTGTGTCTCCGTTGTGCCGTATCCTGGACGGGCGCCGCACGACGTTCATTTGTATGCCGAAAAAAGTTTAAAATAAACAAAGTATAAAATATATAAAATTGAGCTTTATTGTCTCTTACTGTATATGCATGGAGCCCCTAGTGGGGGTATATGGCCACTAAGCCTGCATCAATGAAGATTTTGTCCCGAACTCGTCTATCCGCGTTCGTGGTCTTTAATGACCTATTTCGAAGTTTTTTGGCCGGTGAGGTCATTTTACTGTGGGCTTGTCAAAGCGGCCGCACAGTCCTCCGCTTGGGGAGGCGCACTTTAGTGCTTCCCCTTCAAAGAGATGATGCCTCGTGGACCGGGCATCTTAAGCGTGAGAGATGCATAATGCGGTATTGCGTTAAAGCGGGTGAAAGCTTCGCGTCCCAGTAGTGCTTGATAGCGACTTGAGAACGGGACGATATGGAAGGTCAGCTTTTGGCGGTGGAAGTTATCGGCAGAGCCGAATATAACTTTGAGCCGGAGAAAACCCATACAATGGGTGTCCGGACCAGGTGTTACCCCTTGAAAGGAGGTTTTGCTGCGGCGGATTCTTGCTGGGTTTATCCCCATGTGATGGATTGTATCCTGATATATCAGGTTTAGTCCACTGCCGCCGTCCATAAGGACATTTGAAAACCGGAGTCTGCCAATTATTGGATCGAGTATCAAGGCAGTCCAGCCTGCATTCTTGATATTTCTAGAATAATCTAGCTGATCGAAGATGATTGGTTTTGACAACCAGTGGCGGGACACTTTGGGGATAGGTCGTGTGGTGCGTACCTTTATGGGCGCCGCACATTTTGTTATGTGAAGTAAGTTCACTATTTTTACTTCTTGTGGGAAGTTCTTTTCTTTCCTAGTGCTCTGCTTTTGGGGTTCGTCCTCGTCTTCGCTTGGTGTGTCGAGCCCCTTGTGTTCGGCATTGAGTCTGCCGGATTGTTTGAAAACCCAACAATCTCTGTGGGTATGGTTAGCAGGCTTCCCGGGAGTACTGTGTATCTGACATATCCTGTCCGGGATTTTATTTAAGTTGGATGGATCGTCCCTATTATCCTGGAGGGGTGGTTTTGTCTGATTTTGTCGTGAACCTTTGAATCCGGCATTGACTGCCGTGCTCTTCGGGCTTTTTTCCTTAGTCCGGCGACGGTCCTTGTTGCGTCACGGTTTTCCGTTTCCATCCCCAGTTTCGGATGTACTTGGGTCGCTGGGGCTGCACCTTGCCAACCAGCTGTCCTCTCCTGCACAAAAGAGGGTCATGAGGCTTCTTAGTGCGGCCATTGTTCTTGGCTTTTCTTGGCCGAGGTGTCTGGCGAGCCATTCATCTCGAACGTTATGCCTGAAAGCTGCTAAGGCTTCGGCGTCCGGATAGTCGACTATCTGGTTCTTTTTAGTGAGGAATCTATTCTAGAACTGCCGAGTTGATTCTCCGGGCTGTTGAGTTATGTGACTAAGATCGTCTACATCCGGAGGGCGGACATAGGTCCCTTGAAAATTTGCTCGGAAAGCATCCTCGAGCTCTTCCCAACTTCCAATTGTGTTTTCAGGAAGGCTTTTAAGCCAATGCCGGGCTGGCCCTTTAAGCTTAAGGGGTAAATATTTTATGGCGTGGAGATCATCTCCTCTAGCCATGTGTATGTGGAGGATATAATCCTCGATCCAGACTCCAGGGTCTGTTGTTCCATCATATGCCTCTATGTTTACGGGTTTGAATCCCTCTGGAAATTCATAGTCCAGGACCTCATCGGTGAAACATAGGGGGTGTGCGGCGCCCCTGTATTTGGGTGTGCCGGATTCTGATGATGGCTTTATTGCATTGCTTACGAGAGCTTGCTTTCTAGGCCCATAAATGGATCTAACTAGGCCATGATGCGAATCCTTAGGTGAGTCACATGCCGATTTAAGTGCGGCGCCGCTTGCCACTTTATGGGGTCATCTATCCGACCGTGTGGCTTTCTTATTTTTTGAATGCGAGGGCTCTAGGGCCTCTTCGTCGAATTCAGGCAGTAGCTTTCTTTTCGGATAGCTTTTAGTGCGGCGACTGTCGCCGTATTTATCTGCGGTATTGATTACTTTGCTCCATCTAATCCGGAGTGCATCTTCCGCTGTTTTTAGCTTCCGCTTCTGCTTTTTCAGGCTGCGTGCAGTTGCAACGAGCCTCTCGTGGAGATTCTTCTGCTCCATGGGTTTATCCGGCGTGAGGTCGTCCGGAATGCCATTTTCGCCGGAGGAGGGATGTTCGGTTTCTCTATCCGTGTTGCCCTGTTCGGACGGTTGCCCTAAGGCCTGCTCGTCGTCTACCGGCTCGTCCTGCTCTATGGCTGGGTTTTTATCGAGGCGGGGCTTGGGTCGGTGTTTACGCCGACGCTTTGATTGCTTTTTGGGGGGTCGATCTCCCGTTCCATCCCCTTTTTCCTCGTCGCTTCCTTTAGGGGTATCCACCATGTACACATCGTGAGATGAGGAGGCTGTCCAATGCCCTATGGGCGTTGGTTCATTGGTATCTCCTGCATCGTCGTCCATGCTATCGATGTCTCCGGAGTCGAAGTTGAGCACGTCGTTTAAATTGTCGACAGTGGCTACCAAGTGGGTGGTGGGTGGGCTTTGAATTTCTTCATCGTCCGTATCCCATCCTCGCTGACCGCGGTTCGGCCAGGGCTCTCTTGATAAAGAGAGAGACTTGAGAGAATTCAGGATATCGCCAAAAGGCGAGTGCTGAAAGATGTCCGCAGCGGTGAACTCCATTATTGGCGCCCAATCGGATTCGATCGGCAGGGGCGCGGGGGGTTCGGAGTCCGGAGAGGAGTCCGGATCCTCGGAGTCGTGAGTCATGCGGAGTGTGGGGCTGGCGTTCGGCTCGATCGCCTTTGAGATCGTAGCCCCCGAGGTGACGTGCAATCGCTCATCCTCGATTGACACAACTGGCTCCGAATTAAGGGCCAGAGCTGGTGCGTTTGCGGCCTCCGAGATACTGTTCGGTGACAGAGCTAGATCATGCCCCGCGAGACAGTGCGGCGCGCTTGGTTGTGGCTCGAATCCGTCGAAAATCAAATCTCCGCGGATGTCTGCCATGTAATTTAGGCTTCCAAACCTGACTTGACACTACTAGGAAAAGGGCTATAGATAGGATTGATACTAATGGCGCACCAGGGAAGTAGTGCGCCACTACTATATACTAATGGCGCACCAGAAACAGGGTGCGCCACTAGTATTAATTTTTTTTCCATTTTTCCATACATACTAATGGCGCATCAGGTCGACAATGCGCCATTACTAGTTCTAACTAGTAATGGCGCACCAGGCAGAAAGTGCTCCATTACTGTAATTTTTTCTTATTCTTTTTTTTGCAAAACTACTAATGGCGCATCGTTTCACAGTGCGCCATTACTAGTTTAAACTAGTAATGGCGCACTATTACACGGTGCGCCATTAGTATATATATTTATATTTTTTACTTTTTTGCAAAACTTCTAATGGCGCACCACCTGCAGGTGCGCTATTAGTAACCAGGGTTACTAATGGCGCATTTCCTTATGGTGCGCCATTAGTAACATGGGACCCCAACAAGATATTTTGAACAGCCCCACACCTACCCACTCACTTTCCCCACTTCATTCCCTCCACCTCCTTCTCCAAGCTTTCGGCTGCCTCCTCCTCCTCACCTCATTTCCACCATAGATTCATCAAAATTAAGTGGTGAAATTACCTTTTTTGATAGGTAAGTAAGGGGAAAACTATCTTCATAATGTAGATCTACTTTTTTTCTCCCTAGCTCGCTCCAACAACGTGCACATGCACTTTTTGTGGCCTAGCTAGATCTATGTATGTTTGTGGTGTTGCATGTGTTTGTGGTGTTGCATATATGTTTGTGTTTGAAGGTACCGGTATTTGAAATGCGATAGTTGCCAATATTTTGCCGGAATGTTTTGATTCATTTCCGTTTTGGCGAGAATTTTGGCACAATGCATTCTTTTTGGTCCTATTTTTAGGGAAGGTCATGCCAAAAAAATTCTTGGTTCTAAAATATCGTTTTGCTCTACCCCGCAGGCGACCATGGTCCGCATGATGACTGAAGGCATCGTGAATAGGTTTTTGAGCTCCACGAAGGCCGAGATGCTTCAAAAGAACGAGACGGAGATAAGATGTCCGTGTCGAAGATGCAAGCTGAAGAGCCTTATTACGGACCCGGATTCCGGGCAGGTGTGGGACCACCTGCTCTTGCGTGGTTTCATGGATGGCTATCGGTGGCAAGGTGATGAAGATGACTATGAAGTCGTCCATGGCCGGGGCCGGGCAAGAAATGAGGAAGGGCAATAAGACAAGTACCACCGCGGCGAGGGCGGGCGAGAAGACGAAGAATCTCCAGGACATGATCACGACGGTGATGTTGTACACAATCATCATGTAGAAGATGTCGTACATGATGATGAGGAAGATCAAGACGAAGGGCATGATCATGAAGATGAAGATGCCGGAGCAGACGACGATGGAGGCTGGGTGCAGGACCCTCATATTCAAGAGCTGCTTCTCAACCAGACGGATAACGCAAGAGCTACCGCCCGAGAGAAAGCCAAGCTGGATCAACTGGAGATAGACGCGGTTACTCCATTGTATGAAGGGTCAGGCCTGAGGATACCCGCCTGAAAGTAACGCTCATGGCTCTGGAGATGAAGGTAAAACACAAAATGACCGACGCATGCTTCGACGAGAACATGTCATTCTGGCACGAACGTCTTCCCAAGGGGAACAAGTGCCCGACCACTTTCGAGGAGGCGAAGAAAATCGTGTGTCCTCTGGATTTACCGCACGTGAAATACCATGTGTGCATGAACAATTGTATCATTTATCGGGACGAGCACGCAGAGTCTACCATATGTCCGGTGTGCGGTGTCACTCAATACAAGAAGAGGAAGAAAGCTCCTCGAAAATCGGTGTGGTACTTTCCGATCACTCCTCGTCTGCAGCGGTATTTCGCGGACCCTAAGGTAGCAAAGCTCCTGCGTTGGCACGCGGATAGGAAGGAGAAGAAGCGGGAAGATGACGGAAATGATCCAGAGATAAATAAAAAAGACAAGATGCTGAGTCACCCTAAGGATGCGAGCCAGTGGCAAGCGTTGAACTTCGAATACCCAGAATTTGGGAAGGATACAAGGAACATCATGCTGGGCGCGAGCACCGATGGAGTCAATCCGTTTGGCAGCCAGAGAAGCACACATAGCACCTGGCCTGTGTTTGTGTGGATGTACAACCTTCCCCCCTGGTTGTGCATGAAGAGGAAGTACATTCACATGAGTATGCTAATTGAAGGGCCAAAACAACCAGGGAACGACATCAATCTGTATCTGGGGCTGCTGAAGGAGGAGCTAGACACGCTATGGAAAACGCCAGCCAATACGTGGGACGCCGCAGAGAAAGAATATTTCCCTATGAGAGCCGCACTGCTCACGACGGTGCACGACTATCTCGGTTACGGATATCTCGCGGGGCAGGTAGTCCACGGATTTTCTGGATGCGTAAGGTGCATGGATGACACAATGTATCGCCAGCTAGATAGAGATCCTGGGTCTTCGAAAACCGTGTTCATGGGACATCGAAGGTGGATTCGCGATGATGACCCGTCGAGGAAACGCAATGATCTGTTCGATGGTGAAACCGAACCCCGAAAACGCCCGTGTACGAGGAGCGTTGACGAAATAGACGAGTTGTTGAAAAATTGGAAAGACTGCCCACTGCCGGGAAAGAAGCAAAAGGCGCCAGAGCCGGGAAAGAACCGAAAGGCGCCAGAGCCGCTGCTGAAGGTATGGAAAACAAGGTCTGTTTTCTGGGACTTGCCATACTGGAAGATCCACCGTGTGCCTCACAGCCTTGATGTCATGCATATCACAAAGAACGTGTGCGAGAGTCTGCTTGGTACCCTGCTCAACATGCCAGAGAGGACCAAAGATGGGCCGAAAGCAAGGGCAGACTTGAAATCAATGGGCATCAGGCAGGAGCTTCACGCTAATGATGATGATGATGATGAGGCGAAGCAGGACATAGAAAGTCGTCGCAAAGGCAAAAAGGCCAAGAAGACCGGAAATGACTACCCTCCCGCGTGCTTCACTCTAAGTCAGGAGGAGATCGAGCAGTTTTTCACCTGCCTCCTAGGAGTAAAACTTCCTTACGGTTACGCGGGGAAGATAAGCAGATACCTAGACCCAGCGAAGCAGAAGTTCAGCGGGATGAAGTCTCACGACTGTCACGTGCTGATGACGCAGATACTTCCAGTTGCAATCCGTGGGATCATGGACGCGCACGTCTGTGAAATGCTATTTGGCCTATGCAACTTTTTCGACTTCATCTCTCGGAAGTCGATTGGCGTGAGGCAACTCAGAAGGCTACAGGAAGAGATCATGGTGATACTATGCGAGCTTGAGATGTACTTCCCGCCCGCATTCTTCGACGTTATGGTGCATCTGTTGGTCCATATCGTGGAGGATATCATCCAACTCGGGCCGACATTCCTGCACAGCATGATGCCGTTCGAAAGGATGAATGGTGTCATCAAAGGATACGTTCGCAACATGTCATGTCTAGAGGGAAGTATAGCCAGGTGCTTTCTGACCGAAGAGTGCATCTCCTACTACACGAATTATCTAGGCATCGAGAACCCTGTTGGTCTGCCCGTCAACAGGCACCTCGGCAGGCTCGCTGGATGGGGTCACCGTGAGGGTCGCCGCGACATGCATGTCGACTTCGAGGGTCGACTCGCCGACTTTGAAAGAGCAAACCTAGTCGCGCTACAACACATAGACGTGGTCGATCCTTGGGTGGTAGAGCACAAAACCTTTATTGAGAAGACGTACAATGACCGAGGCCAACAGAGGACGGACGGAGATATACTCAAAGAGCACAACTCATGTTTCACACGTTGGTTCAAACAGAAGCTTCTGTCGTACCCTTTACATGAGGATTCTTCCATGGAAGAACAACTCATATTCGCCTTGTCACAGGGCGCCGAGCACAACCTGATGACCTATGAGGCGTACGATATCAACGGCTACACATTCTACACCGAGGACAAGGACATGAAGAGCGATGGTTATCAGAACTCCGGGGTAACGATGGAATCCTACACCGGTAATGACAAGGACAGATACTACGGAAGGATCGAGGAGATCTGGGAGCTGAGCTACGCTGCAGAGAAGGTCCCGTTGTTCCGTGTCAGATGGGCCAAGAGGGTCCTAAAAGAAGACTGGTATTTCACCACCATGGTTATACTCGAAGCCAAATCCAAGACCGCGGGCGCAAACGTCACCGCAAAAAATGAGCCATGGGTACTGGCTTCACAAGTGGACCAATGCTTCTTCATTACCGATCCGTCAAAGCCCAGTCGTGTTGTCGTGAGGAGAGGCAAAAGGAAGATCATCGGAATGGATGGAGTAGCCAATGAGCAAGACTTCGACAAGTACGGCGACCCAAAGATCGAACATGACGACGACGATGAAGTAGCAGCATACACCACAAGAAGAAGCAGGACCACCCTACCTAAAGGACGTCCGTTCCACAGAAGAACTCCATTTGCGAAAAAGAAGGGCAAGAAGATTGTGAACAGATAGCTAGCTCACAAATGTTTTAGATAACAAATTTGATGATATTTTTTCATACTCATAAATGTTTTACCAATTCACAAATGAATGCAACTAAAAATCCAAAAAAAGACTAGTTGTGCTTGGTTATATGTTACTCCCAAAAGCATATAATGTTTGTCAAATTTGGAGCTATGGATATTTAGTTATGATTTAAACAAGTTTGAACATATTTAAACACAAATAAATATCAAACAACATTTTAAATGTTGTTAACATGGCAACAAACTGCATATTATTTTTCTACATGAAATTCTGAGCATCTAGCATATGTGACATGTTATATTTGGATGCATGCATAACAAGATATGTGCAAAGAAAAAATGCATAAAAACAAAAATTGGGGAGCCTGGGAATCGAACCCAAGACCTCCCAGTGTGTGTGCTATGTGCTGACCAGTCGGACTAGTGTGTGTGTTCTGATGGGGATACGGTTAGGTGGTATATAACTTGAGTGCTCGAACTATAATCAAAAAACAATTACTAATGGCGCATCGGGGGGAGGTGCGCCATTGCTATCGTCGTACTTATGGCGCACTAGGGGGAGGTGCTCCATTGCTAACCCTCCCCCCACTCCACCTATTTCCCTCTGGCCTCTCTCCCTCCCTCGCCAGATCCCCCACTCGACCTAACCCGCCCCAACCGTACACCGCTGCCCCGCCTTGCTCCGCCCCCTCCGTCTGCCGCACGTCGTCGGCGACGCCGCCGCCTCTCCTTCCCTGCCTTCTTCTCCACCCTGCTGCCCCGATCCCCGCTGCCCCCGTGCCCCCGTGCCCCCACTACTGCAGCTCCC
>NC_041380.1:7970851-8013521 GCF_002162155.2 Triticum dicoccoides
GCAGCTCCCCCGCCGCCCCCGCGCCCCCGCGCCCCGAGCCGGAGGAGGAGGACGAGTAGGAGGAGGAGACGGAGGCGGCCGACGCGGAGCAGGAGGCCGCGGAGGACGCGCTGCTGGACCGCACCGATGGGATCGACGCCTTCTTCTTCCTCGGGCACCACCGCCTCCGTCGTCGATCCGCCACCTCTGCTGCTCCTAAGCCATCGCCGAGCCACCCTTGTGCTCCCCAGTGAGCACCACGTCGATTCCCCCTGTTTCCCCTTTGATTCCATCATCGTAGACATTGTGCGCCACCTCCGCCCGAGCTCGTGCTCACCTAGTGATAGATACTCACCCTTTGATTCCATCGCCGTAGATTTTTTAACAAGTTTAATCAAGTTAATATCATGACAAGTATGCCAGGAGAACCGAATACTAAACATACAAGTTCGTGACGGGGAGTAAAACTAGCATATCTACCACCATTTGCATATGAAGCACAACAAGTATCAATGGCCACCACTATTCTATGACTAATCTCACACCAATCCTAAAGCTGCACTTAAGTATTGCTTATTATTCTTTCCTGAGATAAATAGTAATAAAAATGTGCTTGCTAGCTGCTGCCACTTGTAGCCACGAGACAAAGTCTCATTTTCCTCTGCTATCCATATGGTCTCAATTTTGACTCCAAAGATAAAAGGAGTTTTTTTTTGTACTAGTATTTGACCCATGTACTCTTATAGTCCTGCTTCTTATTCTTGCTACTGCTGCTATTGTTATTCTGCTATTGTTGTGTTGTTATCTGCTGCTACTGTACTTTCTGCTAAGGTTGTAGAAATCTGTGGAGTTGGCACTTTACACAAGATACCACTACTCCATATACTACTTCCACCACTACTGAGATTTTCATTTCCAATGAGTGATGTTTTTCCTAGCAGTAGAAAAATAGCAGTAGCCATGTACTAGGAGTGCATTTTTTTTCTAGGGTAGAAAAATAGTAGTAGCCTTCTCTTGGGCCTGGTCTTCTCCCCCTCTTTATGCCCTTTTCTTTTGAACAGGAAAAGAGGGTCATGACCCTTGTAATTATGCACAAGCTCTTTGCTTTTTACCCACAAAAAATGTTGGTTCATGGCTGGCTAACTGCAGGTCCAGCCAACTGGTTGGTGGGTGTAGATGCTTGAATTGCATAGGGCCAACTAACTGCCCCTTGAAGGGGGCAAACAAGATGTTGTTGATACATAAATGTAGTTTTCAGTATTCTGTCCAAACTAAAAACTGTTAAAAAGACCATGTGTTTTTTGGTCAAAATCTGCATGTAAAACTGAAATAATCTCCTAGTAGTTAACTGTTATGGACAATTGTCAATTTTCTGTAATGATGATGGAACATTATAAAGCATTGTACTCCAGTGTATATGTCACAAATAAATTGTTTCTTCTTCTGTATTTGAAGTAATGACTGTTCATAACTGAGGCATGGATTAAGCTGTTTCTTTGCTGTACCATTATATCTGGATGATTTTTTGTTTGGTGACCTATTATATCTGGAATGGAAGCTCACATAAGTTGAGCTGATTTTTTTCCATATGAAAGCAGAGGACCATATGGTCTGTGGCTGGGTTTTGTCTCCGACCATTGTGTCATGATGATTTTGCAGGTACCCCGAGAGGCCCTTGAGTTTGCCGAAATGTCGATTAACTTCCGTTCCGGCAAATTCGGGTACTCCATATGTCCTATTTTCAGCAAAGGTCATGCTGAAATTTTCCGTGAATTTTAGCATGACTTTGCTAAAAATCGGACATATGAGGTACTTGCTACTAATGCATGGGCCGGGGTATCTTAGTACTTAGTTAAGTAGGATCAACTGCCCCTTTATTCTTGCTGCATTAAACCATAGGTGGCAATAGAGCCGAGTGATTAGGCCCAATCTAGGGTGCCTCGGCATCAATAAACCCTAAATGATGAAAACTTAACTTGGCTGCCCCGGATGCCTCGGTGTCGATGAGAACCTAAATGATGTACGCTTAGGCTTTTAGGGTGCCTCGGCGTCGACAAACCCTAAATGATGAAAGCTTAGGCTTTTAGGGTGCCTCGGTGTCGACAAACCCTAAATGATGAGACCATGATCTTGTTCCTTGACAATAACCAACTTTTTAACAAAACTTTTTTCCTATTTAGAGCGAAACATGGCCCACGCCGATGAGGCCGGTGGTTCGGGCGGCAAGAAATTCTGGGAGCTGTCCCAGGAGATGGAGGAACAACCTCACCGCTACGAGGACGCCGCGGAAGACACCGATCCTGATAACACAACCCCTAGTGGCATCGGGGATGACACCACTGATGGTGCCGCCGAGGATGCCACCACTGATGATGGCGGCGCACACACAGATGGCAGCCAACCGAAGAAGCAAAGGAAGGACCGGCACCCGAATGCGCTCCGCACCCTCAAGGAGGAATTCACTCAAGTGGACTCCGACGGGAATCCAACGGAGCCCAAACATATAGTCAAGGGGTACTCGCTTCAGCTCGGGTGCATTCTCCGGAGCACCGTCTCGATCAACACCGAGAACCTTAGGCATAAGGATCGAGGGAATTTGCGCAACCTCCTCTTCACGAAGCTACACGAACGATACAAGTTCCCCGCCGAATTTGAAAACACACGCCTCTCAGGGAATAAAGTGAATAGTGCCACCCTCACGAAGATGAGCATGGCCCTGTCTACTTGGAAAAGTGCGGTGAAGAGAATGATTGATAAAGGTGATAGTTATGAGAAGATTAAGGCGAAATATCCTTTGATGAGCGAAGATGAGTACAAGGAGTTCAAGATCAAGTGCGAGAGCAGTGCAACCTCCGAATCAAGTCAGTGGGGGAAAGAAATGCGGGAGTTGAACTTAGGGGAACACAAACTCGGTCCCGGCGGTTACAGACTGGCGGAGCCTATATGGGACAAGGAGGACGCGGAGCGTGCCAAGCAAGGCCTACCGCCCCGCTTTGAGAAATACAGCGGTGACAAGCAGACTAGGAACTATGTCAGGGCCCGGTACAAGGAGGACCCGATAACAAAGGAGCTTACCACGGATCCGAAGACCAGGGCACTTGAGCTTCTTCTGGTAAGGAATACACCCTGCGTAATTAGCTCCATATGGTTGCACTCTAATTAATCCCCAATATTTCTAAATGGTTCACGTTCCTTTCGCAGGACACTGAAAGCAGTAGCACGGGGTCGTCTAAGAGCTCCCCTTTCGACACCCCTTTAAATAGGGCGTTGAACGTAATAAAAAACAAGGATAAGCTCACTAAGCCGACATCAGCTGGTCGTGTGGCCGGCAAAGGCTTGTCCACAAAATGAGGGTCATACTATACCGCTGGTGTGCGGAAGGAGAAAAAGACCAGCTCGGAAAGCCAGACGCGCGAGGTTGAAGAACTCAAGGCACAAGTGGCACGGATTCCGGAGCTTGTCCAAGAGCAAGTGTAACAACAACTTGGAACGACGCTCAACGCCATGGTGCCTACGTTGATTCATGGGCTGACGACGTGGATTGCGGGCGGCCAACAGGGGCCTCCCCCGATTCCCAGCTTCACGGCCAGCAACTCACACAGCGTGCAGGCGGCGCCATTGGTGTCTCCGGCGGAGGCGGTATTCGTGTCTCCGGCGCTGGCACGGGCATTGGAGCTTAATGCACCCAGGTGTACACCGGCCGGCACCTCGCCAGCAAGCGCCCCCTCCGTCAGTTGCACGCCCGCCGTTGGCGGTGCCTCGACATTAGCCGAGCTCGACGGCATCATGGTAACCAAGCCTCTCAGCCGATGACTTCATCTCCTTGCCTTTGACTGGGCATCCCTGACGCCCTGTACATGTTTTCGCAGGGCACCATCGACGTTCCTTGCACTCTTCTGCATTTCGTGGGCGCCGAGTTGGTCGATGTCGCCAAGGGCAGAATCGTTCAACCGGGCAACTCCATGTTCCACGGTAATCCGATGTCACCCACAATGTATAGGGTTGAAGTGGTTCGGGTGCTGCCAGGCTGCGACGAGCTGTTACCTCCGATTCGACCCGCTGGGGCCGACGAAGAAGATGAGATGACCCTCAACACTTGCGTAAACTGGCCCCTGCTTTGGCCGAAGAGCCAGATTCGTTTGGGGGCGGTGGACACCACCCCACAGACAAGACCGCCAGTCGTGTCGGTGCCAAGCCATGGCAAGAACGCCGCAACGCTACCGGACCTGCCGGACATCCCTATGGCACAGGATCTGGACAGCCCTATGGCACAGGATCCGGACGGCGACGACAACGACAACGGTACATTTACCAAAGTTGATAAGTACTTTGCCAAACATGGGTACGTTGACGAGTTCTGCGGGCCTCTTTCTCAAGAACCCAACCAAGACGACCGCGATCTAGCTGGTACGGCGGAGAAATCCAATTGCAACAGGCGTCGTCTGGCGTTCAGTTCTCAGGACACGCCTCCAGCTCCCGCCTTCACCGAGCCTCAGATAGCTGAGGTGCGAAATATTATCAGCCCCAACACGCTCAAGAAGGCGGTCTGTGAGCAGAACTCGGCCCCATTACAGGAGATCAAGAAGAAGGGACGGAAACGAAAGACTAACAAGGGTGCTGGTGCGAGCCAGCCGGCACCGAGTTTGATCCGTGCTCAGGACGGGCCACCTTCACCTAAGGATATCTCGAGGAGGGTGCATGTGGCGGGTAGGGCGATGCTACCACCAAATATGCTAAATGCTGCAACCGGTGCTATGCGGAGTCTGCACGACAGTGTTCTTTCTTTGGAGAAGCTGCATCTCAGAGAGAAGGATGTGGCATACCCGGTTTTCGTGGCCAAGGTGCCAGAGGGCAAGGGCTTTGTGGATGGCGACATCGGGGGTACGATCGTCCTGTGGTTTGATGACATCTTTGCTATGTTTAACCTTCATCCGCTGCACTACACCCTCGTTCGGTTGTTTTCGCTGAGTATGGATATGCGGATCATTAGAGACAAGACCCCGGACATCATGATAGTCGACCCCTTCTACATGCGTGCCAAGCACTTGAGCAGCGCTGGGGACCGCCAAGTTGCGAGTTCACACCTCGAAGGCGTCATTCTGGCAAACCCATATAAGGATAACTTTCTTGTGGCTTACTTTCCCGAGTAAGTCATCCCTTAACCGCCCCGTAACATATGATTTCTTAGATTTCAATCATTCTTTTTTTCTAACATTTCGTGTTCTGTGCAGTGACACACATTGCACACTCATCCTCTTAAGCCCGAAATATTCCATGGCCACGTATTTAGACCCGAACCGTAACTCCAAGATAGACTACACAAATGTCAAGAAAGTTCTTGATGATGTTCTCCCGAAGGATGTCTACTACGCCCTCCATCACATGCGGGCGATCGTAAGGGACCATCATCAACTTCTGCTACCAGATAATCTCAAAGATTGGGCCGTGAGCTTGTCGGCAGTCCAGGACGCGGACCTCAGACAAGAATTCTTTCGCATCCAGTCGGAGTTTGCGGACATCATCCATCAAGATGTCCTTCATACCTCGGGGCAGTTCTTCCTCAGATATCAACCGTCCAACAGTGAGATAGATGAAATGCTACAAATGCAGGGTGACAACGACCGCGATTTCATGACCATCACGACAGACGACGGCTTCATCCACATTCCTGTCCGATGAGTCGAGTCGAAAGTAGTGATGTGTAGTTCTGAAACATTGATTGGCTCATGTTGTAATTATACTTTAATGAATCCGTATGTCTCTTTGGTTTGGACAGTCGTTCAACTTAGATGTAATCGATGCTATTTATTAGTAGGACCATGAATCGTGCTATTAATGTCTTGCTTTTCTCTTCCGATCCTTTTGTTGCATACTTACATATTGCTTATGTATTGTCTGTTGTTTGGCTTGTGCATAGAGATGCCGTCGTATGTCATGTACAAGGGTAAGGTTCCCAGAGTCTACGACGACTGGGAGGAGTGTCGGAGACAGGTTCACCGTTTCAGCGGTAATAGTTACGAAGGGTACACCACTAGCGCGGAGGCCGAATCTAGATACGCCCGCTATCTAGCGGGAGAGAGGAGGGAGCGTTGGAGGAACCGGATGAAGACCAGTTTGATCGCGATGATGCTCATTGTGATGACCACAGCTCTCTTCTATGTGATGGTAGTTTAGATGATCGATATCGACTTGTAATGTGAAGACAAACTCGATACTCGCGGTCTTGAGACTTGTAATGTTTTATCTTTGTTCGGTCTTTTGAATTCGGAGACTAATATGATGAATTGTATTCGGAGTCTAATCTTCTATTGTATTCGATGAATCTGATGTTGCTGTGTGCTGCTGTCTATATTCTGTCTAATAATATATGTTATATTCTGTCTAATAATATATTTTGTAACCTGCGCAAAAATCAGAAAAGGAAAAAAAATACAAATATTCATACTAATGGCGCATCAACAGAGAATGCGCCATTAGAATGACAAAGCCATGCTTACGTATGGCCCCCCAGGAGGCACACTAATGGCGCATATTGTTACATACTAATGGCGCACTAGTTGGTGCGCCATTAGTAAGATATACTAGTGGCGTGCTACTAATGGCGCACTGGTAATGCGCCATTAGTAGGCAAAACCAGTGCGCCATTAGTAGGCCTTTTCCTAGTAGTGTGATGGCTAGGGGCGTAGCTTTCGATCTGCTCCAGATGGCCAAGCGAATTGGCCCGCAGTGCGAAGCCGCCGAAGACGAAGATCTGTCCGGGGAGAAAAGTCTCACCCTGGACCGCATCGTTGTTGATGATCAAAGGAGCCATCGGGCCTAAAGGCGACGACACAGAGGAACTCTCAATGGAAGCACCAATGTCGCTGTCAAAACCGGCGGATCTCGGGTAGGGGGTCCAGAACTGTGCGTCAAGGCCGGATGGTAACAGGAGACAAGGGACACGATGTTTTTACCCAGGTTTGGGCCCTCTAGATGGAGGTAATGCCCTACTCCTGCTTGATTAATATTGATGATATGGGTAGTACAAGAGTAGATCTACCATGAGATCAAGGAGGCTAAACCCTAGAAGCTAGCCTATGGTATGATTGTTGTATATGAAGTCGATGTCCTACGGACTACAACCCTCCGGTTTATATAGACACTGGATAGGGTTAGGGTTACACAGAGTCGGTTACAATGGTAGGAGATCTTGAATATCCGCATCGCCAAGCTTGCCTTCCACGCCAAGGAAAGTCCCATCCGGACACAGGACGAAGTCTTCAATCTTGTATCTCAATAGTCCTGGAGTCTGGCTAAAGGTATAGTCCGGCTACCCGAACACCCCCTAATCCAGGACTCCCTCACATGGTGATGAAGATTTTAATCCGAGGACGAATCTTCCCCAAGGGAGGGGAGATGATGCGGAGCATCCCAAGGTCATCGCCATGGACCTACCATCGTCTCATCAAGTGCCTACCGGACCCATGACTCGATAACGTGCAAGAGCCCTTGAAACCGAGGTGACATCTCTCCTCTCACAATTCCACTTCGATGCACATGAAGCATGGCTACTACCTCATATGGATACTTTGTTCATACTCAGGTACAATGGAGAAGCTAAGGAGCAAGGATAATAAGAGGAAGATGGACGAGAAGACGGAGAAGAAGAAGGGCTGCCGGAGAAGTCCCAGCCACCGGACGACCGGCCGGGACCGGACGTCCGGCGCCTGAAGCATCTGCCGAGTCCCAGCCAGCGGACGTTCGGTCCAGACCGAACGACCGGTGCCCCAACACCCGAAGCAAACGAGCGGACGTCCGGTCCAGACCGGACGACCAGCGCGACCGCACCCGAGCCGAAGTCAGCGGAAGTCCGGAGCCTCCGGACGTCCGGCACCCCCATCACAGAGCAGAACCAGCGGACCACCGGAGGACACCGAACGTCTGGCAGCTCCTGAGACACCGCACGACCGGCCCCAGTGGACGTCCGGTACCTGTCTGCGCATAGTGTTCGGGCCCGAGACCCATGTACCCCTTCACTTCGCCCCCATTTGCACTTAGACTATAAATAGACCCCCCATTCATCCTAGCTAGAGTTAGCATTGGTTTAGCTCATTTGAGAGATAGAGCATTGCTCATCCATATCGGATCTACTCCTCAAGAGAGACCGCGGCCCCTCTTCGGAGAAGATCCACCTTGGATTCAAGACCTCCTTGCGGAGAAGATCCCCTTGTGGATTTAAGACCTCCTCACGGAGAAGAATCGGTTACCGTGTATCGTCCCTATTTGGCCATGGATTTGTGTATCGCTCTATGTACTCGAGGATCTAGCCCCTGTGTGACTTATTCGTGTCGGTTTAGTGATTTCCTCTTGTGTTTTCCTCCCGTTCATCCTCGTGTTTTTGTCGGGACCCCGATTCTAAGTCACACCGATCTAGCATGTAACACCTCATATCACCTTGCGGCCTCACGCACGGTATCCCCACGGGTGTCGCCTTACCATGGCTCGAGACCGGTTGCGTCTTTTGGCTCACGTATATGATAGTGTCGCTAGCATCCATATGACAGAGAACCCGGGCCGACATGGTTAGTCGTGAACCCAAAGCAGCACTAACCTATGGGAACAGGCATACATGATTCACATCGAGCATGTCGGTCAGCAGCGTGTGAATCCGGGCTGTAGCACTGGGCTAACAGGACTCCGGGGAACCCGGGCTGTAGCAGGCTAGGCAGGACTCCGGTTGTCACCGCGTGACATTTCCCCGAAGGGACAGACACAGGAACGAGGTGAAACACATGCCGGCTAGTCAAGTGTCCTGAGCAGTAGTGCTGGGCTAGCAGGACTCCGGTGAACCGGGCTGTAGCGGACTACTATGGCTCAAGGAAGCACTAGACTACATTTCCCCATAAGAGAGACTGCCAAGGATAAACAACTAGATTGTCGGATCCCACACATAGCAATACACGTCACATGTACGCATAACATGCAAGTATGTGTTGTACAACATGGCATCACAACATAACGCAAACTCATATAGATAAAGGCTCAGAGGAGCCACATAGCATAAATACAAACAGGGGTCACATGACCCATCATTCAGAGCATACAAGCAGCGGAAGCATTACATGTCTGAGTATAGACAACTACAAAAGAAAAGGGCTGAGAAGCCTAACTATCTACAAGTCCCTCCCAAGGGACCAAGATCGTAGCTGACGTAACAAGCTACTCGTCGAAGTCCAAGCGGTACTACTAGTGAGACAGATGTCTCACCTGCAAAACATAAATAAAGCAAACCGAGTACAAAGGTACTCAGCAAGACTTACATCAGATCTTATCATACATGCATTTGTATCAAGAAGGTAATGTGGGGTTTAGTTGCAGCAAGCCAGCTTTGACTCAGTGGCTATCCTGTTCTACGACAACGAGAAATTTCTTTGAGATGAGGCAGCGCACACGAGTCCACTAATCACCACATCAATACACCACTATGGATTCATCCTCGTCTCCCTACGAGAAGGCCATCCATAGCACTCACACTTATCTTGAGCATTTTAGAGTATCCACTTTAAGTTGTCTATGTACCACGTAAGCATCCAAGAAGTCCATAACCGAGGACACGGCTATTCGAATAGATCATGATAACCCTGCAGGGGTGTACTTCATCACACACGCTCTCACCACTTATCACCATATACCCCTCATGTATCTCGGCAACCTTTAAGCGGAAGCCTGGCGAGGGTGTCGGCCACGACCTAACTTACCACGCAAGACTCTAGTCCAGGTTTATCACCTATTTGGGTTCCATCCGCAAGGAGATTCGGCCAGGGTGTCGCTCACGGCCCCAAATGATGTGAGCAGGGTTCCCAAGCCCACCATCCGGGTGCCACTTGGTACATCGTGCCACCTGTGCCTAGTCTGTCCCGAGCCCACCCTGCCGGGTGCCACTCGGTAGAAAAATAGCACTACCTACAAACACCAGAAACTATTTGCAACTCCTGGACAGAGATCAAGGCGGTTAATAAGCCGAGAGAGCTTGGAGTGCCCGGAGCCCAATGTGTGGTAGTAGCTAGTCATTGGACAACTTACACAGAACTCAGTTCTTAAGGACGGTCCCAATGAGACAACCCACCATGTACTCCTACATGGCCTCTTACCGCTACCTTTACCAAAACATGTTCAGACGCTTAACTCTCATTACGAGAACATATCATAACATTCCAATTCATTCCCGATGAATCAGACCTGACAAAACTCTAAGCAATAGCAGGCATGGCATGGCAAGAACACAACATGGCTCAATCAACTCCTAACATGCTAGTAGGTTTTAACTATTTACTGTGGCAATGACAGGTCATGTAGAGGAATGGGTTCAACTACCGCAGCATAAAGTAGCAGTTGGATCGTTGTTGTCCTAATTCAATAACTGAGAGCAGGAGCGAGAGAGTAGGATTGTATCGGAATGAACAAAAGGGGGGTTGCTTGCCTGGTAGATCAACAAGGAAAGCACTGCTCCTCAGACAGGTACTCTGGAACGGTCTCCGGAGCAGTACCTACCGAGAAGGAACGGTGTCGACAATCAATACACAAGCATATGCAACAATATGATGCATGAACATGGCATGAAGATGTGATGTTGTTTGAGCTAATGCAACTAGTATTCAAATTGAATGAAGTCCATTTGAACCAAGGGTTCAAATGCAACTCCAAGTTAAGCTCTTATATATGCCATAAGTGTGTTTTCACATATACAGAATGTATAGGTTGGTTTGTCATGCATGAAAATGGCACAGATGGATAGATTGAATTTTTCTGATAATTTTTCATATATAAATTATTTCAATCTGAGCTACGGTTGAATTGATATGAATTTTTGAAGTTTTGAATATTTTCTGGAATTTCCTGATTTATTTTAATATCAGAAAATGAATAATTGCGTCAGCATGACAGTGGCATGACGTCAGCAAGTCAACGTGGCTGACCGGTCAAACCTGACGTGTGGGGGCCACACGTCAGTGTCATGGTTAATTAACAGAGGTTAATTAATTTTTAAACTAATCCTAACTAGAAATTAGCAGGGCCGGGCCCCACCTGTCATTGAGCCAGGGGAGGTCAAACCCCCTGGTCTACTGGGGCTAACACGCCGGCGTTTAGCCGCCGGCGGCAGCAGACGCAGCGGAGGGCGCGGGATTCGCCCTCCGGCGACCATTCGGGCGGCGGAGACCACGGGCGAGGAGATGAGGCTCGCCCACATCCAGCAGAGCTGGTGGGAGGCTACGGGGGCGCCGGAGCTCGCCGGAGCGGAGCTCACGGCGGCGGCCGGAGCTCGGGCTCAAGCGGCTGCGGGCTACAGAGCACGGGGAGGCAGGGGAGAAGGGGGAATCGATGCAGGGGCTCACGGCGGGCTCGATGGCGTCGACGGCGAGCTTGGGAACAGCCGGACGGCGACGTGCGGGCGGTGGAGATCTGCGGCGGCCGGCGATGAAGAAGACGATGGTGGCGACGATGGAGGCCGCCCGGAGGTGCGTGGATCGACGAGGAGGGAGAGGGGATCGCGAAGGAGCTGTGGAGCGCGCCGGGGAGGCGAGGCCGTGGCTGTGGGCGCGGCAGAAGTGGCCGGTGGCGGCGGTGGCGCTCGACCTTGAGAGAGAGAGCGAGGGAGAGGAGAGGAGAGGGCTGGGGAGAGTGAGAGGGGTACGGTGCGGCGCGTGGCGATGTCCGGGCGTTCCAGGGCGACGAGGAGGAAAGCAGGAGGTGGCGGGGCGACGTGGCCATGGCATGCGTCGTGCCCGGCTTCTCCTCTGCCTACTGGCAAGAGGTAGAAGACGGGGCTGCCCCTGGTGGGCTGGGCCGCCAGGTGGGCTGGCCAGCTGGGCCACCAGGTAAGCGCCAGATAAGTTGTTTTTCTATTTTTGTTCTGTTTCTATTTATCTGACATTTGTTCTGATTTAGTAATAATACTAAATCAATTTATTTTCTTCTGAAAATTAATGTAGGAACTTAATTGGATTATTCCGAAGCCCCACAGTGAAAATCAGAATTATTGGACAATATTTCATATATATAAAAATATTTATCCAACGCAAATAATTACTGGATTAATTCCAAATGGCCAAAATAAATATCTATGAGCTCCTAATAATATTGGTTTGATTTTTATCTCTGTCCAATATTTTCAGAGAGCAACATGAACATTTTCTTGGACCTTTTTGGAGCAATTTTTATCTGGGTCATTTCGAGAGATGATTTCTGAGGGTTTCACAAATCCTCATTTCAAATTTAAATGGAATTTAAACATGATGCACACATGAAGGGCTACCCTAGGTCATACCAGAATTAGGGATGTGACAACTCGCCCCCACTCGAAGAAATCTCGTCCCGAGATTCAGGGGTTGGCAGAAAGAAAGCGGGGTACTCCAGTCGAAGACGATCTTCACGCTCCCAAGTAGCTTCTCTCTCGGAGTGATGAGACCACTGAACCTTGAGGAACTTGATGTTATGACGTCGGGTGACACGCTCTGCTTGATCAAGGATGCAAACAGGGTACTCTCGATATGTGAGGTTATCTTGGAGATCAAGCGTTTCGTGGTCCACTCCGCGGATGGGATCCGAGAAGCAACGCCTGAGCTGAGAGACGTGGAAGACATCATGTACTCGAGAAAGATGTGGGGGTAGTTCCAACTAGTAGGCAACCTCTCCTCATTTAGCGAGAATGAGAAAAGGACCAATGTAACGAGGAGCCAACTTGCCCTTGATACCGAATCGATGGGTACCCTTCAAAGGGGTAACCCGAAGGTAAGCTTTGTCGCCAATTTCATAAGCCACTTCCTTATGACTACGGTCATACTGGCTCTTTTAACGGGATTGGGCTGTTTTCAAATTCTCACGAATGATGTGAACTTGCTCTTCTGCCTCCTGGATCATATCCGGTCCAAAGAATTGTCTTTCACCGGTTTCTGACCAGTTCAAAGGTGTTCGACATCTTCGTCCATACAGAACCTCAAAAGGAGCTTTCTTGTGGCTGGATTGGTAGCTATTGTTATAAGCAAACTCGGCGAAGGGAAGACACTTCTCCCAATCCATACCGAATGAGATAACACAAGCTCTAAGCATGTCTTCGAGAATTTGGTTGACCCTTTCCACCTGACCACTTGATTGAGGGTGGAAAGCGGTACTGAAGGAAAGGTGGGTGCCCATGGCAGTTTGGAAACTCTCCCAGAAATGAGAAGTGAAAAGACTACCACGGTCTGAATTGATCTCTAGTGGAACACCATGAAGTGACACTATTCGAGAAATATATAAGTCAGCGAGCTGACTAGCAGTGATATTCTCTCGAACAGGTAGGAAGTGAGCCACTTTGGAAAGACGATCAATGACTACGAAGATAGCATTATTCCCTTTCTTGGTCCTGGGAAAGCCGGTGATGAAGTCCATACCAACTTTATCCCATTTCCACTCAGGAATAGCTAAAGGTTGAAGGGTGCCAGCAGGTCTCTGATGCTCTGCCTTCACGCGACGGCAAACATCACAGTTAGCAATAAACTGAGCGATTTCTCTCTTCATCCTAGTCCACCAGATACATCTTAGTACTACCGGGATGAATCGTGAGAGGAGATTCATGCGCCTCCTTAAGGATTAATTGTCGAAGATGTTGATTCTTGGGAACCACCAAGCGACTCTCAAAGAAAACAACACCATGATCATCTATAGAGAAACTACCACCAACTCCCTTGTTAATGTTTCTCTTGATCCGGGAAATTCCCGTATCCTACTTCTGAGCAGAGGTGATTTGATCCACAAGAGTAGGTTTCGCCACCAAGGTAGAAAGGAATCCGTCAGAAGCAATGTGAAGGTTAAGCTTACAGAATTCCTCATGAAGAAGTGGTTGGCCCTGCTGCAACATGAGATTGTTGCAATAGGACTTACGACTTAGCGCATCAGCCATGACATTCCCCTTGCCTGGGGTGTAGGTAATCCCTAAGTCGTAATCTGAGATCAACTCCAGCCAACGTCTTTGCCTAAGATTCAAATCTGGTTGGGTGAAGATATATTTGAGACTCTGGTGATCGGTGTAAATCTCGCAACATTTACCAAGAAGGTAATGTCTCCGTGTCTTAAGTGCATAGACTACGGCTGCAAGCTCTAGATCATGTGTATAGGATAATTCTCCTCATGTGGATGCAACTGTCGAGATGCATAGGCAATCACATGGTGATCTTGCATAAGAATGCAACCTAGCCCCTGTCGTGAGGCATCACAATAGATAACAAAGTCCTTAGTGAAATCCGGTGGCACAAGTATGGGAGCAGAAGTCAGGCGTCTTTTCAGTTCCTGAAAACTGTGCTCACACTGTGGGGACCACTCAAACTTTTTATCTTTCTTGAGAAGTTCCGTGAGAGGTTTGGCCACTTTGGAGAAGTTCTCAACGAAGCGGCGACAATAACTGGCTAGACCAAGGAAACTCCTAACTTGCTTAACTGTTTCAGGCGGAGTCCAATCAAGAACGGCCTGAACTCTTTCGGGATTGACAGCAATGCCCTTACCAGAGATTACGTGGCCGAGATAGGTCACTTCTGGAAACCAAAATTCGCACTTGGAGAACTTGGCATAAAGGCGGTGCTCTCTGAGTTTTTCTAGAACAAGTCTAAGATGTTCGGCATGATCTTCCTCGTTCTTCGAGTAAATAAGGATATCATCGAGATAAACCACGACGAACTTATCTAAGTACTCCATGAAGATCGAGTTCATCAAGCGGGAGAAAGTAGCTGGAGCGTTGGTTAGACCAAAGGACATGACGGTGTACTCATACTGACCATAACGAGTGACAAAAGCCGTCTTAGGAATGTCCCCATTTCTGATCTTGATTTGGTGGTAGCCTAACCTCAAATCCATCTTGGAAAAGACTGAGGATCCAGCGAGCTGATCATACAGGTCGTTGATCCTGGGGAGCAGATACTTGTTCTTTATCGTGACCAAATTAACGGGACGATAATCTACAACCATCCGGTCCATACCATCCTTCTTCTTGACGAAAAGAACGGGGCAAGCCCAGGGAGAAGAACTAGGACGGATAAAACCCTTTTGCAAGGATTCATCGAGTTGTTTCTTAAGCTCAGCTAGTTCTAAGGGTGCCATCTTGTAAGGTCTCCTAGAGATTGGAGCGGTTCCTGGGATAAGATCTATGACAAATTCTACATCTCTGTCAGGTGGAATACCTGGCAGTTCCTCTGGAAAAACATCCGGAAAGTCACGGACTACCGGGATATCTTCAAGGTCAGGAAGAGGGTTGGCATTAAGAGAATAGAGCTGACGCTTTGCAACTCTGGTGGAGACAGTGACTATCTTGCCAGATGGGTGTGTAAGTTGAACAGACCTAGTGTAACAATCAATCTTGGCATAATGAGCTTTCATCCAGTCCATACCCAAGATGACGTTAATATCCGTAGACTTGAGGGCTATAAGTGATGCAAGGAATACAAGTCTGTCAACAAGGATTTCATTACCATGGCTTACACTAGAAGTTTGCCATTTGGATCCAGGGGTTTGAATTACTAGTGGAGAGGGCATATCACAGAAGGATATGTTGTGCAAGCTGGCATAACTTTCGGAAATGAAGGAATGAGATGCTCCGGTATCAAACAGAACTGAAGCTGGATGACAGTTGACAAGGAGTGTACCAAGAACGACATCCAGATCATCATGAGTGTCTTTAGCTGAGACGTGATGCACACATCCACGTTCAGTGGGAGCTGACTTGACACTAATCATCTTGCGTGATGGCTTACCACGGCCAACAGACTTCTCAAGCTGGGGTGGAGCATAGTTGGTTTGAGAGCAGTCACGTGCATAGTGTCCTGGCTCTCCGCATGTGAAACAAGTCCCTGAAGTAGGACGTGGACCCGCATTGACAAGCAGTCTACCAATAGGCCTGGGTGGAGCATACTGCTGAATTGGGTGAGGTGCCACACAAGATGGCCCCGGTGAATATCCGGGTGGAAGAGCGGAGTTCGGAACCCAAATCCGGCGCTTCTGCGAAGTAGAACCGGAAGAAGAGCCCAGATCTCTGGTGTGCTTACGAGACTCCTCGTAAGTGAGTTGAGCTGTTTCTGCGTTAATGGCCTTGTTCACAAGAGCCTGGAATGTATTGCAATGATGCAAGTGGAGATCACGACGCAACTTGGGGTTGAGACCCTTCCGGAACCTAGCCTGCTTCTTGGCGTCTGTGGACACTTCTTCTGTAGCATAGCGGGCGAGGTTCTCAAACTCTCTACTGTAAGCATCAACAGCCATCTTACTCTGGGTGAAACTACAGAACTCTTCTCTCTTGCGATCGATGAGAGCCTGAGGAATGTGATGCTCATGAAAAGCCTCAGTGAAATCTCTCTAGGTGGTTTTCTGGCCAGCTTCCAAATACTAGTTCTGCCACCAAATACTAGTAGGACCTTCTAGGTGATATGCGGCATAGGTGACCTTGTCACTTTCGGCTACGTTCGCAGAATGCAGCTTGTGTGTGATACTACGGAGCCAGTCATCTGCATCGAGTGGTTCAATGGAATGATGGAAGGTAGGTGGTTTCAGACCAATGAAATCATAGATGGACGCTGACTCTTTGTGCTGACGGGAGGTGTTCTCCTCAATACATGCTAACAAGCGGTTAGACTCTCGCTTGTTCTTCTCAGCCTCTAACATGAACTCTGCCAACGAAGACTGGTCGGGAGGATCCTTATCCCTACCATCTCCGTGGTTCCGGATACGAGCAACAGAACTTCGGTTAACCGGCAACATCCTGAAGAACCAACCAAGGGAACAAGGATGGATTCAGCATCATCATAAGGATGTAGGTTATAGTACGAGAAAAATACTATCTCTTGAACTCCTAGGAAAATTCCGGCAGCATAAGGGCAGTAAAATGCTCGAAATGAGACATTATGTAAAAGACGGGGTAGCACCATACTCAACATCATTACTCAAGGTTCTGAGATATTGCTAAATAGGTTACACTGGAGGTACTTAAACTGGGATATGACTCAGATCAACCAAACCTTAGAGACTACGGAGTAGTAACACGTGATCCTGATAGACGGAAGAGAAAGCCTAGTTCCTTAACCCCGTAGGAAAGATAGGATGACTCGGATCAGAAGGCATGAGGCATAAGGAGTAAAAAGAGCCTTACGTTCCCTTCCACAATCAATTCCCCTACATAACTAAAAGAATTTCTAGACTCAACTTCGACCAGGTTGGCTTAGAGATCCTACAGGCAGTCAGGCTCTGATACCAAAGCTGTCGGGACCCCGATTCTAAGTCACACCGATCTAGCATGTAACACCTCATATCACCTTGCGGCCTCACGCACGGTATCCCCACAGGTGTCGCCTTACCATGGCCCGGGACCGGTTGCGTCTTTTGGCTCACGTATATGATAGTGTCGCTAGCATCCATATGACAGAGAATCCGGGCCGACATGGCTAGCCGTGAACCCAAAGCAGCACTAACCTATGGGAACATGCATACATGATTCACATCGAGCGTGTCGGTCAGCAACGTGTGAATCTGGGTTGTAGCACTGGGCTAACAGGACTCCGGGGAACCCGGGCTGTAGCAGGCTAGGCAGGACTCCGGTTGTCACCACGTGACATTTCCCCGAAGGGACAGACACAGGAACGAGGTGAAACACATGCCGGCCAGTCAAGTGTCCTGATCAGTAGTGTTGGGCTAGTAGGACTCCGGTGAACCGGGATGTAGCGGACTACTATGGCTCAAGGAAGCACTAGACTACATTTCCCCATAAGAGAGACTGCCAAGGATAAACAACTAGATTGTCGGATCCCACACATAGCAATACACGTCACACGTACGCATAACATGCAAGTATGTGTTGTACAACATGGCATCACAACATAACGCAAACTCATATAGATAAAGGCTCAGAGGAGCCACATAGCATAAATACAAACAGGGGTCACATGACCCATCATTCAGAGCATACAAGCAACGGAAGCATTACATGTCTGAGTACAGACAACTACAAAAGAAAGGGCTGAGAAGCCTGACTATCTACAAGTCCCTCCCAAGGGACCAAGATTGTAGCTGAGGTAACACGCTACTCGTCGAAGTCCAAGTGGTACTACTAGTGAGACAGATGTCTCACCTGCAAAACATAAATAAAGCAAACTGAGTACAAAGGTACTCAGCAAGACTTACATCAGATCTTATCATACATGCATTTGTATCAAGAAGGTAATGTGGGGTTTAGTTGCAGCAAGCCAGCTTTGACTCAGTGGCTATCCTGTTCTACGACAACGAGAAACTTCTTTGAGATGAGGCAGCGCACACGAGTCCACTAATCACCACATCAATACACCACTATGGATTCATCCTCGTCTCCCTACGAGAAGGCCATCCATAGCACTCACACTTATCTTGAGCATTTTAGAGTATCCACTTTAAGTTGTCTATGTACCACGTAAGCATCCAAGAAGTCCATAACCGAGGACACGGCTATTCGAATAGATCATGATAACCCTGCAGGGGTGTACTTCATCACACACGCTCTCACCACTTATCACCATATACCCCTCATGCATCTCGGCAACCTTCAAGCGGAAGCCTGGCGAGGGTGTCGGCCACGACCTAACTAACCACGCAAGACTCTAGTCCAGGTTTATCACCTATTTGGGTTCCATTCGCAAGGAGATCCGGCCGGGGTGTCGCTCACGGCCCCAAACGATGTGAGCAGGGTTCCCAAGCCCACCATCCGGGTGCCACTTGGTACACCGTGCCACCTGTGCCTAGTCTGTCCCGAGCCCACCCTGCCGAGTGCCACTCGGTAGAAAAATAGCACTACCTACAAACACCAGAAACTATTTGCAACTCCTGGACAGAGATCAAGGCGGTTAATAAGCCGAGAGAGCTTGGAGTGCCCGGAGCCCAATGTGTGGTAGTAGCTAGTCATTGGAGAACTTACACAGAACTCAGTTCTTAAGGACGGTCCCAATGAGACAACCCACCATGTACTCCTACATGGCCTCTCACCGCTACCTTTACCAAAACGTGTTCAGACGCTTAACTCTCATTACCAGAACATATCATAACATTCCAATTCATTCCCGATGAATCAGACCTGACACAACTCTAAGCAATAGCAGGCATGGCATGGCAAGAACACAACATGGCTCAATCAACTCCTACACATGCTAGTAGGTTTTAACTATTTACTGTGGCAATGACAGGTCATGCAGAGGAATGGGTTCAACTACCGCAGCATAAAGTAGCAGTTGAATCGTTGTTGTCCTAATGCAATAACTGAGAGCAGGAGCGAGAGAGTAGGATTGTATCAGAATGAACAAAAGGGGGGGTTGCTTGCCTGGTAGATCAACAAGGAAAGCACTGCTCCTCAGACAGGTACTCTGGAACGGTCTCCGGAGCAGTACCTACCGAGAAGGAACGGTGTCGACAATCAATACACAAGCATATGCAACAATATGATGCATGAACATGGCATGAAGATGTGATGTTGTTTGAGCTAATGCAACTAGTATTCAAATTGAATGAAGTCCATTTGAACCAAGGGTTCAAATGCAACTCCAAGTTAAGCTCTTATATATGCCATAAGTGTGTTTTCACATATACAGCATGTATAGGTTGGTTTGTCATGCATGAAAATGGCACATATGGATAGATTGAATTTTTCTGATAATTTTTCATATATAAATTATTTCAATCTGAGCTACGGTTGAATTGATATGAATTTTTGAAGTTTTGAATATTTTTGGAATTTCCTGATTTATTTTAATATCAGAAAATGAATAATTGCGTCAGCATGGCAGTGGCATGACGTCAGCAAGTCAACGTGGCTGACCGGTCAAACCTGACATGTGGGGGCCACACGTCAGTGTCATGGTTAATTAACAGAGGTTAATTAATTTTTAAACTAATCCTAACTAGAAATTAGCAGGGCCGGGCCCCACCTGTCATTGAGCCAGGGGAGGTCAACCCCCCTGGTCAACTGGGGCTAACACGCCGGCGTTTAGCCGCCAGCGGCAGCAGACGCGGCGGAGGGCGCGGGATTCGCCCTCCGGCGACCATTCGGGCGGCGGAGACCACGGGCGAGGAGCTGAGGCTCGCCCGCATCCAGCAGAGCTGGTGGGAGGCTACGGGGGCGCCGGAGCTCGCCGGAGCGGAGCTCACGGCGGCTGCCAGAGCTCGGGCTCAAGCGGCTGCGGGCTACAGAGCACGAGGAGGCAGGGGAGAAGGGGGAATCGATGCAGGGGCTCACGGCGGGCTCGATGGCGTCGACGGCGAGCTCGGGGACAGCCGGACGGCGACGTGCGGGCGGTGGAGATCTGCGGTGGCCGGCGATGAGGAAGACGACGGTGGCGACGATGGAGGCCGTTCGGAGGTGCGTGGCTCGACGAGGAGGGAGAGGGGATCGCGGAGGAGCTGTGGAGCGCGTCGGGGAGGCAAGGCCGTGGCTGTGGGCGCGGCAGAAGTGGCCGGTGGCGGCGGTGGCGCTCGGCCTGAGAGAGAGAGCGAGGGAGAGGAGAGGAGAGGGCTGGAGAGAGTGAGAGGGGTACGGGGCGGCGCGTGGCGATGTCCGGGCGTTCCAGGGCGACGAGGAGGAAAGCAGGAGGTGGCGGGGCGAGGCGTGCGTCGTGCCCGGCTTCTCCTCTGCCTACTGGCAAGAGGTAGAAAACGGGGCTGCCCCTGGTGGGCTGGGCCGCCAGGTGGGCTGGCCAGCTGGGCCACCAAGTAAGCCCCAGGTAAGTTGTTTTTCTATTTTTGTTCTGTTTCTATTTATCTGACATTTGTTTTGATTTAGTAATAATACTAAATTAATTTATTTTCTTCTGAAAATTAATGTAGGAACTTAATTGGATTATTCCGAAGCCCCACAATGAAAATTAAAATTATTGGACAATATTTCATATGTATAAAAATATTTATCCAACCCAAATAATTACTGGATTAATTTTAAATGGCCAAAATAAATATCTATGAGCTTCTAATAATATTGGTTTAATTTTTATCTCTGTCCAATATTTTCAGAGAGCAAGATGAACATTTTCTTGGACCTTTTTGGAGCAATTTTTATCTGGGTCATTTCCAGAGATGATTTATGAGGGTTTCACAAATCCTCATTTCAAACTTAAATGGAATTTAAACATGATGCACACATGAAGGGCTAGCCTAGGTCATACCAGAACTAGGGATGTGACAGTTTTTCCCCGGGATCCGCTCCTTTCGTGAAAGATCGGGCTATATGGTCTCTACCCTACATCACAACATTAATTAACCTTCGACGAGGCCACGGTGAGTTGGGAGGCGGATATCGTCCAGGAGAATATGTGATGGTGGTCGATGGAGAACCTACAGTGGCGGCACACTTTTTGAGAAAAATGTTGTCAAATTTTTAGGGAAGAAAATGCTGTCACTTGCTTAAGAGTTAAGAGGGCTAAGCAAATGTTGCCTCTCTATTGTTATTTCTAACCAAAACAACCCATAAAGAGGGGTATCGTCGAGCCATCGGCTCCGTCCGTAAGCTTCTTATATTCGGCTTATAAGATAAGTTATTTAGCACATTTTCCTTTTACACAAAAATAAATTGACATATTTTTTAGGGTAAGGGAATTATTCTGCTTTTTTTCCAGTATATTTTTTTACACAATTTTTTTAGCATTATTGCAGAGGAAAATGGGCATCGGTGGGCCGGGCCTTACAAACGGGCCGGATCAGCAAAGATGGGCCTCCAAGCTTCCAGAGCCACCTGGCCTACTTCCTCCACGGTAGCAATCGTCTTCGTCACATAGGTTTCTCACACAAGCTCTGAACCCCGCCGCCTCCGGAAGCTTCTAGAACCTTCTCCCCTTCTTCCCCACCTCCGTCTCCGGCTCCCATGGCCGACGCCGCCGACGCCCTCTCAGGTACACGCGCCTACCTCTCCTCTCCTTCGTAAGCAAAGATCTCTCGCCATCTCCCACCCAATCTCAATCTGGTTCGCTGCTGCAGCTCGGAGCAAGGTGCAGGGCTTCCTGGAGGCCGCGTGCTCCGGCGACCTCGAGGCCCTCCGGAGTAGGTCCCCCGCTCCCGCCCCGCTCACCCCGTCGCCGCCCGGCACGGCTTGTTCACCTGCTAAGCTTTGGTTTTGTTGTTGTTGGTTGTGGTGGTGCAGAGTTTGGGTCCGCGCTCGACGAGGAGGGGAAGGGCGCGGCCGCGGTGGCCGCCGGCGTGCGGGACGCCAACAAGCGCACCGCGCTGCACTTCGCCGCGCGGGAGGGACAGACCGAGGTCTGCAAGTTCCTCGTCGAGCAGCTCCGCCTCCCCGTCGACCCCAAGGACGACGATGGTAATGGTGCCCCTCACTCCCTAACCCCATGCCATGATGTGGCGATTCTCACTTTCTCTTTGTATTGCTCTGATTCATTATGTGTGTGTGCAATTCAATTTATACTTGGTATGGTAGTGATACATATATTATCTAAAATCAATTGTGCAGGTGAAACTCCACTCATCCATGCCGCCCGGCAGGGCCGCCTGGAGACGGTGGAGTACCTGCTCGGCCGCGGGGCCGATCCTTCCGTCGCATCTAACATGGGAGCCACGGCACTGCATCATGCTGCAGGGATAGGTAACGATGATGCTGTGCCTAATGGTGGTGCTCTGTGTATTGTCGATTACCGACTCATGATGCTGATCGATAATTCTGTATGTTGAAGTGGGGAGAATATCTGAACAAACGTGTGGCTTTGATTTTTCTTGTTATTACAGGACACATAGAGATTATGAAGATCTTGCTTGGCAAGGGAGTTGATGTCGAATCCGAAAGTGAGTCCGGCACTCCCCTTGTTTGGGCTGCTGGTCATGGGCAGCAAGACGCGGTCAAGCTTCTGCTTGAACACAATGCTAAGGTAGTTGCTGGTCTATGCGTTCTCTCCGCCAATTTGTTAATCTGAGTTTTCAGTTTTTCAGTGCCACCTTTTCGAAAAAAAAGTTATTCAGTGCCAAGGTTCAGTGCAATACTCCTGACTATGTGGTGATTTTAGCCATTAATTAACTAAAGCAGCAACTGTCTTTAACCATGCTATAGGGGATAGGCCTGTTACTGTAACATGCTGCCATGTCATTCTCCAGCATCTTCAATAAGATTTGGACAACATTTACTCCTAAATTTATAACTGTGGGCAGCAAAAACCTGCAGCATGAATTAATTTACTGAGGTTTTGTGTATGAATTCAATTTAGTTAGGTGGGTTTCAGCAACTTTTGTACTCAAAACTAGTTCTTATAAACCTTGCTTTTGCAGCCGGACACTGAAACTGCTGATGGTATCACTTCGCTGTTGTCTGCTGTTGCTGCTGGTTCCCTCCCATGCTTGGAGGTTCTAATCCAGGTACATGATTGGACGAGTAAAGGATTTGTTTGATTTGGTTCATTTTCGTCACATAGATGTCATTGCTTATTTTTGGTTACTGGATGCTCTGTTTTCCCTGTTAGACAATGTTGTTTGTGCCTTGGGAATTTGGCAAACATGCACATGAATTGGAAATAAGTACTCCCTCCGTTCCTAAATACTTGTCTTTCTAGGCATTTCAACAAGTGACTACATACGTAGCAAAATGGGTGAATCTACACTCTAAAATATGTCTACATACATCCGTATGTAGTAGTCATTTGAAATGTCTAAAAAGACAAATATTTAGGAACGGAGGGAGTATAATATTTCTTTATTACTGCAATGCAAGTGGTAATGTGTATACAAGCGTACAAAGTCGAAGGAAAAGATTCAAATGTTTATTCTAGTTTTATTGTTGCCATTTTACTTCTGTTTCTGCATTGATATAGTAATACACAACATTGTTTTATATATTTGTTTAATAATTAACTTAATAATGTGCAACATAGGCAGGTGCAAACCCAAATGTCACTGCTGGTGGAGCAACCCCATTGCATATCGCTGCAGACAGTGGAAATCTTGAAATGATCAAATGTTTGCTTCAAGCTGGAGGTGACCCAAATACCTCTGACGATGTAAGTCACCATGTCTGAGTACTTCATGTAACTTGCCAAGTGTGGTGATGCCATAATTTATTTTATTCATAGTACCCATCGTGTGTAATCATGGTGACTCTGCATTCATTTTAGCTAGACCGTCCAATTGCCTTTGACTGTCTTATTTATGCAGACAAAAGTGTGGAAAATAGTAATATTCCATTTCTAAACTTATTCTTCCTGGGTAGTAGTTATTTAAAGCAACATTGCCTAAACCAGTGAATCTAACTGTTGATTACCTTTTCCTTCTTTCTTTCCTGCAGGATGGATTTAAGCCAATAGAGGTTGCTGCTTTAAGGGATAACCTTGAAGTCGTTGAACATCTTTTACCATTGACATCTCCAATCCCAGGTGTCTCGAATTGGACTGTTGATGGTATAGTAAAATACGTGTCATCTAAAATGGAAGAGGAAAAGGTGCCACTTGAACTTTTTATTTCCTCGTATGTTCATGAAACCTCTTTACTTTGCAAATTCTGTCAGCTTTGACATCTGCATACATTCTACAGGCGCAAGAAAATGAGTCAGCCAGTTTACAGAGACGACAACCCGTTGAGGTGCGCCATTATCGTATATGCTTTTTTTATAAAAATCAAGGAATCTAGTATCTATTATAATAATAGTCGACTTGAAAAATTCAACTGTTGATTTTCACTGCACAAGTTTTACTCGCCTAAACAAATGCCATGCAGGTGTCACCTGAGGCGAAAAAGAGATCATTGGAAGCCAAATCGAGAGGTGATGATGCATTCAGAAGAAAAGACTTCCTAGTAGCAGTGGATGCATATACACAGGTAAGAATCGTTTTTTTCGAAAGCTCTTGTGGTGGACAAAAAGTAGATGACTAGAACTTTAGTTGTAAGTTCACATGCCATCTCGGTATGGATGCAATCCCAAGCTAGCCAGCTTTCATTTATCTAGTGTTGTAAGTTTAGTAGATTATATTACCTCCATCCCAAATTAGTTGTCATAGATTTGTCTAGATACAGACGTATCTAACACTAAAACGCGTCTAGATACGTCCATATCTAGACAAATCTAAGGCAACTAATTCGGGACGGAGGGAGTACTACATTGAGAGTCATCACAACTGAACGGAACTGCATTTCAGGCCATTGAATTCGACCCGAATGACCCCGCGTTGCTTTCGAACAGAAGCCTTTGTTGGCTGCGGGCAGGGCAAGGTGAGCGTGCCCTGGAGGACGCGAGAGCATGCCGAGCACTGAAACCAGACTGGGCGAAAGCTTGCTTCAGGGAAGGCGCCGCGCTGCGCCTTCTGCAGGTTTGTCACAGAGAAGCACAGCAACTGGACACTTGTTCCCTGCTGTCCTTGTTTCTTTTTCTCTTTGCGCGGCTACATAAGCATACCTGATGACTCAAGACTACTCTTGTTGTGTTGTGGCTACACCGACAGAGGTTCGAGGAAGCAGCGAATGCGTTCTACGAGGGGGTGCAGCTTGAGCCGGAGAACAAAGAGCTCGTGAAGGCATTCAGGTAGTAAAAAAGAGAGGAAAAAACGTGTACCAGTCGAAAATGACGGAGGAACTTCTATGCTCTGCTTTTGTTTTACTCATTCGTGTTTGTCGGTCGTGACGACAGGGAGGCTGTTGAGGACGGGAGGAAGTTCCACTCGGCAAACAAGCCAACAACAAACGGAACAAAGTCAGAATGAGGATGGCGGCGATGAACTGAACAAAGCCGTGCTAGTATCAAAAGCTTGTATGAGTATCTCCGTGGAATCGCATTGGAGATTCGTTTTACTTTGTCAAGTGGTAGGGAGGATGAGTGGATGCGGTGATGTTTGCGAATTCGATTAGAAACCTCGCTGGGTTGTGTGACTCGGTTAGCATTCTATGGTATGAGTACTGTCTTCGTTAGTGTAGGACATACAAATGGCCTGTGAACTTGTGGTGGATTATCCTTTGACATTGCCAGCATACATTCTCTTTAATTGTTTCTTTGCTGCTGCTTCCAAGTTTCATCTACTTTACACTGGAAACAAGTTATAGAATTTGTTACTCCATTCGTTCTGAAATTTTGGTGATGTTCTCCGATGCGTGCAATATCGATATGACGGTAAATAAGAAAGAAATATATACTCCCTCCGTTTGTAAGATGTTTTGGACAGCTGACATTGAACTATTGTGGGTGTTGTCTGAATTATCTAAATAAACGTCTTATATAAAAGTTATAAAAGTGAGCAGAGGGAGTACCTATTACAGTCATCATGAAATATTTTACATTAGAAACCTAATGATATTATTTTTGGTTGACCAGTTCCCATTAAACATTTTATTTAGGACTGCAATAGCGGGGTACTGTTGCTAGATAGCATTCCCTTTTATTTATGGGGGTAGCCCCTCTTTTGGAATTGACAAGAAATTGACGTTTTAAAAGAAAATGGTAATTACTCCCTCCGTCCCATAATGTAAACGTCTTACATTATGGGATGGAGGGAGTACATATTTTAAAAATGGCATGACCAAGAAATTGTCATTTTTAAAAGAAAATGGTAATTACATATTTTAAAAATGACATGACATTGTATAGAGGCTGCGTTTAACTCGGGATAGGAAGGAGTACAATTTTACTTTTAGAAATGTGCAACTGAGCATCTGACCCAAAGCTGTACATACTCTCTGCAACTTCTCTTACATCACAAGTATATAAAATGGCAAATTCATTTAGATTCATAGCTATGCCCAAAAGATTGCACAAAATTATTCACCACCCATCTCATCATCCTAGCGGGTTGATTTCGTATGTGTTTCTCGCCTCCAGACTTCAGTGGCTGGTTTCGACGCCGAGGGAATCTTCACGCTAATGAAGAGTTATGGTCTAGTCTGTAAGGTTTTGGAATCCTCTTGTCATTCATCTGGGGCGATGTAGGTGATGATAGCTTCGGTCGCGTCCCTATAGGGGCACATGGTTGGTTCCTTCAAATATGATCCATTGAGCTATGTGTGGGTGAGGAGGTGGAGGTGTTGGGGTTCGCCAATTGTGGTGGTTCCACCTTCGTTGATGACGGTAGTGGCTGTCTCGTCAATAAAAATCCGTGTCAGCGCGTTTAGGGTCGCTGTGGGGTGGGGTCTACTCATCCGACCTTCATCTGCTTTTTTTTTTGCAGGGCCGGCTTTCATCTGCTTCTGAGCTTCTCCAAGTTAACGGCGTGGTTCCCATCGTCTAGCAGATCTTCATGCCTCCCCCGACGTAAATATAACGACTCATTTATTACGTCGAAGTGGACAAGTCTGGAGTTAGGGGAGGGCGAGCCATCGGATATGTATCTGTTTGTAACTACTACTTCACCAGGGTTGTTCTTGTAATTTTATTTTTTATATATTTATATCATGAGTATATGAATTTCTAAAAAGTTTCTTTTTTATATTTTATATATTTATACCACCGTGGGTTTTCTTGGTCGGTAGGATTCAGCCGCGTCAACCGTCTGCTGCTCCTCCTCCTGTCCGTCCGTCCGCCCGCCCGCCCGCCCGTCCCGAAGCGTTTCGCCGCCTCCTCCACCGGACCACCGCCTCGAAGGCGAGCAGCCGCCCCCTTCCTCCTCCCGGTAAGGAATCCCCAGCTCTGCTTGGATCGCGCTTCGATCTCTCGCTCACATACGACCTTCCGCCGTGAAGAGCCGAGCCGAGCCGGATCGAATCCGGCCCGGCCAGCCCGGATCCCCCCCGTCCGAGGCCGGTCTCGCCCCCCGCCGGCAGCGCGCGTAGGCACTACTAGGTAGGCAGGGCCGCCGTGGCGCTCCATCGGGCGGGCGCCCATGTGTTCCGCCACGGGATTCTAGGGATTTGGGGATCGATCAGGGAGCCAAATTTGGGGATTACTTCCGCCCCCGTCCCTGGAGTCTCAGGGACGATGCAAACAAATCGATGATGCCTCAAGGCGGTATAGCTGTATGGAAGAGGCCAGGCAGATTGCCCAAATTACTCCATCATGCTACATTGTGCGCTTGTTTGCTGGATCGTTGATATCCAACAGCTTCGTCTTGGGCTCTGCTCTGCCCAATGTTTCTGTCCCCGTCTGGCTATCTGCAAGCTTGGAGTTGTCATCAATTTATTTATGCACTTTTATCTTTTATTTTACACACAATGCTGTAGCGAGATAGCTTAAATTTGCTATGTTCAGATGCCTGCTTGTCTGTTTCTGCAGACCTATGTACGTAAGCAGAGCCCAGATTGTTCATCCGACTGTATTAGATAGGACTTGATGTTTGTTTACCTGTAATAAACTCTGTAGAGGTGCAATGACAAATAATTTTTTCACCCTTGTACACATAGAAACCAAATTATCCACCTGGTTCGTTATATTCGCTATGTGATGTTTGTTCATCTGTAAAAATCTGTGTAGAGCTCCGTGGATAAATAATGCATCTAAATAGTGTTAACAACTGTTGTGCAAACAAGTCTCACCTGGGAAGGAATTGTAGGAAGATTTGTTGGTCCGTTTGATTAACGACGTTACTCCATATGTTGAGAGAATTGTTAAGAAAATACCCAACTAAAATATGAGGATTTGCACCTCCCCAACAGTTTGTGCCATGGCTGGCTAGGTAGGCCGTCTTTAATCCTTAGATACAGAGCCCTTCCACGCAATTACAGGGGCATGGACAACAAAGTCAACAACGGAAAGAGAGAGACCGATATGTTCTGGACATATTCTCCACTGTTGGCCAAATCTGGTATCCTTTCTCCTCAGGCATGAGTGTCATCGAGCTGCCATTAAAATTCCTGTGTGTGGGGTACCTTTAACGGGATACATTGCTGTGGAAACTCATCCAGATCCTTCTTCACCTCCAATCCATTTATCCATTCAGTCTGTTGCTGAGGGTTCTGTTTGCTGCCTTTCCCTTCCACGGTGTACTATAATACTACGAGCAGTTGGTTCCTACCCCTGAATCAGTATGGGCTAGTATTTGCTTCTGTAATAGCAGCCAGTAGAACAGCTGTTTCTTTAATGTTGCAGAACATCCAGTTTCTATTTCTTACTTTGTACATGTTCGCTTATGATATAGAAGGTTGAAAAATAAAATGGTGATCCTGCTAATAGATCCCTGACCTTTTAACTGAAAAGTACTCTGCAACTGTGGATGCCCTCATGTTGTCAATGTAGAATTCAGTTTAGAGCCCAGATATTTGTTTTGTTATGTTGTTTAACATGCTTTCATGAGGTCTTCAATATTCGAACTGGTTGTGCGATTTTGTTGTTAAGAGGAATTTTACGAAGATGTGCTTGTCTGTTTGATTAAAGAAAGAATGTTACCCCCATAATTTGAGTGGGATTATTTACAAAATACTTGAATAAAATATGAATTAATCAGATGCACCTCAACAGTTTGTGATCTGGCCGGCTAGGTAGGTTGAACCCTTAGCCAAAATTACCAGAGGGGGTGGCCAATTGGCCAGGAAAATTTCTTTTGAAACTCGCCCGCATATTTCTTCATCTCCAATCCATTCATCCATCCAGTTTGTTACTGATGGAACTGTTTGCCGCCTTTCCCTTCCATGGTGGAGTACTAAGTAGTAAAAGCACTCAGTCAGTATATTTTCCAATCAGAAATTCATGCACCCCTCAGTAAGTATGGGCTAATATTTGCGTTCTGTTAGAGCAGCCAGGAGCTCTGCTGTTTCCTGAATGTTCCAAAAAATCAGTTTTTTTTTTACTTTGTACATGTTCCTTTATTCTTTATTAGGATATAATAAAAGATTGACAAATGAAATGGTGGCCATGCTAATAGATCCTTGACTTTTTAACTGGAAAGTATTCTACAACTGTGGATGGCATGCCCTCATGTGTTAATGTAATATTCAGTGTAGAGCCCAGATATTAATCATTCTGTTATTTAACAGGCATCCATGAGGCCTTCAATTTTTGAACTGGAAAGCTTGCGTGTTCAGGATTTGTGCGATTATGCTGTTAATGCACACCATTCATTCAGTATAGGGCCCAGCAATTCATTTTGTTTATCGTGCTTGAGACCTTTGTTTGCTTGAATTAACCTTCTTAAATCTTGCTGTTAATCCGTCACTTTTCCTCGTGATGCTGTTTCAGGATTCTTGTCTGCCATGGGTGACTACACAATCCGGATAAGCACCAGCTTGATCGAGCAGCTCGCGCGCGATGACGAGAAGCAGGTGAAGAGGAGGACCAGGAAACCCAAGCCTAGGAAGGTCGTGGAGCAACCAGAGGAGCCTCAGGACAATGGCAGGGAACTTCCAACTGAACCCAAGAGCAGCCCTGCCCCTGCCCCTGGGTGGTCGCTGCCGCCTCCCATGTACCTGCCAGTGACCCCTGCTCCTCCACAACCGTCTCCTGCAATCCAGGAGGTGGAAGCCATACGCACGGTGGTGGCGGAGAGCGAGGTGCTGGAGAAGCTGCAGAAGAAGGAGGCGACGATGCGCGAGGAGCTCACCAAGAGGGCCAAGGAGCTGCATGACAAGGAGTTCAAGCTGCCCTACCAGAACCCCGCGCCGTGCACCGACGAGAGGGCGGGTTGCGCCGAGTGCTACAGGAGCAATGTGCAGGACCCGCTCAAGTGCGCCGAGGCGGTCAAGAGGTTCGAGGCTTGCGTTCGCATGGCGAGGCGGGGCGGTGCCACCATGGGAGCTGCTCAGTAGTAGCTGAGTGAGCGAGGTGTCGTACACACGATTTTGCTTCTGTCGGGATTGATTGATCGAATAACCTGAATGGATTTTTGGTGAGACCTGAAACACCATCAGTTGTAGATTAATTCTGGTAACGGGTGGCTACTGGTGTTGGCAAGAAGAGGCCATGAGTGTCCTTGAATTTGGGGCGTGGCTCCATGCTACTTGCATACTACAAAATGAAACATGAATTTGCAGGGTTCAAAATTAATGTTTACTACATACATTGTGCTGCAAAATCTGCAGGGTTCCTTGGTTTTTAGCTCGTTTGTTTGGGATGAGTTTGAATAGCCATTATGTGTTGATTCTTCCGTGTCACATACATTGCACTGCAAAATGAAACATGAATATGGGTGCAAAATAATGTGATTTAGCTTCAGCTGCGGCATGCTTTTTGTGGGATAAAAAAACACACCTGCTGCTGCTGGTGGTTATTGGTAAAATCCATGTCTGAGTGGCTGATAAAAAATTATGGAACCTTGTATAAATGTTGGGGTAAAAAAAATTCATCTTGTTATCATCATCCAAGAAAAGCCACAGTTGAAAAACTTTATTGAACAAGTTAAAGGCTAGTGTCTTCTCAGTTAACTAATAAACAAAGCAAAACAGGTAGATACGTAGATAGCACACAGACACACATGTGACAATATTATCCTAACTTGTACTGAACCGAGGAGATTCGTTTGATTTGCATTACAAATATCTGAACTAGGTAGAGGCCAAAGCTCAACAAAGCCGATTGACCTGCCCTTTCTGCCTTGTTTACTCCTGCATGGACTGCCGGAGTTCCTTGGCTTCTCGACTGGCCTGCCTCCGCTCTTGAACCAGCCTTGGTATTTCATTCCATGTCTTCGGTTTAAACGCTCTTACTGCACATATCACAAATGACGTCAGAACAATAAAATAATGGAGAACAGACGTGCTGGCGTGGTAGATTTAATGGAATGGATGACTGCATCTGTTTGTTAAATGTGGCAAAGATAGAAGGACGTGCAGCAAGCATACCTTTATAGCAGGCATCTAGATATTTGGTGTCAATGCTGCCCAGTTGCTGCTCCAGGCATCTAGGGAGCTTCTTTATAGCAGGGCAGACTCTAATTCCAAGATACCGGAGAGACCTGTATACTTGCGGCTCATTCGGCAGGGATGCCAGGGTACTGCATCTTTCAAGACGAAGGAATTCCAGCGATGGGGGGTGCTCTCCTGACAGACACTCCAGCGATGTCAGCCCACTGTTGCCAATAATGCGCAGTCTCTTGAGGGGTGCAGGCAGACCGAGAGGCCCACCCAACATGCCAGCACAGTCACATATTGTTAGAGATTCGAGATGGGGAGGAAGTAAATGCTCTCTTGCAGTTGCTGCTGGTGGCTGTGGCATGATAGGACTTCTGCTTCTGGAGGTAGTGGCTTCTGGTTTCTGGAGCCCACCCGGCTGGCATGATAGGACTTGAATACTACTGCAGTGAGCAATCCATATGGTCTTTAAGGACAAAGGCAGATGTAGAACCGCTGGTAAGCTTCCACATGCTGATAAGCATAGATCTTCTAGGCATGGACAAAAGTGATTCATGGGTGAGGATGGCAACTCTGATACAGCTGCAGGCACGTCTGCCTCACTGCTAGAAGATACTTGGACTAACTCTGCCATGCCCTGCTGCTTGCCCAATATGGACTCAAGCTTAATGCACCCACCAATAGTCATTTTCTTGAGAGATGCCGGGACGTTGAACATCTCTACTAAACTTGGGCAGTTTCTTAAGCAAAGAGACTCCAGACCTCTCAGGTGTTCACTCCTTTCGGATGCCAATGGCTCAAGAGGAGCTTGTGCATATCCAGTCAGATTTTCGCAGATTGTAATCACTAATGTCCTCAAGGATACCAAGCTTTGGAACACATTCTCTGGCCAGTGGACGAGCACATCACATCTATCAATTTCCAACTTTTCAAGGTGTACAAAATAGCCCCACGGCTCTAGTGCACCTGGTCCAAAGAATGAGTTGCAGCATCCTAACCCCACAACTGTCAGAGGGGATTTCTGGTTCCATTTCTCCTTGTTGTCCACAGGTAGAATTGAAGTGCACTCAACCTCTGATGGTGTTTCTGTATTTTTTAGCTTCAGTATCAGATTGGTCAATGAGGACAAATATTTGTCCACAAACTGGAAGATCTCTTGCTTGCCATCTTCAATTTCTAACACACTGATTTTTGGTACCTCAGGTAAATCTATCAACATTGGGCATTGCTGAACTGATAGTTTCTCAAGCTGTGGAAAAAATATTTGTTCACCTTTGGCAGCACCATCCCATCTCTGAAAACTCCCCAAGCATTTCATTTTGAGCACCTTGAGGGCAGGAAAGGCTGAACGTACCAATCTATAACCACCTCCGCTGCATGGTTCTTCAAGCAATGGTGCTTCAGGTAAATTTATCAGCTCTGGGCATTTCTCAATTGACAGTTCCTCAAGACAAGGAAACAATATCTGTTCTCCTTGAGTCTCTTCGACTGCATCCCATCTCCGAAAGCTCTCCAAATCTTCCATTTTGAGTACCTTTAGGGCAGGAAACGCTGAGTGTACCAATGTATAACCACCCTCACCACAAGGTCCTCGCAGCAATGGTGCTTCGGGTAATGCTACCAACTTTCCACAATTGCTCATAAACAACTTCTCAAGCACAGGAAATATTGTCTGTTCTACTTGCCACTCATCTATTTCCCACCATCTCTCAAAAGCCCACAAATGTTCTAGCGTAAGCACCTTCAGTCTTGGAAAAGTGATGATTGTACTGCATCTGAACAAAAATCGCAATCTTTCACAGTGAAAAAGGTGGATCTCAACCATGTTTTGCAACATACCCATGCACTCTCCTCCATATGAATATATTTGCAGAACCTGCAGCCCACCATGAGGTTCAAACTTGTCGAGCACCTTGTTGTCGCCAACCTTAGTCCATCTTAATGACAGTTCTCTGAGATCCTTCTTGTTTCCAAGGTTTGCCACTTTTGCCTCTGCCTCTATAACATTCTCTATCTGACATAGCTCTAGCTTACCACCAAGGTTTAAATGCTGCAGCTCTGCAACATCACTGCAATCAGGGCCAGGAACTCCTGCTACAAAAACTGTGAGTGTCTGCAGCTTAGTGAGATTTTCAAATCCTGGAGGCATGCTCTTCAACTCCGGACATCCAAGAGTGTTGAGGTGACGGAGGGAAGTCATATACTTCATTTGCCTCGGAAGTCGATCAAGATAATAACAGTAGGAAAGGTCCAGCACTTGCAGGTTATATAGAATACTTATATCTTCAGGAAGTGATTTGATAGAACTGTTTGAGAGATCAAGGTACCTCAGATGATGCAGATACATTGATTTCAGAAGAAATGATTCTGTGCCTCTAATACAGAGCTTCAAAGCATGCAAAGAGCTATATTTTGATAGATGCTTCAATGAGCTTCGAATAAGACTATCGCATATCAGTGTTTGAATGACAGGGGACTTTTTCTCCAAAGAATCATTCAAAATACCTTGTGTTTCTTCACATGATAAGAACAAATGCCGAGCAGTATCTGACAGCCACTCGATTTGACTTGGTTCCTTAATTGCAACGACACATTCCTTTCCCATAACAGACATTGCAATATCATGCATAAGATCATGGATTTTACATGTTGTTCTGGAATAATACCCGCTGTAGTCCTTACTTTCCTCTAGGTCCAGAAAGAATGACCTTGAGACAAGCTCATCGAAAATATGTTTTCCAAAGGTTTCGGGACTATCTTCCTTGTGTTCTGGGATAAAGCCGTTTGCAATCCATAGTTGGATAAGCTTATCCACATTGATCTTGTAATCCTTGGGAAACACAGCACAGAAAGCAAAGCACTGCTTCATGTGTGCGGGCAAGTCGTTGTAGCTAAGCTTGAGTATTGGCAAGATTCCAGTTTCCTCAGTGCAAATGCTGCTTCTAGATGCTATAGCATTCCATTCTTTCACGGTGGTCTTGGTACGAAGTACAGAGCCCATTGCACTTGCAGCTAATGGAGAGCCACAACATCTCTTCACAATCTCACCAACCATCTCGAGTAGCTCGGGAATCTTTCCATTCTCTGAACTGAATGCTCTATCCACAATAATTTCCTTTATGAAGTGATCCTCCAAAGCATTGAGATTGTAGGCTGCCCTATCTGCACCCATAATTTCAGCAACTCGTTTATCACGAGTTGTTGTCAACACTGCACTGCCCATGCCACCATGCTGAAGACATACCTTCAGCCTTTCCCACTTACGTAACTCTTTGTTGTCCCAAACATCATCCAATACAAGGAGATACCGCTGTCCGCTGACCAATTTTTGAAGTCTATCCAATGGTGGTTTGTCTGTATCAACATTCTTATTGGGGGATGCTTCAACTATACTCTTGGCCAGGGAGTTCACATCAAAGGTATCAGAGACACAAACCCAGAGCAGCAACTGGAAATGCTTCTGAATTTCAGGATCATTGTATATGAGTTGCGCTAATGTGGTCTTGCCAAGGCCCCCCATTGCAACCACAGGAACAACTGTGAGATCTGCATTGCTAGCTTCATCAACTAGTATACCAATAATGTTCTTCTTATCTTCGTGTCTGGATCTGCTGGCAATTTCTTGTGGGTCAATGCTAACATAATCTGTATGCCTCCACTCTTTGGACACCGGTGGCTGTGGTTGGTACTTGAACCCAAAGACCTGCATCTCTGCTATGAGGACCTCAACGGCTTGCAGAATCAGGCAAAGCTTGCGACCCATTTTGTAACGGAATGCAACACGGTTGTGAGTAGGGAAGAGTTTAATTACATCGAAGCCGAGCTTTCTGTAGTGCCCATTCTTCTGGGCTTCACGGCGTAGGGCTTCGTACTTGAATTCGTCGAAGACTTCATTTGCCACATAGGCGACTGTCCTGAGCTCCTGAAGCCAGGCTTTGGCACCTTCTCTCTGTGCCATGGCCTGCTCCTCGACATCGGTGATGACGTCGAGGATGGCCGGAAGCTTGCGTTTCAGAATCTTGTGCTGCTCCTCCATTCCCTCCATGACCTTGTACTGGTCCAGGAGGTAGCTGGACGCCTTGTCCTTCAGCATGGACACCAGTGGCCCGATCGCCATGGTGACCACCAGCTCTGCCATTGGAACACTCGGAAGAAACTCCTCTAACACAGGTCCACTGCAAAAATTAATGAAGAAGAGAATGGTGTGAGCAAGACGTCTATAAGTAGAGCTTGGGACAAATTACAAGTCTAAAATACAATCTTGCAGCCATATTTACCTTCACGAGCTCGCCCTTGATCAGCACACCGGACCAGCAACGCAGCAGCAGCGAGGAAGACGTTGCCCTCACAGGCACGTCGGCGCCAGCTCCAGCATTGTATTTGGTAGCAGCAGCAGCAGCAGCAGATTCAGAACCTTGTCGGTGCCGGCGACGCGGCGCAGAAGCAGGAGGCGACTCCAGCGAAGTTATGGCGGCCGGCAACGAACGGATGCGTGGGCGGGGCTGTAGGCAGGCTCTAGTCCGGAGTTTGGAGATTTTTGTGAGATGTTGAAGCTTTTGGATGCCTGAGTTGAGAAGAGAAATGTTGTGAACGGGACGAGTATAGTGCTTGAGCTCTCCAATATGCAACGGTCGTATGTAGCCTTAGATCTGTTCTCGATCAAATCACAGAAAAAATATTTAATTTTGTCATTAGCAATGCAGGCTTTAATAAATTAATCAAAATGGCCACACCGAGGCGCTGACAGGCATTTGAGACAGCGTACACTGCCATTACAAAACGCCCAATTGCAGGCAGGAAGATAATTTGTTTCAGATACGTCTGGTGCATCACGTGGGTAGTGACATGCTTGTCACCCAATACTAGGGGGAAAAAGTGATTCGTTTTTCATTTTCGTCAGTCATGACACGGGGTTCACGGCCTTGACATTTACAAGCGTGCTACCAATGCCTTGCCATCAGCATCAGCACCCAGTTGGTGGCACTTATTCACAGGTTGTGCTGCGAACCCATTGCATCATTAGTTTCCTCTTAGGAGTAGCATCAACGCTCCATCCACTTGGATTCAACGTATATGCAATTGAATCCAACGCCCCAATTCTCTTCTTTTTTGTTTACTCTAAAATGTATTGAAATGTATTTTAGCCGAATGTTTACAGTATACAGCCCCAGATCTGCTCTCGGGCCAATCACAAGAAGAATATTTAACCTGGCCACTGGCACCGACAGCCATCTGAGACGGCGTGCAGTGCCATTACAAAACCTCCACTTGCAGGCAGGCTGGCAGGCGGGAGGATAATTTTGTTTCAGATACTACTAGGTTGGATGCATATCACGTGGGCAGTCACATGCTTGTCACCCAGGACTAGGAGGAAGAAAAGTGTTTAATTTTTCAGTTTCGTCAGTGATGGCATTTGTCTCACATAGTTGCAAGTCGATCCCATCCCACCTACTGTATTTGCAAGCTGTGCTGCCTGTAAATGTAAATCTACCGAACCATTTGCAAGTTTCGTTTTGAGCTACGAACCAATTAGACTAGCTAGAAATAGCAGCAAAAGCTAATACAAATTGTAACAGAGGATGCAGAAACAGATTTGAGCAGAGCGGCAGCAAGTGAAGGGGAAGGGTACCTACATATTTGAACAGAGCAGGCCGGGAAGGGGTCTTGGAGGCCTGCTGACGACGGAGGTCGCCGCCGCCATGGACGGAAGGAGGGACGGACGGACGGACGGACGGCGAGCAGTGGTGGTGGTGAGGTGGGAGACTCGCGGCGCTACTGCCAGCACGAGGCGGTCGGGGCGGCCGGTCTTGGAGGGAGGAAGGGGGGCCGGCCAGCCTCGGTGGCATCGGCGGCGAAGAGGAGATGCACACCGGCACAGTGTGGGTGGGCTGGGCTGGGCTGGGCTGGGCTTATGATTCGGGGGCCTCAGCAAAAAATAGAGCCCCGTGACACCTATTGTGATGGGCTTAGGACTAGGGGTCCTCAGCAAATTCTAAACTGACGAAAGTTATTTAGACCGGTGAATAGTGGTGACCGTTCATCAGGCTGTGCCACGACAACCCCCTTTGCTCCTCTCATTGGCGGTTCGCCGAGGTCGAAAGCAACCCTAGAGTCCATCGTGCTGCTGCAGAGGAAGGGATGTCGGCCAGCGACATCATTCTCTCCTTGGATGCCCTTCCCACGCCCAAGGGACTTGACTCCAGTGGTTCCACCGACCAACCCCTTCTTGTGGAGTTAAACTTCCGTTTCAACCTGTTTTCACTATATGTTGGTCTTTTTTGGGCCCTATCTTTAGGGCCCGCCACCAAACTTGGTGTTCTTCCTCGTCCTTTTTGTACACTTGTGCGAACTTTCATTGGAAACAATTTAGATCTAGATTTATAACAATATTATTATGAACTCAAGGTCAACACTAATAAAAACACATGGTTGGTTAAGTTCCTTGCTCTTTTTGGTTCTTCGTGTGCTCTGGAAGGGCAACGATTACACCAAGATCACGACAAGTGACTCTTGCAATATTTTCGCTCGGGCTCGACCACTTCGTGTTTCTTTGCGACTCGCGTGGCATACGACCCGACATTTTTCAATGCCAAGCTCACCATGTCTTGCAAATGGGTGCACTCCCCGATGAGCACAACTCCATCACTAAGATGGGGGACGCTATCAAGGTGCTAAGGAGGGAAGAGCCGACGGTTTTGTTTTGGGCGACTCCGTTTACCGGTGCCTTGACTTGCTCAAGGAGCGGGCCGAGTTGATATGGGTGCACAAGGTGGGCCATGACAATGAGTATATCATTTTGTCGCTTCCTCTTTCTTTCTTTTTTTTGCATGGTGTCGCTTCCTTTCTTAGACCGGTGCCCCTCCTTACAAAAATTATGTATCCGGTGCTTAGGTGCCAAATGGTAGTGTTTTTGTACAAAGCACACACTGGAGCAAGTGAGTGAAGTAAACGGGCTGGCCCAAAAACAACCCTCTTGTGGAAACATGTTTTTGAAAGTTTCTAGAAGCTTTATGTCAGGTTTTTCTTGTTCAATGTTTTTCGAATTTTTCTTTATTTTAATTTTTTTCATCATTTAAAAAAATCATGAACATTTTTAACCTTTTACAATTCATGTAAAATTTACAAAATTTTAAAAAAAAATCAAATACGTAAAAAATTTAGATCCATGATTTTTTTTCAAAATATGCCACAAAATTTCAAGTTCATGAGAATTTTTTAAATCTACAAACATTTTCCAAATTTGTGAACAAATTCATAATCCTTTTAAAATTCGTAAACTCTTTTGAGTGTAACAAAAATTAATCTATAATGTAAAAAAATCTATAAAAAATCAGAATTTATGTTCTTCATGAACCTTTAGCTACTGGTTCTTTTTACTGGCCAACGAGGAAGCAATATAACAGCGAACGAGCTAGCAAGAGAAGCAGCCGAGGGGAGCATGCATGCTATTGAGCCATGACGATGAATAAGACATTTTGTCGCTTCATTTCCTTGACCAATGTCCCATTACGTACCGGTGCTTAAGGTGCCAGATGGTAGTATTTTTCTGCATAGCACACACTGGAGCGAGTGAGTGATGTAAACGGGCTGGCCCAATACCACCTTCATGTGGAAACATGTTTTTGAAAGTTTCTACAAACTTTATGTCTGGTTTTTCCGGTTCAATGTTTTTATTTTCGATTTTTATTCTTTCTTTTACTTTTTTCATCATCGTTTAGAAAATAATGAAATTTTTTATCCTTTCGTAATTCATGCAAAATTTTAAAATTTGTGATCATTTTTAAATATTTTGAACATTTTTCAAATCCATAAACATTTTCAAAATATGCCACAATTTTCCAAGTTCATTAGCATTTTATAAATCTACAAACATGTTTGCTTTCGCGAGAGGCACATCCGAGCCTTTCCGAAAAGGAATAAAACATGTTCTTTTGCTTCCACGAGAGGCACATGTTTGTTTTCGCGAGAGGCACAGCCGAGCCTTTCCGAAAAGGAATAAAACATGTTTTTTTTCTTCCACGAGAGGCACATGTTTGCTTCTTGTGGAGGCACAGGTTTGCTTCCGCGAGAGACACAGTTGTTCCTCTCGAAAAAAACGTGTTTCTTTGCTTCCACAAAGGCACATGTTTGCTTTCGCGAGAGACACAGCCGAGCCTTTTCGAAAAGGAATAAAACATGTTTTTTTTCTTCCACGAGAGGCACATGTTTGCTTCTTGTGGAGGCACAGGTTTGCTTCCGCGAGAGACATAATTGTTCCTCTCGAAAAAAACGTGTTTCTTTGCTTCCACGAGAGGCACAGATTTGCTTCTGTGAATTGTGCCTCTCGAAAAGGAAAACCGAACACATTTTCTTTTTTTTTCTGTCTTCTACGATTGTGCCTCTCGAAAAGGAAAAACGAACACATTTTCTTTTTTTCTATCTTCCACGATTGTGCCTCTCGAAAAGGAAAAAAGAACGCGTTTTCTTTTTTTTCTCTTCCACGATAGGCTTAGGTTTGCTTCCGCAAGAGGCGCACCTGTGCCTCTTGGAAAGGAAAAAAACGTGTTTTTTTCTTACACGAGAGGCACATGTTTTCTTCCGCGAGGGAAAAGGGGGGAAAGTGAAAAAAAATGTGTTTTCGGTTACATTTTTTTCCGGGCTTTTTCCATAAAAAGTTCGTCAAAACCTATTACCATGGGATCTAGTTTCAAAGATCTCGATGTGGGGAATCCAATGATGAAAACCATTCGAGATTTAGATGCACGATTCAAGAGATAAAATGTTTTGAAAAACGAATCTATGAAAAAAAAATAAAAGCTCTTAGGTTGCCACTTGTCATCCTTTGAGGAGGTTGGAGTGACCTTTGATTGGGTACCCTTAACTAGTTTTTTTAGTGGTACCCCTTAACTAATGATTTCGATGTAACGGAACCCTCACTGCTATCGCCACATATGATTTTTGTGAGTTGAGGATTCGCTTTGGTTATCTCTGGACAGAGCAAAATAGTAATTTTCTTCTCTAACCGAAAGTAGTAGAGAAAATGTTGATTTTTTTTTGAGACAATGAGAAAATGTTGATGAGTCCCTCTATATAGATAGGCTGATACTAAACTGGGCTAATTGAATGTTGAGGCCCATGTGCACAAATTTGCCCTCTACTGTTCCTCCACGGTCGCCCATGGCGGGTCCCTTCTTTCCCATGCCGTGTCATGCTCCATGGCGGTAGCACGCTTCGTCGGCGTCCAACCCCGGCTATCCGCCCCTGGCGTCCTCCTCCATGCCCTTGGTGTTGTTTGTTCATTCATAGTTTCCTCTCAGCAAAGTAGCGTATACACTTTATTCTTCTCCTTCTGCATTAGCATTCTCGGCTGCCCCGTGAGATCAATGAACAAAAACAGTGAAGATCAAGAGCCCCAAGATTATGAGCAATCTCCATCTTCTCTACTAGATTTCGGTTGCCGATGTTTCTATCAAGTACGATAAGGCAAGATTTATTTACCAGTTCTGATGCATGTTTTATGTGCCAATTTTTGTGTTTAGAAGGAAATCACAACACTGGTAAAAAAGGGCCTATAGTCCCGGTTCGTAAGAGCCTTTAGTCCCGGTTCCTGAACCGGGACTAAAGTGTCGGTACTAATACCTCCCCCTTTTAGTCCCGGTTCAATTCAGAACCGGGACTAAAGGCCCTCCACGTGGGCAGTGCGCAGAGCCCCGTCAGGAGACCCTTTGGTCCCGGTTGGTGGCACCAACCGGGACCAATAGGCATCCACGCGTCAGCAATTCTCCGTCTTCAGGGATCACGTGATCAAGAAAGAATGCCGCCAGTTCCTCTTGAATTCCTCGCATGCGAGCTGGTGCTAGGAGTTCATCCCGCTTCCGAAACATCTAATTTAAAGAAGGGGGTCAATACATATATATATGAATGAATGAAACTCAACACAAATGATGGTAATAAAATAAAATTGTTAATGTTGTTATTTACGTACTTCATATTGTTCGTCAGTGTAGCCCTGCTCACAGGTCGTGTGGCGGATGGACTCGCAAACATAGTATCCACAGAAATCATTCCCTTGTTGCTGCCACAACCACTTTACAAGAAATAGAGGTTAATCAAACTGATAAGCAAGAATGTCAAATGGTATTGATGAAACTAGCGCTTGAATGACTAGTAGATGCGCTTAAAATGCTACTATAGCTAGTACTTACTTTCGGGTGTCTAAATTGCAGCTCCTTCGGCAGTCCCGGAGCTTTTCTGGTGAATTTTCTCCAAACCCTGCTGGACAAAGAAAACAATTACTTGATATATCAGGAAATGAACAAAGTTGCTGATATGGTGGATAATGATCGATTTAACTTACTTCTCGAGTATTTGAGTCATGTCTGCATAGTCCTTGGGATCTTTTCGTCTTGAGTCTAAGACGGTTACTAGTCCCTGCTCAAGCTTAATATGTAGGAGAATATAGTGGAAACTGCACACGCATGCATAACTCATCAATTACATTACTATAACCTTGACTAATATATAAGGGAAACCGAATACGCACAAGACAGTAACACTCACTTGAAGTTGTAAGGAAAGAGTATTATATCTTTGTTTTGATTTATTATCAACGATTCTAGCATGCTGGCCTCGGTTTCTGTGGCATGAAATTTAACCTGAGTTGCATCTATGAGATATGTGTTAATGAACCCAATATCACCGACTTGTCTTTTCTTCAATTCAACGATCTTCAATCTGCATAATATAGTGAGGATGATTATAAATACATGCAATGAAAGAGCTGAGCTATATGGAGAGACTTAATGACAGAAGTAGTAGTACTTACAGACAGTAGTAGGTGACCGTTGCTTTATCGAGGGCCAATTGATTGAAAAACTGATAGAACTCCTCAAATGGAACAGGCAACAGATCAATTCCAACGAGGTCATGCTCCTTTTTAACTTTCAAATACAAAGTACTCCTCCCCCCAGAGTCTCTGCAGATTTTTAAGTACCAATCATGCAATCTTCGCATCATCGTTGAT
>NC_041380.1:8480442-8515644 GCF_002162155.2 Triticum dicoccoides
CACACACACACACACACACACACACACACACACTATACCAGAAAGTAGTAAAACACAAGCGACTAAATGTCCATTTCTTCTTGATGCTCTTCTTAAATCTGCTCTTGTAAGAAGCTAAAGAGTCTTACACATCATTTTGGCTTCAGGAAAAATGTCATTTATTATTCATCTGTTACACAAATGTTTGTAAACAAGAGGAGCACATATGGACCTGAGCTGCAATGCACATCCTTACAGTTCTGAATAAACATTGATTGTAGTTTATCCAATAAAGATGTCTCTTCTCTAAAAAGAACGATGCAGTGTGCAAGCACAACAACTTCTGCTCCTCATTTCCAGACTTAGGACCCATATGGAACACAGAAATTTCACAATATATATGCGTGCATTTCACATGGCACAATCGATTTGGTACAGAAATATTTTAAGTATTTCATGGCCAATACTGTACAACATTTATCAGATCGAAACCAAAATAACTAGGAGAAATGCACCCTACTGATTGACTGTAAAGAATGCAGGAAGCAATAAGATAGCTGTGAGTTGGTACTTTTGCTGCCTGAGCAGGAAAAGTAGTGTTCTTTCCAAAAAGAAGCCGCAACTGCTTGAACGCAAGACATGATCAGAAACGTGGAAGACGTGTCAGAAACAAGATATCAGCAGAGAAGACGAAACTGTGGTTATTCAGTCAGTAGGCATCTTGAAGAATTCAGGAAAGCCAGCCCAAGAGGAGACAAATGAAATCTCCTGTGTGCATTGATGAAATACATCTTGCTTGGTTCCAAAGTATATACTCGGACTGAACAAAAAATGCGTCAACCTGTTCAGCGGTAGCTTACTAGTGGGGATAAAGGAAGAAAAGATGCATGTGCAGCAATCAAGAATCATACAATAACTTTTTCCAATATTTATCGAAACTATAAAGGATGTTTCCTATAATAGAAATCCGAGGGATCACCTGTTTTTCAAAAAACGGGAGAAGGAAAAAGGATGTCACATACTAGATAGGATATCGTATGCATTCCCCCTTTGGGCCCCCATGGCAGAGCTACAAAGGAGGCATCAGAATGTAACTATGTACTGCTCAAATGGATGCCATGTCAGCAAGAAATGCATCTTAGGGGACAGTGGCCCAGCTGTCTAAAACAGAGCATTGTTAACACCAGATGGGTTTCAATAAATCAAAACACGTATTAGAAAAACTAGATGAGTAGTGGTGAAACGATCAAAAGTGAGCAGCGGCTCCACATATGTAACATGGGAAATATTGTTATCGGAATAATCATGTTACACAAGTTAATTAGCAATCAATGCAATAGAAAAACAACACACAAAAACACGGCCAAACCACACATGAACATCACAAATAGTATTCCGTCTTTTTTAGCATGGCAACTCGGATTACTGGAATGATATCAGCACACATGAGCACGCTACAGGGACACAAACAGAATGCCTCAACTGGACAGCATCCCGTTCGCAGCCGCTGGTCAGACAAACATGTTCATGGCAAAGCGGAGCGCTCCTGACCCTGATGGGAGTATTCTCCTGATAGCTAAAAATGTCACTGTGGCTGGCAATTTCTATACCAGACACATACCCCATAAAATGGTAATCTGACTTTGGGTGACCTATAAAATTCCAAACAAGAACATTTGGTTTCAGCTTCTTCCAACCGCACCTCCTTGGCTCTCACGTTTTTGTTTTCCTCCAATATTTCAGATGGACTGAAGCTGAAGACATAAGAAATTCCCAATTCATATCACACGCACATGGAAATCCTAAGTCAGGGCTACATACATATAAGAGTTCTACACATCTCTAGTCTTTGTTAACTATTCTTACAGGAAAAAATTATAGTTCTCCCCAGGCATGAATGTCGTCTAGCTGCCATTAAAATTTCCTGTGTGCGGAGTACCTTTAATGGGATACATTGATGTGGAAACTCATCCAGATCCTTCTTCACCTCGAATCCATTTATCCATTCAGTCTCTCGCCTTTCTGTCAGCAGCAGTGACGAGCGCCAAGATGGGATTCAAGCATTGGGCCGGCCCAAGAGACAACCTCGCCTTCCGGCTCGGCTTGCTGGCCAGAGTGGATCCAGTAGTTTTGTATTTAAACCTGTAAGCGATAAGAACGAGGTGGCGATGGCTGAAAAGATAGGTGTTGCGTGTGTGGTGTGCGCTCCTGCGTGAGCTGCTTTCCTACTTTCCCCTCCTCGTCGTCAAGCTTGTAGCTCCGATCCATGGCTGTGGCCTAATACAAACCCTAGACCTTACACTTTCCCTTCCAGAGAAGTAGTTTCTCTTCTGTTTTTAAATCCATCCCACCCCTGAGTCAGTATGGGCTAGTACTGTATTTGCTTCTGTAATAGCAGCCAGTAGAACAGCTATTTCTTTAATGTTGCACAGCATCCAGTTTTTTTCCTAACTTTGTTTATGATATACAAGGTTGAAAAATAAAATGCCCTGCTAATAGATCTCTGACCTTTTAACTGGGAAGTACTCTGCAACTGTGGGTGCACTCAATTCTGTCGGTCAATGTAGAATCCAGTTTAGAGCCCAGATATTTGTTCTGTTATGTTGTTTAACATGCTTTCATGAGGCCTTCAATATTCGAACTGGTTGTGTGATTAAGCTGTTAAGAGGAATTTTACGAAGATATGCTAGTCCGTTTGATTAAACAATGTTACCCCCATAACTTGAGTGGAATTATTTGGAAAATACTTGAATAAAATATGACTTACTCAGATGCACCTCAACAGTTTGTGATCTGGCCGGCTGAACCCTTAGCCAATATTACCAGAGGGGGTGGCGAAGAAAATTCCTTTTGAAACTCGCCCAAATATTTCTTCATCTCCAATCCCTTCATTCATCCAGTTTGTTACTGATGGAACTGTTTGCCGCATTTCCTTTCCATGGTGTAGTACGAAGTACCAAAAGCTGTCAGTTAGTATATTTTCCAATTAAAAATCCATCCACCCCTTAATATGTATGGGCTAGTATTTGCTTTCTGTTAGAGCAGCCATGAGCTATGCTGTTTCTTGAATGTTGCAAAACATCTGTTTTTTGTTTTTGTTTACTTTGTACATGTTTCTTTATTCTTTATATTAGGATATAATAAAAGATTGACAAATGAAATGGTGACCATGCTAATAGATCCTTGACCCTTTTTTAACTGCAAAGTATTCTACAACCGTGGATGCCCTGCCCTCATGTTGTTAATGTAGAATTCAGTGTGGAGCCCAGATATTCATCCTGTTATTTAACAGGCATCCATGAGGCCTTCAATTTTTGAACTGGAAAGCTTGCGTGTTCAGGATTTGTGCGATTATGTTGTTAATGTACACCATTCATTCAGTTCAGAATTTTTGAACTGCAGTTCATTCTGTTTGCTTGAATTAACCTCCTTAAATCTTGCTGTTAATCCCTGAGTTTTGCTTGTGATCTGAATCTTCAGTTTCTTCCTCATCTCGCCACCAAAACTTTCTTATCCAGCAATGCCGAAAAAGTTTTCCTTCTATCCGCGGACAGACATTTTGCCACCGCCACAGGGCAGTAGCAGAGGAAGCAGTGAGCATATCAGTAATAACTAACTTCTTTTCATTACTCAACCAGCAACTTTGCAAATTAACACCTGCTACTGTGACAGGCAAGCCAAACCACAGGAACAAATTAACACCTGCTGGCTGCTGCCCATGAGACCCCCTGAAATCAATCACAGCATGCACATACATCATATAACCCCACAAGTGTTTTGTTTCACAGACGTGAGTATCACAACACCTTGTACAAACCCCACAAGTGTCCTCATTTTGTTAATGTAGAATCCCATGCAGAGCTTACTTATCCATTAATTCATTCTACTTTAACATGCATGAGACTTCTATTTGTTTGAACATCCTTCATTTTTCTACTAATCCTAGCTTTCCTTGTGATGCTGTTTCAGGATTCTTGTCTGCCATGGGTGACTACACAATCCGGATAAGCACCAGCTTGATCGAGCAGCTCGCGCGCGATGACGAGAAGCAGGTGAAGAGGAGGACCAGGAAACCCAAGCCTAGGAAGGTCGTGGAGCAACCAGAGGAGCCTCAGGACAATGGCAGGGAACTTCCAACTGAACCCAAGAGCAGCCCTGCCCCTGCCCCTGGGTGGTCGCTGCCGCCTCCCATGTACCTGCCAGTGACCCCTGCTCCTCCACAACCGTCTCCTGCAATCCAGGAGGTGGAAGCCATACGCACGGTGGTGGCGGAGAGCGAGAAGGTGCTGGAGAAGCTGCAGAAGAAGCAGGCGACGATGCGCGAGGAGCTCACCAAGAGGGCCAAGGAGCTGCATGACAAGGAGTTCAAGCTGCCCTACCAGAACCCCGCGCCGTGCACCGACGAGAGGGCGGGCTGCGCCGAGTGCTACAGGAGCAACGTGCAGGACCCGCTCAAGTGCGCCGAGGCGGTCAAGAGGTTCGAGGCTTGCGTTCGCATGGCGAGGCGGGGCGGTGCCACCATGGGAGCTGCTCAGTAGTAGCGCTGGAGGAGGGGCTGCGAGTCGGAGCTGAGTGAGCGAGGTGTCGAGCACACGATTTTGCTTCTGTCCGGATGATTGATTGAATAACCTGCCTGGTTTTTTGGTGAGACCTGAAACACCATCAGTTGTAGACCAAAAATTATGGAACCTTGTATAAATGTTGGGGTAAAAAAATTCATCTTGTTATTATTCCCCAGTCTTTTGGTGTACAAATTAAATATTGTATGGTGCAAGAAGCTATTCAGATACAACAACACTGGGCTACATGACAGGAATGGTGTACACACCCAAAGGGCCAGCAGGCAGCAGCAAACCAGATCAAGATGAGATGGGCTCGGCCTAGGATGTTGATTCAGAGATGCTCGACTCGACGCCAGGCAGTAGTCGACCTACACCGCAGGCCCCGACTGCGGCACGGTTCAGTTGTAGAAGCAATACAAGAAAATCAGGGATTAGGCCTATCATCATCCAAGAAAAGCCACAGTTGAAAAACTTTATTGAACAAGTTAAAGGCTAGTGTCTTCTCAGTTAACTAATGAACAAAGCAAAACAGATAGATACGTAGATAGCACACAGACACACATGTGACAATATTATCCTAACTTGTACTGAACCGAGGAGATTCGTTTGATTTGCATTACAAATATCTGAACTAGGTAGAGGCCAAAGCTCAACAAAGCCGATTGACCTGCCCTTTCTGCCTTGTTTACTCCTGCATGGACTGCCGGAGTTCCTTGGCTTCTCGACTGGCCTGCCTCCGCTCTTGAACCAGCCTTGGTATTTCATTCCATGTCTTCGGTTTAAACGCTCTTACTGCACATATCACAAATGACGTCAGAACAATAAAATAATGGAGAACAGACGTGCTGGCGTGGTAGATTTAATGGAATGGATGACTGCATCTGTTTGTTAAATGTGGCAAAGATAGAAGGACGTGCTGCAAGCATACCTTTATAGCAGGCATCTAGATTTTTGTGGTCGATGGTGCCCAGTTGCTGCTGCAGGCATCTAGGGAGCTTCTTTATAGCAGGGCAGCCTCTAATTTTAAAATACCAGAGAGAAATGTATATTTGCGGCTCATTCGGCAGGGATGCCAGGGTACTGCATCTTTCAAGATCAAGGATTTCCAGCGATGGGGGGTGCTCTCCCGACAGACACTCCAGCGATGTCAGCCCACTGTTGCCAATAATGTACAGTTCCTTGAGGGGTGCAGGCAGACGGAGAGGCCCACCCAACATACCAGCACAGTCCCGTATTACTAGAGATTCGAGATGGGGAGGAAGTAAATGCTCTCTTGCAGCTGTTGCTGTTGCTGCTGGTGGCTCTGGCATGATAGGACTTCTGCTTCTGGAGGTGGTGGCTTCAGGTTTCTGGAGCCCACCCAGCTGGCATGATAGGACTTGAATACTACTGCAGCCATCAATTTCTAAGGTCTTTAAGGACAGAGGAAGATTTAGAACCGCTTGTAAGCTTCCACATCGGACTAAACGTAGATCTTCTAGGCATGGACAGAAGTGATTCATGGGTGAGGATGACAACTCTAATACAGCTGCAGGCATGATTGCCTCACTGCTAGAAGATACTTGGACTAACTCTGCCATGCCTTGCTGCATGCCGAATATGGACTCAAGCTTAATGCACCGATCAATATCCATTTTCTTGAGAGATGCCGGGACGTTGAACATCTCTACTAAACTTGGGCATCTTTCTAAGCAAAGAGACTCCAGACCTCTCAGGTGTTCACTCCTTTCGGATGCCAATGGCTCAAGAGGAGCTTGTGCATATCCAGTCAGATTTTCGCAGTTTGTAATCACTAATGTCCTCAACGATACCAAGCTTTGGAACACATTCTCTGGCCAGTGGACGAGCACATCGCATCTACCAATTTCCAACTTTTCAAGGTGTACAAAATAGTCCCACGGCTCTAGTGCACCTGGTCCAAAGAATGAGTTGCAGCATCTTAGCACCATAACTGTAAGAGGGGATTTCTGGTTCCATTTCTCTTTGCTGTCCACAGGTACAATTGAAGTGCATTCAGCCTCTGATGTTGTTTCTCTGTGTTCTAGCCTCAGTGTCAGATTGGTCAATGAAGATAAATACCTGTCTACAAAATGGAACACCTCTTGCTTGCCATCTTCAATTACTAGTACACTGAGTTTTGGTGCTTCGGGTAAATCTACTAGCTTTGGGCATTTCTGAACTGATAGTGTCTCAAGCTGAGGAAACAATATCGGTTCTCCTTCGACAGCAGCATCCCATTTCTGAAAACTCCCCAAGTCTTCCAATGCAAGTACCTTTAGAGCAGGAAATGCTGACTGTACCAACCTATAACCTCCACTACAACTTTCATGAACCAGTGGTGCTTCACGCAATGGTACCAGCTTTCCACAATACCAAATAAACAAGTTCTCAAGCAGAGAAAATGGTGTGCATACCAGTCTATTACCTCCACGACTTGGTTCTCCAAGCAATGGTGCTTCAGGTAATGCTATCAGCTTTCCACAATGCCGAATAAACAACTTCTCAAGCAGAGGAAATATTATCTGTTCTTCGTGTCTCTCACTTATTTCCCACCATCTCTCAAAATCCAATAAATGCTCTAGTGTAAGCACCTTCAGTTTTGGAAACGTGAAGGATGTACCACAACTGAACAAAACCTGCAATCTTTCACAGCGAGAAAGATGGATCTCAACCATGTTTTGCAACATACCCATACACTTCCCTCCATATTTATATATCTTCAGAACCTGCAGCCCACCATGAGGTTCGAACTTGTCGAGCACCTTGCTGTCGCCAACCTCAGTCCATCTTAATGTCAGTTCACGGAGATCCTTCTTGTTTCCAAGATTCGCCACTTTTGCCTCTGCTTTTTTAACATTCTCTACCCGGCGTAGCTCTAGCTCATCACCAAGGTTTAAATGCTGCAGCTCTAGCTGACCACCAAGGTTTGCCACTTCTGCTTCTGCTTTTTCAACATTCTCTACCTGGCATAGCTCTAGCCGACCACCAATGTTTAGACCATGCAGCTCTCCAACATCAGCGCAATCAGGGCCAGGAACTCCTGCTACAAAAACTGTGAGTGTCTGCAGCTTAGTGAGATTTTCAAGTCCTGGAGGCATGCTCTTCAAGTTCCGACATCCATGAGTGTAGAGGTGGCAGAGGGAAGTCATATACTTCATTTGCCTTGGAAGTCGTTCAAGATAACGACAGTTGGAAAGGTCCAACACTTGCAGGTTATATAGAATACTTATATCCTCAGGAAGTGCTTCGATAATACTTTCTGAGAGATCAAGGTACCTCAGGTGATGCATATACTTTGGTTTGAATAGAAATGATTCTGTTCTCAGACAGAGCTTCAAGGCATGCAAAGAGCTATATTTTGATAGATGCTTCAATGAGCTTCGAATAGGACTATCGCATATCAGTGTTTGAATGGCAGGGGATTTTTTCTCCAGAGCATCATTCAAAATACCTTCTGTTTCTTCACATGACAAGAACAAATGCCGAGCAGTATCCGAAAGCCACTCAATTTGACTTGGTTCCTTAATTGCAATGACACATTCCTTTCCCATAACAGACATTGCAATATCATGCATAAGATCATGGATTTTGCATGTAGTTCTGAAACAATACTGTTGATTTTGCATGTCACCCTTAAATCCCTCTATGTCCAGAAAGAATGACCTTGATGCTAGCTCATTGAAAATATGTTTTCCAACGGATTCAAGACTAGCTTCCTCCTGTTCTGGGATAAAGCTATTTGCGACCCATAGTTGGATAAGCTTCTCCACATTAATCTTGTAATCCTTGGGAAATATGGCACAGAAAGCAAAGCACTGCTTCATGTGTGCTGGCAAATCATTGTAGCTAAGCTTGAGTATTGGCAAAATTCCAGTTTCGTCAGTGCAAATACTGCTTCTAGATGATACAGCCTTCCATTCTTGCACGCTGGTCTTGGTACGAAGTACAGATCCCAGTGCGGTAGCAGCTAAAGGAGATCCACGACATCTCTTCACAATCTCACCGACCATCTTGAGTAGCTCGGGAGGCTTTTTATTCTCTGAACTAAATGCTCTGTCTAAAATAATTTCCTTTATGAAGTTATCCTTCAAAGCATTGAGATTGTAGGTTCTATCTGTGCCCATAATTCCAGCAACTTGTTTATCACGGGTTGTTGTCAACACTGCACTACCTATGCCACCATGCTGAAGACAGACCTTCAGCCTTTCCCACTTATGGACCTCTCTGTTCCAGACATCATCCAATACAAGGAGATACCTCTGCCCGCTGACCAGTTTTTGAAGTCTATCCAGTGCTGGTTTGTCTGTATCATCATTTTTCTTGGGGGATGCTTCAACTATACTCTTAGCCACCGAATTCACATCGAAGATATCAGAGACGCAGACCCAGAGCTTCAACGGAAAATGCTTCTGAATTTCAGGTTCATTGTATATGAGTTGCGCTAATGTGGTCTTGCCAAGGCCCCCCATTCCAACAATGGGAACCACTGCGAGATCTGCATTGCTAGCTTCACCAAGTAGTATGTCAACAATATTATTCTTATCTTCATGTCTGGATCTGCTGGCAATTTCTTGCGGGTCGATGATGACATAATCTGTCTGCCTCCACTCCTTGGACGCCGGAGTCTGCCCTAACTGATTGGATACCAAGAATGTCTGCCTCAACCCAAAGTCATGCATCTCTGCAATCAGAACATTGATATCCTCCAGAATCCTGCAAAGCTTGCTACCCATTCTGTGACGGAACACAACACGGTTGTGAGTAGGGAAGAGTTTTATCACATCAAATCCAAGCTTTTTGTAGTGTCCATTCTTCCTGGCTTCACGGCGAAGTGCTTCGTATTTGAATTCATCAAAAACTTCATTTGCCTCATAGGCTACTCTCTTGAGCTCCTGGAGCCAGGCTTTCGCCCCTTCTCTGTTGGCCGTCGCCTGCTCCTCGGCGTCAGTGATGACGTCCAGGATGATAGGAAGTCTGCGTTTCAGAATCATGTGCTGCTTCTCCATTCCCTCCATCACATTGTACTGGTCGAGGAGATAGCTGGACGCCTTGTCCCTGAGCATGGCGACCAGTGGCCGGAGCGCCATGGTGACCACCAGCTCCGCCATTGGAACTCCCGGAAGAAACTCCTCCAACACAGGTGCACTGCAGAAATTAATGAAGAAGAGAATAGTGTGAGCAAGACATTTATATGTAGAGCTTGGGATCTGTTGTTGAACAATGACAAGTCAAAATCCAATCTTGCTGCCATAGTTACCTTCACGAGCTCGCCCCTGATCTGCACCCAGGACCAGAAACGCAGCAGCAGCGAGGAAGACGAGGCACGGAAGCAGGAGGCGACTCCGATGAAGTATGACTGTAGGCAGGTTTTACTCTGACGAATGGGAGTTGGGAGATTTTTGTGAGATGGTGAAGCTTTTGGATGGGTGGGGGTAGGATTCGGGGGAGCAGGAGCCAGCTTGATGGGGATTTTTGGAGGAGACGCGCTGTGGCTATGGCTTGTGAATTGTGAAAATGGAAGCCAGCGTGGTGGCCTGTGCTATGATACTCTTGCAGGCCAGTAGATGATCATTATTTGGCTGGCCTGTGTCCCTCTACAAAACGAGTTAGTGCATCACCTAACTATCTAGATAGCTGGCGCTTGAGAGTTCACTCACTGGGCCCTATTGAATGACAAGATAATGATGAGAAATCCTCACCAAAAAATGTGCATTTAGCTCTTCTTTAGTGGAAGAGCTCGTGCTATGAAGTAATTAGGAAATTTACGTTGGGATGGCGACTGAGTGAACATTTGTGGGCCTACCGAAGTAATCGTAGAAATAAGCTGGGAGCCATTAGCCCAAGACCAGCAGACCCAATTAAACAGCCAAACTGTCAAGTGTCATATTTTTGTACACAAATCCCCCATCCCCGGAGTTCAAATGAGCTTTGCAAAGAAGATCGGCTTATAACTAGCTAAAAATAAGAAGAATCTTGCTCCCTCCATTCCAAATTAATTGAAGTTCTACTATTGTCCTAAGTCAAACTTTTTTAGGTTTCATCAAGTCTGTAGGAAAATATATCAATATCTAGGATCATAAAAGATTTTTTTTTCGATAAAGGGTGTTCTTTACTAACCCATAAGCAGTTAGCATAATCTTTTCAATGGGAAATGGTATAGAAGAGCAGTAATACAAGTGTTTAGTGTAGACTGGAGAAGAGAATGGTGCGAGCAAGAGGTGCTTGCTTGTGACTTGTGAGGAAAATGGGAGGCAACGTGGTGGCATGTGCAGGGAGGAGGATCACCATTATTTGTGCAGTACAGAAGTAGCTGCTTGTTGAGAGTTAAGTCATTCAGCAGTGTTTGCAGGCAGCATCCTGTAGCACGGGTGCCCACACTCTTGTTGTAACCTCACCCCAGATTTACTTCCCAACAGGACCAAAGCATGCAGTGGCCCTGGCATAGGACAATGATTGTACCTCAGTTTAAAACACAAACTAGAATAGTTATCAATTCATCTTGGTGGATGTTGCCCCATTTGCTATCTTAAACATAAGCCACTCTTGAATATCCATCACCAAACTATCTAGCTAGCTGGCGCTTGAGAATTAACTCACTGGGTCTTGGCACATGTGGTCTGGCAAGTGTGAAAAGGAAAGACTTTGGTCTTGCAGCAGCACCACTACATTTGTACTGCAAAGCTGAGGCAACCTACACTACACATGTGGGGTAAACACTGCTCCTACTGACACGACCATGCAATGCAAGACCCCACACACCACATGTAATAAATCTTGATGTGAAGCCATGGAGAGCTGGCTACAAGTGGAAGTGCACCAATGCATGTGAGGCGAAACTTCAAGTGTGAAAAGGCAAGACTTGGGTCTTGGCTGTGCTGTGCAGAACCACTTGTGCTGCAAAGCTGACGCGCCATGTCGCATCTTGTAGCTCATACAGCCTACACTACGCTACACTACACAAGTGGGGTGGGGTGGAGTACTGCTCCGTGTGTGTCACGGGTGCCAAACACTGCTCCCACCGACACGACCATGCAATGCAAGACCCCACATGTCCTTGATTAATGTTTCATAGAGCATTCTGATCCAACAGCATCTGCGTACCACGCAATGGATTATATATTTAGCTTAAGTGGCAAGTGTTCCGCAAAATGACATGAGAACTTATATATTTAGCAACAGTGTTTTTATTGTGTCCATCAACTTTTTAAGAGGTCCGATGAAGAAGATTATACTACTCCTATATCCATCATCTTTTAATTATGCCCTACTCCGTGTGGTACTATTGGGTTATCGTGTCGAAAGGCACATGCAGCCCCACTTGTGCTGCCAAGCTGACACGCCATGATACTACAGCCTTCTGCTGCCTACACAAGCGCAGTGCCAAACACTGCTCCCACTGAGACGACCATACAATGCAAGATGTAACCCCACCCACATTTAACTCCAACAGAGTCTACAACATGCATTCCGGTCGATGCATAATGTTTCATTTAATTTAATGGCAAGTTAGTTAGCAAGGACTGAAAATGCAGGCTGGCTGGTTGGCATCACAGGAATATTACACTATAACCACTAGCGCAGGCCCAATATGTAGACATGGCAAAATGACTAGAACAAAAGCCAAAGTGATTTTCATCAAATGTAAAAAAAGGACTAGAATAACTACCAACTCATCTTGGCAGAAGTCATCTCTCTTTCCGAATATTATCTTGGATGCTCCCCATTCTCCGTCTTAAATATGGATGACTCTTGAGGTGCAACACCAGTAAGGAGAAGCGTAGGTGCTATGCTATGGTGAACATATTTGCTGAAATGAGTTTATCAGAATAAGTCAATTAAAGGAACTACTAGACAGACAGTACAAAAAAGCAACCAAGACAAGTTATATATGATCCTTGTTTTTCTAGCATTGAAGAACAGTAAACAATGAGTAAGTTAATGATCTGAGATGATAAAATGTGTCGTCTTGAGTCACACAATTTAAATTATTTTCTAGTAGCTATGACCATGAGAAAACTTGTTTGGGAAGAAAACTTGCTAGCAGTACCAGCGCATGAAAAGGTGTTCTAAAAGGAAAAAAAGAATGAAAGCTCACAAGTCACAAGTTAAAAATGTAATCAAAAGACCATCATGTTTTGTACGTAATCACACAATTAACAACAAATGGTAAGAAGACGATTCCAGCCAAGCTCCCACCCCCTCATCATGTTCAGTGGAAGTTCGGTCACCTACTGAGTTCCTGAACACGTTCTGCTACCTGGTGAATCAGAGGGCCAACACTGCCATCTACTTGACAGTCCTCAAACTGGTAGATAGCTATAGTGGGAAAATCCACAAATAGCACATATTTTGCTTCTATCATGCTAATCTCAAATATGGGCCAAGTGGGAGAAAGAGAGCAGACAATATGTCCATATCTCTATTGAACCAGAGCAAGCATATTACAGTGAGATAAGCATGCATAACAGATGATGGAAATTCTCTCAAAAACACAGATGGTGTAAACTGAATTAACAGACTCGACAAAAGGACACATGTCTTTCTATTTGTTATACAAAAAAATTTCATGAGAAATGCCAAAAAAAACACATAATTATCAATGACTAATTTACAAGGGTGAAAAATAAAAAAAACTGTCTGTAAACCCAAGAAAATCTCTTTTTTCACGCGAATAAATCCAATACAATGTGAGAACATCCTATCACAGGCATCTAAGAAAAATGGAAGCACACATAAAGGCGTTGGATAGCTTACTTCTTTGCTTTCAGAATCTGGTGAGAGAAGTTCTAGTGCATCAGCCACATCAACTTCCCACACTTGACTTTTCGATCAATTCAACTGCTTGTTTAGCTTTCCTGCACATTATCAATTACAAACTAGATCAAGGTAAATTTATCAGTTTTTGCCGTCTATAGGACCAGCTTTTGCGCACACACAAATATCCATTGAAATGCATGAAAGCATCATTTAGTTGCACAATTAACTAAAATGGAACTATCATGCTTGACGAACAGCATGATGCAGAAGGTGTTAACTAATAAGAATATTGGTCAGAAATAACAAAGGCCTAGTTGCGCTCTAGCCCTTCAAAATGAAACAGGAGAAATAACCAGTTTGATTGCTGGATAAGAATCAGGAAGAACAAAAATGAAGTGGGGCGCGTAAATTAGATCAATTTCCTTTGAAGCAAAAAAAATTGTCTTAGAGATGCAGCACTAGAAGATTGGCAGTTGAAGATTGCTGAATTTACAGCGAACTGAAAGAAATATCTCTGTATATTTATTTCTAAGAATAAAAGGCAGGCTATCCTAAATCGTACAGGTACAAACTGCCAGAAGGCACAACCTTTTTTAGAAGTTCCCAAGCATTGGCAGTTATACCGAAAAGACCATCTTTGTCAGGATGGAACTTTTATAGGTAACTTGTAATACTGTGATGTTATGATAAAAAATGAGAACAAGCAATTAGCTAAAATCAACAAAGGTAACTTTCTGTAACAACAAAGTTACTCGAGAAATGAAGCTAACATTTGTAGAATACCATTTTCCAGTGAGAAGATAACAAGTCCTAACGCCGGCTACTGCATCCATGATCCTGAATACCAATTTACCTGTGCAAGAAAAATGGATGGAACAAAGCCAATCACTTAATCTTGTCCAGTTGCAAGAGCTAGATATGGAGTACCTGGTGCAAGTCCATAGTTTACCAATTTGAGCAACCAGTCCAATTAAGAAACGATTTGAATAACCTAAAACACACATCACAAATTAGTCAAGATCTAACCTCTCTCCGACGCAAGTGTGTATTGAGAATATATAGAGACGAGTGTTCGAAATAATAAGTGACCAATGAGTAGGCACCGAACCTTTAAGCAGTTATGCTGTTTGTTGTTGCCTCGTATGCAACTCATGATTGTAAAGGAGATGTGGTCATGTATACAATGGTATGGTATATACGTGTTAGCTCTAAGCACGTAACTTATCTATATAGACATGAACCACAAAAAGGATCGAGTGAAATGTACGAAAGCATTGAGCATCATTTGGTTGCACAATTATATAAACTGGATCAACTGAACAGCGGGTTGAATATGGAAAGGGCATGATTCAACCCAAAGCGGAAAGATGCTAATTAGCAGTAATTACCATGGCGTATTTCGTCAACAACGCGCTCGGTGCCCTGGTAGATGACAAGCAACCACTACGTTTGCAGTATGAGATATGCCATTTCAGAAGAGACCACGGGGAATTTGTAACATGGAGCATGAAAAGAAGACCTCTCCCTGGGTTGTGGGTTCGAATCTGCAGAATTCAACAGAATCTGCAGACTAGGGAACAAATTCCCCAGCTTCTCACACTCCTTGTCCACAACAAACGAGCATCTCGAACCACTCTCGCTCGTTGTTAGGAGATGGTGGAGATTTGGGGGCAGGGGAGGGAGAGGGGAGTACCTTGAGCGGAGGCAGAGGGATGCGGAAGGTGAGGGCGAGGCTGATTCCGCAGCACAGGATGGAGCGGGAGTCTGACTTTTGGGCCTGGCATTATGATAAAAAAGGCACCTTTTCAGTACGGTCTGCATACCGTTTACTGGCGACTACAAAGCAACAGAGAACGGAATGGTTAGAGTATGTTCCGGGGCATTCAGATTCGGATGCAGATAAGAAGTCTTGGGGCAAACTCTGGAATTTGAGCATCCCACCGAAAATCAAAATTTTTGCTTGGCGGTTAGCCAGGACATCGATCCCCACCAGCGAGATGAGGCAGCAAAGGAAGATGACAGACTCCCCGGCTTGCCCACTCTACCAAGCGGCAGTGGATACGTGGAGACATTCTCTGTTTGATTGCCATATGTCACGTTGTGTCTGGGCTCTGGCTGACGAGGAATTGACAGAAGTAATGATCTCAACTGGTTACTGGATACTCTAAAAGAGCAGGAAGTTGTTCATATTTTGATCACAATGTGGGCCATATGGTGGGCGCGACGCCGTGCTATCCATGATGAGCAGTACCAAAGCCCCTTGAGCACCTCGGTTTTCATCAACAAATTTCTGTCCGATCTTGATTGCATGGCTGTGCACAAGTCACGCCTGAGAGATTTGCATGCAAAGCCAAAGGACCTGCATGTAACAGCGGGAAACTCGAGGACTAGAGCGACATCACCTGGTTGGCTTCCTCCAACCGATGAAGAAGCGAAGCTAAACGCTGATGGAGGCGTGTCCAGATCTGGTAGAAGGGGTGCAGCAGCTGTGGTCTGTCGTGACAGAGCGGGAGTTTTTCTTGGAGCCTCAGCCAGAGTTTTTGAGGGTCTCACGGATCCGTCCTCGTTGGAAGCACAATCATGCAATGAAGCCCTTGCTTTGGCGATGGATCTCAATCTCAACTCTATATGCGTGGCTTCGGATTGTGCTGCTGTTATTTCCATGATAGGCTCAGATGTTCCCTGCCAGTTTGCCTCAGTTTTTGAGTGAGATAAACCATAGGGCTAGATTTTTTTTCCTAATATCCGTTTTATTCATGAAAATAGGAAGCATAATTTCGAAGCGCATGCTCTTGCAAAAGCTGCGGTTTCTTTGTCTCCCGGGCGCCACCTGTGGCTTCTAAATACGCCCGATATCATTTGTATCCCTATGAACATCCAGATTTAATAAAGGTTACAAATGCTAAAAAAACAAGTTAAAGAGCAGATTCTTGAAAAAAGAACTAGTTAAAGAGCACCTTTGTAAAGGTCACCCACACCTTCTCAGGTTGCGACAAGTGGCAGACTACGCCATTTGACGCAACCTGGAGGTTCTTTCTTTTTACAAATTTGTTTATTTAAAATATTTTATCTCTTAAGCCATGAGTCCAAATCGTGAATCGTTTTTATTGTTGGATTTCTCTTGTCGAGGTCTTCAAGAATAGATCCCATGTTGATATGTTTTCACGAATATTTTTTCCATTAAAAATTTAGACGAAAAGACCGATCGAAAGCATGTTTTTTTCCTTTCCAAAAGAGACATGACTATGCCTCTCGTGGAAGCAAATCTATGCCTGTCACAGAAGAAGAAAAAACATGGTTTTTTTTCGTCTCCAAGAGGCACGAGGCAAATTCGTGCTTCTCACAGAAGAAGAAAAAACATGATTTTTTTTCGTCTCCGGAAGGCACGAGGCAAATTTGTGCCTCTTACAAAAATAAAACTGCGCGGAAGCAAATTCGTGCCTCTCACGAAAGAAAAGAAAAAAACGTATTTTTTCCTGTTTTCGAGAGGAATTACTATGACTCTCGCGGAAGGACAACGGTGCCTCTTACGGAAGCAAATTCGTGTCTCTCACAGAAGGAATATAAATATGCGTTTTTTGTTTTGAAAAGGCACGACACGGAAGGAAATCCGTGCCTCTCCGAAAGCAAAACCGTGCATCTCACGTTTTTTTTAAAAATTGTCCAAAACCTAAAATAGACCGAAGGAAAACCAAAAGGCTGAAAGAAAAAACAAAAACCATCTAAAAGGTCCAAAACGTGTACGGAATAATCAAAATAATAAAAATTAGAGGGAGCGCCTAGAGCGCGACACGTGAAGGCATCTCAAAGCGCGTCAACTGGTGCGCTTCCAACCCACCCCTATGCCCATTTGTTAGTATTATTTTCTAGATCGGCGAGCGTTCGGGCTTGGGCCTGGGCCGGCCACGATTTTGGTTTTGGGAACCTTCTAAGAGGTTCCAGCCAGTTTTTTTCAGTTTTTTTTTTGAGGATCCAGTTTTTTTCAGTTTTGAGAACCTTACCTTCTAGGAGGTTTCTGAAACTTTTTTCTTAGTTTTATTTCTTTTTTCCTATTTCTTCTTTTCTTCTCTCTCTTTTTCTTTTTTCCTTTTCTCAAGTGTTATTTTCGTCTTTTTTTGGTTTATTCTATCTACTTTTTATTTTTTTTCTTTTCTTCGTATTACTATTTCAAAATTTTGCAAACGTTCAAAATGTTTCAAATATCGTTTGCATTTAAGAAAATCTTCTATATTTTAGAAAATTGTTCGTGTTCTGCAAAAAATGTTCTAAGTTCAAAAAATGCTCAAGTTTCAAACAAAATGTTTATGTATTCACAAAATGTTCGGGTTTTCCAAGTTGTTCGAAAATTTGAAAACTACTCTCCATATTAAAATTGGTTAGTAAATTTGAAAAAAAAATTGTGCTTTTAAAAAACTCTCTTTAGAAAATTTATTCCAGCTTTCAAAGTTTGTTAACAAATTAAAAAATGATCAAAATATGTCATGATTTTTTTGCTTTTGCAAAAAAAATGATCATATTTAAAAAAAAATGAAGTTAACAAAGATGTTCGTGTTTTGTAAAAAATGCTCAAAGTTTTCAAAAAATGCCCAGTTTTCAAAAGTTTGTTCATGTATTTCATAAAATGTTAGCTATTCTCAAGAATTTCAAAAACGATTCTCCATTTCGAAATTTGTACTTAAAATTTTAAAAGTGTTCATCCTTCCAAAAATTGTTCTGTCAAAAATTTGTTTTTGTTTCCAGATTTTATTTAAAATTTCAAAAATGTTCAGGTATTTCAAAATGAGTTCACTATTTCAGAAAATTTCAAAATTTGTTCATAAGTTTAAAGAATTGTGTGTGATTTTTTCAAGAAGATTTAAGTTTGGTAGTTCCATAGTTCTTTTAGTTTCGCGCTGCATATCTGCCGCAAGAGCACTCTGGTCGTATTGACATTCCTCGAACGCACAACATCGCGTCTTCGTAGGTTCGGATAACAGGAATCGTGAACCATTGCAGAGCGATTTTTACACTCGCTCCGCTGCGCACCGCAATGGGTCGGCCCAAGTACACTGCCCCCATGTGCGGTTGGCCGACTAATTGCCGCAAAGAGCGGCATATAGGATGCTCCTGCGATTTGGGTTTGGGATTCAGAAATGAAAGAATGGGACTCGCTAGAGGGCCCCGCTGGCTGGTGCTCTAAGAGCAACTCTAGTAGACCCCGCATCCGCCCCCGACCCGTAAAATAACTGCCAAAATGCGGGTACGGGCCAAAAAACTGATACGTCCATTTTGCATCATGCTTTTATATCGATATTTATTGTATTATGGGCTATTATTACACATTATCACAATACTTATGCCTATTATCTCTTATTTTATAAGGTTTACATAAAGAGGGAGAATGCAGGCAGCTGGGATTCTGGGCTAGAAAAGGAGCAAATATTAGAGACCTATTCTGCACAACTCCAAAAGTCCTGAAACTTCACGGAAGATGTTTTCCAAATATATAAAAAATACTCAGCGGAAGAAACTCACCGGGGGGGGCACACCCTACCCACGAGGGTGGGGGCGCGCCCTACCCCCCAGGGCGCCCCCTACCTTGTGGGCCCCTTGGTGGCCCTCCGTTGGCCATCTTATGATATATGGAGTCTTTCGATGGAAAAAAAATCATAAGCCATCTTTTCGGACGAAACTCCGCCGCCACGAAGCGGAACCTTGGCGGAACCAATCTAGGGCTCTGGCGGAGCTGTTCTGCCGGGGAAACTTCCCTCCCGGAGGGGGAAATCATCGCCATCGTCATCACCAACGCTCCTCTCATCGGGAGAGGGCAATCTCCATCAACATCTTCACCAACACCATCTCATCTCAAAACCCTAGTTCATCTCTTGTATCCAATTGTTGTCTCCAAGTCCGGGATTGGTGCTAGTAGGTTGCTAGTAGTGTTAATTACTCCTTATAGTTGATGCTAGTTGGTTTAATTGGTGGAAGATCATATGTTCAGATCCTATATGCATATTAATACCCCTCTAATTATGAACATGTTTATGCTTTGTGAGTAGTTACTTTTGTTCCTAAGGACATGGGAGAAGTCTTGCTATTAGTAGTCATGTGAATTTGGTATTCGTTAGATATTTTGATGAGATGTATGTTGTCTCTCCTCTAGTGGTGTTATGTGAACGTCGACTACATGACACTTCATCATTGTTTGGGCCTAGAGGAAGGCATTGGGAAGTAATAAGTAGATGATGGGTTGCTAGAGTGACAGAAGCTTAAACCCTAGTTTATGCGTTGCTTCGTAAGGGGCTAATTTGGATCCATATGTTTCATGCTATGGTTAGGTTTACCTTAATACTTTTGTTGTAGTTCCGAGGCTTGCAATAGAGGTTAACACTAGTAGAAAAGGAGGCAATGATCCAGGCCGGGTCAGCCCATTAGTCCCGGTTCAGTCTAGAACCGGGACCCAGGGGGCATTGGACCCGGTTCGTGAGCCCAGGGGGGCGGCCGGGCCACGTGGGCCATTGGTCCCGGTTCGTCTGGACCTTTTGGTCCCGGTTGGTGGGACGAACCGGGACCAATGGCCTCGCTCCTGGCCCACCACCATTGGTCCCGGTTGGTGGCTTGAACCGGGACCAAAGGCTCCCCTTTAGTCCCGGTTCATGCCACCAACCGGGACCAATGAGATGCCTATATATACCCCCCTCGCGTAAGAGCAGAGCACACTGCTCTGTTTTTTCTGGCCGAGGGGGAGAGGGCTTGGTGGTGCTCTAGCTCACCTCCTATGCACACAAGGTGTTCGATGGAATGCCCGAGCCATACTACTTAAGCTTTCTCCTCTCCAATCTCGACCTTCAAGCTCCATTTTCCTCAATATTTGTCTAGGTTTAGCGATCCGTCACGCCCCGTCCCCGTCTTCACCACCGTCGATCACCCGCGCCGAGCTCATCGCCGGCACCACCGTGGTGAGCCTCTTGTTCTTATCTTCTTTTTGAAAGGAAAAAATATTCTTACTTGTATGTTTACATAGATACTTGTATTATTTTCTTACTTTTATTATTGCATCTTATATAGTGCGATGGTTTTGGTATCCGCCCCCGTCGGCCCTCGTCCTGTCTATGATTCGGATGTGGTATCTCTACTCCTAATGGACGAATTGGTTGAATAGTCCTCCCCACTTTCAACCGGTTTATTTTCAACCGGTTTTTCTTCGTCCCACCTCCCATCAGCCCCTCCCACCGGTTTTTCTCTTTTCTCGTCTGACCGGCAATACCCAGCGTATTTATGGTAATCAATCATAATTCAGATAGTCCACGTATAGTAATAAATCAATCCAGGTATGGTAAGGTCATAACTCAGGAAATTTTGAATATGGTAATTATATGGTAATAAATTTAAATTACCCCAAAGGCAATCAATCCAGGTATCGTAAGGCCATAACTCGGGAAATACCGAATATGGTAATAAATTTAAATTACCACCAGGTATGGTAAGGCTATCCACGTATAGTAATAAATCATATAGTAATAAATCATAATTAATCCACGTATAGTAATAAATCAATCCAGGTATGGTAAGGTCATAACTCAGAAAATTTTGAATATGGTAATTATATGGTAATAAATTTAAATTACCCCAAAGGCTATCAATCCAGGTATGGTAAGACCATAACTCGGGAAATATCGAATATGGTAATAAATTTAAATTACCACCAGGTATGGTAAGGCTATCCACGTATAGTAATAAATCATATAGTAATAAATCATAATTAATCCACGTATAGTAATAAATCAATCCAGGTATGGTAAGGTCATAACTCAGGAAATTTTGAATATGGTAATTATAGGGTAATAAATTTAAATTACCCCAAAGGCTATCAATCCAGGTATGGTAAGGCCATAACTCGGGAAATATCGAATATGGTAATAAATTTAAATTACCACCGGGTATGGTAAGGCTATCGATCCAGGTGTGGCACGCCCTCACCTGATCACCTATCACAATCTCCAGCCCCACGCACGCACCAAAGAACCCACCCGGCACCAAACGCAGCTCCTCTCGATCCCCTCGAGTAAACGCCGCCGCCGTCGTGCGATCTTCCTGACACAGACGCCGTCGCCGCCTCCTTCCCACCTATGGCGTCCCCCACGTCCATGGTGACGGCGCTCGCGTCCTACACTGACCCTCCGCCTCATATAGGTTGGTCGTTGATGGAGTGGGATGTGCCGCTGCGGTTTGGGGAGGCGCAATCACGATCTGGTTGGGATCTCAGTGTGGACTCGTTCTCTGCGATGAAGGATGGCGCTGCCTCCCTGGCAAATGGGATCGGAGGAAGGGGCTCTACGTCGTGAATGTCGGCGAGGCAGCGGCCGAAGGCGAGCCCGACGGTGAGCACGGGTGTTCGTCCCATGAAATAGGCGGCCACGGAGGGCGGATCTGAGGCCACCCCATCGCCAGTGGCCCTTCCTCCCATCGCTCATCGCCTCCATTCTCTCTCTCCTCTAAATCTTTGTCGCCCCTGCCTGATTCTGGCCGACGCCATCCGGCTCTCGCATCGACCACCACCAGCACGGCTGCGGACGAGGCGCAACTGCAGACGCCGCCGCCGCCATCCTCATCCACCTCCTCCACCATCCTTCCCAGCCGTCGTCGGGAGCACCCACCATCTGCGCTCTAGCCCACCCGCTCCCTCATATCCCCTCCCCCTGCCTGCCAACCCCGTGATCCATTGCACAGATGGCAGGTACTACAGCGACCTCCTCCCCAGCGGATCCGGCCTCCTCCCATGGAGATCCATCCTGGGCACCGCCTTATTCTCATGCGTGCACGTCTATATCAACGTCTCATTCCACCTCACCTGAGCCTTTACCTTCCCACCTCTGCTTCAGATCCACATCACTTTGCAAGGTATGTGCTTGATTGTTCTGAACTGGATCGATGGATTGTGCAAGGTACTTTGGGTGTCGTCATTGACGGCAATTGTCACGCCATGCTACCATCGGAGGGGTCCCTCATCGATGATTAGGGTCTTCCGAACTGCACGAGCTCCATTGAGAAGAATGTTTTTAATTCTGGTTTTGCCTACATGCTTTCTTTGCCTGTATCTACTTAGCTAATGTCTTCTTATAGATAGTAGCTGCTGAAGTGGTGATCAAAGTTGTTCACTATAAGGAAACAACCATGATAACAAAAGTGTATATTCCCTGACCTTTGACCTGAAGTACTTTTTCATTAGAAACTTGCAACAGCCAGGCATTGAAATTAGCAACAGCTTCGTACGTACTGAACTAATTTGCAGCAACACGTACTGAACTAAGTTAGGTTATGCTCATCGTTCCAACATGCTTAGTGATAACCACCTAGCAAGCTTATCAAACATGAAAAAATTGAAGCGCTACTGCTAATCGTACTATTCTGAGTGAGACGGACTTGCCCCAGGCCTGCCTTAGCTCGCCTCTTCTCGAGCCGAGCCAAGCCGAGTCCAGTAGTCAGTCGAGCTAGAGATTGGGGCTCGGCCGAGCTCGCCTCTTGCTCGGTGCAGCTCGGAGGCTCGGCAAGCCTAACAACAACTAGTCGTTGCCATGTGGGTCCACCATCTGGAGGACGCGGAACGGCAGTGGAGGATGGCACCTGGCATCATGTGGGCGTTCGCCGCCGCAGGAGCGAGTGGATTCACTCCGCCTTTGCATGGGATCTTGAGGTGGTCATCTCCGTTTCCGACGACCGCAGGGCGTAAGGAGAACTTGTAGGAAGTCGTCAACTCCATTGGGCGCGGGAGCGTTGCGGTGAGCAGGAAGAGAACGCCGACGAGCGTGGCCTCGGCCTAGTGGTTTGTCTGCGTGTGAGAAGCCGTGCTGGAGGCCAGGATGCAAAGCTCGCGCCGACATAGGGTCTTGGGGAGGAAGGAGGGGAGGGAAGGGAGGAGCAAAGGGGAGCGGTGGTGTGCTATCAACGACTCCCGGGCAGGCGCAAGGTTTCGGATTTCGTTTTGCAAAATTTACCGGGCATGGGCGAAATTTGGTTTTTCGGATTTATTTCGGAAAATATCGGACGAAAATGACGAATCAAAATTTTAAATTTAAAGGAAAATTGATACAATTATGCCCATATTTGAAAGAAACCGGTGGGAAAACCATACAATCCTCACATCAAAACATTATACACCAGATTTGAGCATTATATCCTAGCGATTTGATTCCCGTCTATCTCTCTTGTCATTTCGCTGGGCTAGATGGGCTAAATTGTGGTGTGTGTTGTTCAATGTGCCTTCCCTAGGCTGCTGCGAGCTTTTAGCGCGCGAGTCGGACCTAGCCGAGCCTGGCTCAGCTTGAGGTCGAAAAAAGCCCAAAAGTACAGCTCGGCTCGGGTTTTTACTAGACGGGGCGAGCCTAGCTTGGGCCGAGTTGCAGCGAGCGCGAGCCGAGCCCAAAAGCTGGAGCTGAGCTTCCGGTATTAATAGCAATGGCCATGAATGCCCAATCAACAGCCCCACTGGTTGCACTTCCTGCGTCCTAGGATTAACGGCCGGCCAGCCAAAGACCAGCGTCGTAGCGCCCCGAGCAAACCATAATCCACAGCAGCAGAGTACGAACGAGTGAGGCCCCGCCACCAAATCAATCGATGGGAGATTAGTACTCCCTCCGCAAAGAAATATAAAAGCGTTTAGTTCACTATTTTAATGATCTGAACGCTCTTATATTTCTTTACAGAGGGAGTACATGTTAACCAATCATTCATGGAAGTCCACCAAGTGATGGATCGATCCGCACATGCATCACCAGAGTACCAGCTAAACGTACTGCCACCCCAGTCACATCCGTTGCTTCCTCTCATGTGCTTGGTCCATAGGATCGATGAAGTTCCCGACAGATGCTGGTCAGAAACTAGCTGTGTTGTCGATCCCATCCATCGATGCTTACGAACGACTAGGGTGCCAGATATTTTAACGAGATTCCTAGGACCTCCATTAGACGCAGGACATGCCATGCTAATCTGAAAAGTAAAGCATGATGTTAGAGCATGGTAGCCAGGAACTCGTTGTATGAAGTTGTCATGTCACTTATGGCTAATCTAATAGCCCATTTTAGCCATACTAGTATGGCATATAGTTAATACATGGCTATCTTTTTCTCTCACAAAGCTTGTTGGGTCTTCTGCTACAGTTGGTTGTAAGCTGGTACCCGGCTTCTCTTTTCTTCTTCAACTAAACAAATTTGATGTGGCATCTCCTATACCCCGCCGACGTCACTCTATTGTACTTGCTTTTAGCGACATTCCCCCGCCATGTTCAATTAGCATTAGTGATCTAGTACTATATACATATACTCCTACAGCTTAGCAACATTGCACCACCATGTTCAGTTAGCATTAGTGATCTAGTACTACAGCTCAATTGGATGCCCGACAGCATTAATGACCTATATCTCCATCCAATGCAAGTCTTCTCTCGCGAGTTTCGAGGTTCATTCGCCATGTCATATACATTGCCCGCCAGGCATGTGCATGCATGATACATTGGAGCTGGGGTGCCTCCACGTCTACCAGCTTCCCGTTAGACCGATCGGTCACACCAGACGTGTTTGGTTTGGTACATCAACGCGAGTGATTGATTTACAGACTGCAATTTGCTACAATTATTACAAAAAAATTTAGAAAATTCAGGGAGAAACAAAGGGCGCTACCTGGACAGAAATCGGGGCCACTCACACAAGTAGAAAACGGGCCTTTAGTCCCGGTTTCAGAGGGCCTTTAGCCTGGTTCTGGAACCAGGACTAAAGCCCAAAACCTTTAGTCCCGGTTCACTTACGAATCAGGACTAAAGGGGCTCCACGTGGCCGCTGTCTCGAGCTCCACCTTTAGTCCCGGTTGATATAACATCAACCGGGACTAAAGAAATTTTTTGAATTTTTTTTGGAAAAAATGATTTTTTAAATTCTTTTTCTAATTTTAAAATTTCTAAATTATTTGATAATTTAATCTCTAATCATCCATCATCGGTGCTCAATTTAACCCTTAATCTCTAATCACCCCTCATCATCCCGGCCGGTAACCCATCCTCTCACTTTTCCAGCCTGAGCACGCTTAACTTTCGAGTTTTATTTCCCCTCGTTTCCAAGTTTGCACTTGTTGTTTTACTAACAATAGTAAGCTGTCAATCCTATTAACCCTTAGGAGTTGAACTTGAGCATGAAGAACCGTTTGAGTTTGAAACTATTATTCTAAAAAATAATAATTAATTAAGAACATTAATATTTCTTGAATAAATAGTTTGACCATAGTTCGACCAGAGTTTGAACAAAAATTCAAAAAAACTAAAATTTGAGGATAACTTTTTTCCTTACAAAATTTGAGGATTCTAGAAATTTGCAATACGGCCTACGGCGGTTGAAATCGGAACCGCATTTTCGTGCTGAACATTTTGATATATTATACGTGTGTTTCCGACATCGTATGCAAAAGTTATATCCATTTTACTTTTTCATAACACTTTTTGCAGAACATGTCCAAATTTAAGATTTTTAATTTTCCTAACTAGTAGATGTAGTAATATAACTACATCTCGAAGGATTTTAATTCTTGAAGTTTTTATCATTTTCTTTTGTTTTTTCAAAACTAAAATGGTGATAGGGGGGGGGTAGAGTTTGAACCCTTAACCCCTTTAGTCTGGAATGGTGTCCATCCAATTGTACCGTCAACTAAATATGCTAGCTCCGCCCCAGCCAGAGTCACAACTAAGGTTAACCAAGCCACGTTCTATTAATGTGGCAAAAAGAATTACCTTTTTATATAGCAAAACTAATTCTATCAACTATTATTAAAGGCTAAACAACTATTAACACAGAACAGTTGCAAAATTAATATTAATTAATTATAAAAATGTATCTACTGTTGTCTAACAGAAGAATACTACAACATGTTAAAATCTACAGAAAGAACTAACTAAAAATAATTGAAAACAACAATTAAAGGACTAAAACAACTATATAAGCAAAGCAGTATTGTTTTAATTAAAATCCTAATTTATATTATTCTAAAAATAACCAAATAAATCTTACTGTGACAACAATCTGACATGTGACTAGGAGCAAAAATAATTAAATTAAAACCTATTTTTAAACTCAAATTATTCATAATCTAGGGTTTGAAGAAATTTTAACAAATTCATATTTAAATCATTAAAATTTGAAAACTAAACACAAACAGAAACTAGACAACATTTTGAATCTAATGCAAAAAAGAATCACTCAAAAACATTAAATATCCTAAAAGATATAAGCAATTTAAAACAGAAACTAAAAACAAAAACAAATGGAAAAGCAAAAAGCAAATTTCAGAACCCTTGAGTCCCGGTTCGTGTCTCAAACCGGGACTAAAGGTCTAATCTTTAGTCCCGGTTTGGGAGACGAACCGGGACTAAAGGGTGCGCCTTTAGTCCCGGTTCGTGTCTCAAACCGGGACTAAAAGTCCCATTTAAACCGGGACTATTGCCTTCCCGATGCCCTAGCCGCTCGAACCGGGACTAATTCTCACATTAGTCCCGGTTCGTAATGCAACCGGGACTAGTGTGTACATTGAGCTGTGACCAAAGCCCTGTTTTCTACTAGTGTCATGACATAGCCTAAAGAAGAGTTTGTCGGACTGGCCAGGAGATTGTCATGCAATAAATTGGTTTTGTTGGAACGTCGTTGGTCCACCCGTATGGGAGCGTGCACTAAAGTACGAGGCCATGAGTTTCATATTGTGGGTACAGTGTACTAACCTCTGTAGAGTGTATAATCTATTGATAGTCGCGTCCTCGATCATGGACATAGTTCGTAGTAGGTCGCACTAAGGGTCAACAGTAATAATAACCTGAATAATATACAACCCTGGTCCATGAGGAAATAAGTTGGCTGATCTTTATGTTGTCATGAAATTATCAAGATGGTATCGGTGATACCAATGTTGGTTGATCATGAGGTCATCATGTGATGATCACGGTGGTAAGTAAGATGGCATCGGTGATACCAATGTTTGTTGATCATGAGGTCATCATGTGATGATCATGGTGGTAAGTAAGATTGATGTCTATGGTGGTTACAAGATAACCTCTGAGAAGAGTAAGTTGGTCTGTGACACCCTAAAAGAGAACTCCATCGCATGCTAGTGCTAATATCACCATGTTCATATCATGAGTAACATGTAATATGCCATGCTCATATCATGTTGTTTGTCTTGATTTCTTTGGTTGTTGTGAGTTTGTAAGTACATTCAAAGTACTTACCTGGCGTGTCATGCCAGATTGCAGGTCATGCCATGATTGAATTCTTGTCAGGGATCCCAACTTTACAAGCTAGGATATGTCCCAGCCAGAGTCCCTGCGTAGTGGAGTTCATCTCCGTCGTCATTGTTCCGCTGCTAGAATTTATTCCGCTGCTACAAGTTGTTCCGCTGCTAGCATAGAGCTATCTTAGCAGTCATAGTGTCGCCATGCCGATGTGATCCTTTGTATATCCGAGCCCTTGTAACCGTATTATTTGTAATAAGAGTTGATTTGTTCTATGTCAAGAAGTGTTGTATTCCGGAAGACTTGATATCCGGGTTGGAATACGAGGTGGTTTGGTTCTTCTGATCTGGGGTGCCACAAAAGGGAGAAATATTGAGAGTAGAATGAAAGCTGGAGTTATACCAAAATTCCGTGAGGTCCAAGTACTGATGCCACTTGCTTGGGTTGGCATGGGTGAAGCATCTGAGGTAAATCTCAAAGCACTGATTGACGCACTCCGTCTGCCCATTTGTTTGCGGGTCATATTGCGTGATCATGTTAAGTTAATTGCCGATAGTCTTGAAGGGTTCATGCCAAAAACTGTTGGTGAACATGGGGTGTTTTGTGACGCCCACGATTTTACCGTACACTAATCATACATGTAAGTGTACGACAAAGATCAGGGACTCACGGGAAGATATCACAACACAACTCTAAACACAAATTAAAGTCATACAAGCTTCATATTACAAGACAAGGGCCTCGAGGGATTGAATACAAAAGCTCGGTCATAAATGTGTCTACGGAAGCAACAATATCTGAGTATAGACATAAGTTAAACTAGTTTGCCTTAGATGGCTAGCACAAATGTGGCAACGATCGAAAAGACAAGGCCTCCTGCCTGGGAGCCTCCTAACTACTCCTGATCGTCGGTGGCCTCGATGTAGTAGTAGGATCCATGGGGGTAGCTTTAGTCGTCGGCGGTGGCATCTGGCTCCTGGCATCCACCATCTGATCGCATCATCCGAAAAGAAGAGAGAATGGGGAAAAGGAAGCAAAGCATCCGTGAGTACTCATCCAAAGTATTCGCAAGACTTACATCGGAGCTATACTACATATGCATCGGTAGCTGTAAAAAAACGGTAATATTTGTGGCCTAAACTGCAGAATGCCAGAATAAGGGGGGTAGCTAGTCTTATCAAAGACTACAATTCTGGCAGCCACCATCTTGCAGCAGTAGAAGAGAGTAGCTGCTATGTAACAAGTATCATCGTATAGCATAAATCCTACCCGGCGATCTCCTCATCACCCTAAGAGAGAGCAATCACTGAGCTGTACGTATCTGGAACTCATCTGGGTGTGTTTATTTAAGTATCTGGTTCTAGTTGTCAGAGGTCGGGATACAATTCAAAATCTTTCTATTACTATAAGAAAAACAAGAAAGCTATTCGAATAGATTACTTCCCTGCAAGGACGCACCACATAACCCAACACGTTCGATCATGTCTAGCCGGACACACTTTCCTGGGTCATGTCCGGCCTCGGAAGATCAACACGTCACATCCCTACCTAGGCCTAACAGAGAGGCTTGCAGACCGGTCTACATCCTAAGCACACAAGGGTCTTAGGCCCATCGCCCTTTGCACTCCTGCACATTGCGTGGGTGGCCGGGAGCAGACCTAGCCCCCTAATACAAGTGCAGGCTTCCGGTCCAACCTGGCGCGCGCCACTCAATCGTTGACTTTTGGAAAGCTTCGGTTGATACCACGACGCTGGTTGCCCATATCTTGTCCCGCGTGGCAGTTAGTGCGTATAGGCCAACGACCCAACTCAGATCAAATATCCAAACTCATTATGGGTGTTATTTTGAATTAATCACGGGCAACAGCCAGGGACCATGCCCACCTCTCTCTTAGGTGTTCTCAACCTGCCCTGTCTCTCCACCACAAAGAATCACTCAAGGGCCGTCGGGAACCCAGGCCCACCTCTACCTGGATGGAACCACATGTCCCTTTGTTATTTTCTTTGTTTCTTTATCAATTCATCAGTTTCTTTTTTGCCTAAGACGTGTTAATTTTTTTATTACAGATTTCTTGTTTTTCTTATACATCAGATTTTTTTAATATACACATTTTTTAATACATGATTAACATTTCTTGAAAATGTATCCTTTTAGATATCTATTTTTCGTACAAATTGTACATTTTTGGTATATATCTAATACAATTTTCTAATTCATGTTTAACATCTTTTGAATACATGTTCAAATTTTTTTGAATATGGAAATATTTTTTCTATACCCCTTAAAAAGAACATAACCCTGAGAAAAAATGTTCAGAAACTCAAAGAAACAGAGGTGCTTTGATCACACGAATCACTCAGTTTATGAATAGCTCCTATGTAATGCCGGGCAATTACACACATAGGCACCACGTCAGTGCCGACGCATTTGGCACTCGAGTGTAGCTGACCGTAGCAAGTGATCATCTCTCTTTTTTTGCGGGTGTTTTTGTTTTCTCTGTATTATTAGTTTCCAGTAAGTTTTTTATTTTTTTATAACACACAAACTATCATTTATTGAACAAAGTAAATATTTAACATGAAAATAGAACAACGATTTAAAATAATAGGCTTTTAAAAAATAGATTCTGACATTTTTGAAAAAAACACCTAAGCACTTCTAACATTTGTTAAGATTTTAGAAAAATGTGAAAAACATTATTTTTGTGAATTATTTTTGAAAATCTAACATTTTTCAAATAAAAAACTATAAAAAGAAATAACAAAAAATACGGTACAGTGAACAACAGAAAAAGGCAAAATGAAACCAAACACCAGACATGAAGCTTCAAAAAGCTTCCTAAGACCAGGAAAATCTGACTCGGAACATTCTTAAAAGCGGAAACAGTGTCTGTATGCAATTGGGACAGCCTTCCCTATGCCATTGCCCGACATTTCCCGAGCGGCAGCTAAAATTTGTTCGGCTTATGGTCCACTGCTTCGGCTTGCTGTAAAGGACCTGACGTGGCACAACTCCTATTTGGCGCATATTGTTAGAATTGTGTCGAATATTGTGTACGAGGTAGGTTATAGTTGGACTTGTAGTTGTATTGTGTTTAGATAGGATATGGAGTCGTGTCCTAATAGGACACTTGTATCCTAGGCCTTTCATATATAGCGGGGCTAGACACACGATGTAACCTATGCCAACATAATAGCACCGGAACGCATGGGAAGCCGGCGGCATGTGCCGGTGTCCAGGGCGACCGGGTGCGGTATTGTGACGGTGTCACGGGGAGGAGCGCCCGTAGTCAAGCCCCGAGGACGTAGCCATATCAGTGAACCTCGTTAACAAATCTCGATGTCGTGCTCGTGTGATTGCTTGGTCCTCGGATGATCAATGGTATGCCTCGAATTTATTCTAACACATACGTCGCGCCCTAGCGACCTAGGGCGCACCCCTCACGAGTCGGATCCCATTTTTTCCTTTGTTTTTTCTTCTGGTTTTTTATTTCTTATTTCTTTCTTATTTCACTTGTAAGTTTCTTTTTCTTATCTTTCCTATTTTTTCTTTTTCCTTGTTCTGTTTCTATTTCTTTATTTTTCTTGTTTTTTCCATACTTTTACTTATTTTTTCCTTTCCTTTTTCATTTTGATGAACTCCTTCAAGTGTTTCAATATGTTTTGAAATTATATTTTTTGCCAAAAATCGTGAACATTTTTCAATATCATGCATATTTTTTGAATATGCTTACATCTTTTCAAACACTAACATTTTTTAATCCATGAATATTTTATGATATTTTGAAAAAAATCAAAATAATGAAGTTGTTTTAAATTCACATTCTTTATTATGATTTCGTGGATGTGTTTTTCGAATTTCGCAATTATTTAGATATTTGGAACATTTTTTAGTTCTAGAATTATTTTAAAGAAGAAAAAAAAGAAAACACAAAAGAGAAGAAAATAGCAAAAAACTAAAACAGGGGTGTCTAGCCGCATGCATGGGCCGACCATAAAGGGCACGGGGCCGCGCATTCCCACAGAAGCTATATCTCGCTTCGAAGAAGCTGTCATTTGAAGCGTCTACAGGCCAATCCATTAGTGTAGAAAAAGGGCAGTGCACCCAGGTCTCCTACATGTGTTGAATCAACGCTAGCTTCAATGCTAGCCCTCATAGCTAAACCATGCCCATTGCCCACTATGTTACAGGACTACCAACTCTGCCACATTATTTGGGTGAGAGAAGCATGGGACATGATGTTCTCAATGTAGAGCAACTAAATCAGACCGGATTTGGTCTTCATGAAGCTCGTTTTTCATTACATGCATTTACACTAGCACTACACCTGAAGAGAGCAATGAGGATTTTCTTACAACTCATTCTCTCAAATGGGAAGTCACTCTGCATATGCTTCAAGAAAAATTAGCTGCACAATATCCACTCAGGTAACGCTTTTTATGTTGTGCATGTAGCTCCCTCGATCTTTCTTGGTTTGGTTGTTGAGGTCTTTTTGGACTATGTATGGGCTTCTGCGCTTTTCTTTTTCTATCTATAAAGTTCAAATGCAAATTCTCCTGCATGTTTGAAAAAAGATGCACTCATGTAAACATTTGTCTTATCAAATTGAGAAGGCACTTTTGTTAAGGTGCACTCATGTAAAGAATTAGCTGGGCATAATGGGATGACAAAAAGGTGAGGGAAAATAAAGGAGATGAAAACCAGCAGCAACGGGTATAATGGGATAGCAAAAGGTTATCCTCCCCGTTGAAAAATCAGTAATAATCAGACGTCTTAAGGAGTTCCCATTGGACTAGGAAAGCTGAGAGCAACATTAGGGCTAGAAGAGCACCTATTTTGAATTACTTTGGCGACAACAACACCTTGTGCATATGCGAACTCTCCAGTCCCACCTACAATTGCCCATTCACTATCTTTGCCGCTTACAAAGTCACCAAGAACCTTAAGACTGGACCCCTTAAACCTAATAAGTGAAGTCAAATCACAAAATCTTAGCATAAAAAGTATATATAGACCCAAGGTAAGGTAACTACAAAAGGTGGCAAACCAACCTTGTATCAATGAACAGTATATTGTGACAGAATAACCAGTTCTCGTCGGCTTTACCATCACCCATGTGCATGCCACGAGCACGTGCAACAAGGTTTGGATCGGCGGCCGGACCATCACGTATGACCCAGTCGTTCGCAACAGTGATACCAAACCCCAATGGAAGACCTGGATTGACAACTATTTTTTGGTTGGCATTTGGGTTTCCTTCTGTGATCTGGTTCATGTATAAGTGGAAGAGATGCTCCTTGTGTTTGATGTCTTGGCAAACACCACTCTGGTAGTAGGAAGGGTTTGTAGCGGCCATGGCTATGGGATGTGTGAGAACTTGAGCTAAGCGAGCTAGCTAGGATTCCGTGTGTTTGGTGTGGAAATGAATTAGTGAAGGTGGCAATTTATAGCCAAGTATGACCATAGCATATTCGCACTGAGATAGGTATATGACAATTGTAGTTAGTTTACGTTGTTTTGCCATGATTATCCATGGCTCAATCTTACTTGATATTATCTAGCTTGATGTCTTTGAGTATGTATATAAAAGGTCTGTGGCAGGTGGAAGGCGTTGGGGTCCTTCAGATCTGACTTGATCTTCTTGACTGCAGCTCTAGTCATAAAAATATATATCCATTTTGGAGTGTCAACTTTCATGCAGCTAGCTCTTTCCTGTTATTTTAGAGACGTTGCAGACGAGTCCTTTGTTACTCAATATTTCTAGAGGATAAGCTTAAAACTGATTGGTAGAATACAAAAGTTATATGTTATCCATCGTACTATAATTGGTGTCTAATCGATCCAATCATGTATGTTTTTATTTCCTTGTGAAAATAATGTGACCGGCAGACCTTGTCTGGTTCCACCTGATCATTCCTTTTTTTCCTTGCACATATGAATATGGGACATTCTACTTTACTGAGATATACATCCAGTATTGTGTGCGTAAATAGCTATATGTCGGTTGTTCCTAACATATGAAAACATTTTTACCTCAGCGCATCTTACCTTACTTATATTTTCAACGAAAACCACGCGTTGCAAGAAGTTGAGACATTAAAAATGCACTTTGCACTTTATAATTTTGTAAACAAAATTGGCAGCCGGATGTCCAAGCAACGCCAGTACTAACATGTCCATGAAAACAAAATCTCTTCCGCTTGGATTAGACAGATGAAAAATGTCTGAGACTTACCTACACTAGCTAGCCGGCCGGGTCATGCAAATGAAGAACTGTATATATATGCCACAAAGGTTCATGCATCTGACCAACAACTACCTATTATTTTTTGGGCCCCTCCACATCAATTGAGCCACTAGATGTTCACCAGCCAAAACACAGCTAAGACCACCCAACTAAAGATATGTTTGCGGGAACGCCAATTTCGTCATTGTATATTAGGTCTTTCATAGAACTGAAGATATGAGTTATATTTCTTTTATTTCCTTTTGGTCCAAATAATACAATCTTTGTGAATGACTTGACCTCATTTGCCAGTGTAGGTTTGGTATAACTATATATCTAGGGCATCGGGGTCCATAGAGACGCGATGGACCCCGGCCCCTTGCCGACGGAAGTGCTTCGTTTTTAGGTGCATTTTTGAGTTTTGTTTGGGTTTGTGCCATGCTCAAGAAAACGAGGCGGCGGCGGCTTCTTGTAGATGGAATAAGGTCCTCCCAGCCTAGCCCCCGTCCCGGTGATGTTTTAAGCGTCATCGGAAGGCGTGTGGAGGTTTGTTTCCGACGGATCTTGTGGGATCCGGTCGGCGTTTGTCTTTTGTGGCTGCGACTGGATCTAATCTTCTTTCATCTACGTCTGTGTGTGCAAGTTTGATCCTTCTGATCTACACTTCTCTTCATCGGTGACGGTTGCTGTTTTGGTGCGCTGGTCCTATGGGGCCTTAGCACGATGGCTTCCTGACTGTCTACTATAACAATGGTTGTCCAGCTCTGACGAGGGAGAGGCGATGACCGCGGCGCGCCTTCGGCTCGCTCCAGTGATTGTAGTCGTCCCTAGGTGATCTACAGACCTGGATGTAAATTTTACTTCTAGTGTTCTTTGTACTACCTTGACATTTGATGAATAGATCGGAAATTTTCTCGAAAGAAAAGATTTGTCTTGGCTTAACATGAAGCATGTGATGTGGCTGACAGATACAAATTATTGCCCTGTTTTATATCTCGAATTCCACTACATCTCAGACCCCACTACACCAGAATTAATTAGCATATGTGACGTGGTAGATGTGCTCATGTGCACCCTATCCAGCATCGAATAGCCAGTTCTAGAAATTGCTAGTGCTGAAGTTCTAAGCTTTTCCCTTGAAGCTGGATATTTTTTATTTAGTACAAGTTCAGACTTGATTTTTCTAGAGTACCCACCGAACTATATTAGGGATTCAATATAGACTAAATACCAACGCCAATAAGCCAAGCATGATGGCCAACATTACTCTGCAACTAGCTAACGAATGCACCTCCTTATTAGAGAGCCGGTTCTCATAGCAAGCAGGAGGCATCGTCCGTTCCTTGACTTTTTCTTTTCTTTTGAGTGTGCGTCGACACAAATATAACAGTCCATTCCTTGAATATTTGTAGGGGAACGGACGAAGTTCATTCATTAA
>NC_041380.1:8516178-8521306 GCF_002162155.2 Triticum dicoccoides
AGGCATCCAGCCAAACATGGCGACAAGAAGTTAAAGTACTTGCTGCCCTCGCCAGCCTATGCGCCTCCACATTTGATCCCAACCGTTCATGAGAGAATACACTCTCAAGAAAAGTACTCCTCCCACCTCCAATGCCTTTTATCACCATGCCATAATTATGTCTGGTATATTAATCGATGTTTATGTCCTTGATTTTTTTAGGCAAATTTATTCCTTGATATGAGCTCCCAATTTGACATCGTTGAATAGCACACACCAACGGATATGGGCCGGTTGACGATGGCATGCGTGGAGCGCTCCACTCTATAGATATTTTCTTATATTTTAACCTTTGGTTTTCCAACCAATTTCCCCTAAAAACGGCTGCTGGATTATTTTTAAAGATTGAAACAAATTAAATGATAAAAAAATTGTTTAGGAACTTAAAAAATGTTCTTGTATTCTAAAAATATCCTCCAATTTGAAATATATTTATTAAATTCAAAGTATGTTCATATATTTGTAAAATGTTAATGAATGGTTAAAAATCATGAATTCCAAAAAGTTCCATAATTTTTAATACATTCATTAATTTTGAAAATATCAATTTAAAAATAAAATGAAACTAACATACCAAACTAAAAGGAAATATAGAGAAAAAACAGAAGAAAACTAAAGAAAAAACCACCTAAAACAAAATAGGGAAAAAGACAATCACCTTGAAACACCAGAATAACCCAAACAATACCATCAGAAAAAAAACCAGCCCGAAACCGTTACCATAAAAAGGTATCCACTGGCAGACTAAAAGTGGGCCTAGCCCATATTGCATCGCAACATGCGTGACTTGAAGATGATTTGATGCAAAGTGCGTCAAATATGAAAACCAATCCCTGATGGGAACCCCTACACAACACTCTCTGCATCAGTTTGCCGCTTGATTGCACAAGCGTGACCCTCGACTAGCCCGCCCATTGGTACAAAACTGTAGCGAGTGGGAACTATAGCGATTTGTTAACCTCAATTTTTTTTGTATCAGTTTGTTTTCCACCCCTAAAAAAATCAGTTTCTTTGCGAGAAAACACGAAAAAAATTAGTTAAGAATAAAAAATTATAAATACCGAAACATTTTTTGAAAATTTCAGAACAATCGTAGAATTATGAATATTTTGTTAAGCTTGTTGGTAATAATTTTTAAATACAAACATCTTACTAAACTTTCTGAATTTTTTTTCATATTCGTGATCATTTTGATAAAATATCAATTTTTTGTACTCGAACATTTTATGCGAATTTTGATTTTTTTATTTTTCATCAGTTTTTAAAGACTGTAACATTTTCTCAATTCTGAGCGTTTTAAAATTTTCAACATTCCATAAAATACAAAAAAAATCTAGTAACGGGAAAATTCCAAAAACAATTCTTATTGTTTTAAAAACAAAAGAAAAAGAAGGAAAATGTAATATTTGGTACAGAAAATTTGGAAAAAATAAACAAAAAAACCCAGATAGATTCCTTGCAGAAGGTTCCTGAGACTAGGATCCCTAGAATAATAGCTTAAATAGGTCGGCCGATTACAGTTCCCTTCACTCAGCTTCCTGTGCGAAACAACGGCAAACCTTCAAATAGGAAATGTCACTAACAATGTCAGCCAAAAAATTATTCCGTACGTTGTCACTAGTATTTTGTTTCTTATTTATTTAATTTCTCTAATGTTTCAAATTCATTTATTCTTCATATTCTATATTTGTTTCGCCAACCGATATTATTCCATCTTTATTCTCTATATAACCTATGAATATAAATTCCTTCTCAGGTAGAGATCTAATCACCCAAAGGGCAAAACACATGCCCTCATTTCAATCTGATTTCTTTCTACCCAGCTCCTACAAACAAGAGAAAAATACAAGTGCTTGTCCTTAAAGAAAATTTTATTGGCTAGACCTGTTGTGACATACCAAAGAGATATGAACAGTCCGCCAATTATTGTTGCCATACACATCAAAAGAAATTTCCCACTATAGGAATCAACTGGGCAGGCACATTAGTTGGGAGTAAGGGAGAATTTCAGGCGGTCATGGGAAGCTTCTTCCCCTGTTTTGGAACCTTTTGCCCTGTTTTGCGAAGGCTTCAACTGTTTTTTTGTGTTTACTGATTTTCCTTTTTTTAATCCTCTTGACATTCATTTTTATTTTTTATTTGTGAACTTTTTTCAATTCATGAACCTTAAAAGAATTTATGATTCACCAAGAACTTTGAATTAGTGAATATTTTCAAAAAATCACGATAATTGTTAATTTTCTTCAATAATTGTGAATATTTTCAAAAAAAGGTAACAACTTACATATTCTATTTTCTGAGAAATATTCGTGATTATTTTTTATTCCATGTACATTTTGTTTTATATTCACGAATATTTTCTATTAAAAATATAAATGACATAAAAATATGAAAAAGAAAAAAACTTGAATCCGCTCACTCACAGGAGAATTTAATTTTAAAAAGCTCGCTCGTAGGAAATAGTGGCCGCTTTTCACTATCTGGGCAGGCCCACGGAGAGGGGAGCACGTGAGGAACACGGGTGAAGCGCTTGCAGCCCATATTTACCGTGGATGGATATCCACCACGCGCACGCCTTTGGTAATGCATTAATAACCCATCCAAAAAAAGGATAAGCACTAACCATATTGGGTTGCCCAGTTCTAGAACCAATTGTTTTGTTTCTCTTCCGTTTTTATTTCCTTTTTCTTTTTTCTACTTTCATTTTAGTTTTTCCTTTTCTTTTATTTTTGAGAATCCTTCCTTTTTCTTTCTTATTTCTTCTTTCTTTGTGCTTTTATTATTTTTCTTTATTTTCTTTTTCATTCTGAAGATATGTTCAAATCCATGAACATTTTATTAAATCGCGAACTTCTTTCGAGTTATGAATATTTTTGTAAATCAAGATTTTTTTTGTAATCAGGAACGCTGTTTTACAAATCCAGGACATGTTTTGAAATCATGCATATTTTTTTTACAAATCAATGAACACATTTCTAATTTGTGAAAAGTTTCTGAAATCATGAAAATTTTACAATTCACCAACAGTTTTTGAAATCATGAACATTTTTATGAAATCTTGAATATTTAAAATTTCTTGAATTCAAGAACATTTGTTCAAATTAGGAATATTTTATCAATTGTCAAACATTTGGAAAAATGACGACCAGTTTTCACATTTCAGGACATTTTTCTGAACTAACAAACAATTATTGCATTCGAGAACATTTTTCAAATTTGTGAAGTTCTTGAAATTCATTTTTTTGTTTGAAATCGTGAACAATGTTTAATGAAACAAACAAAAGAAAAAATGAAAGAAAAAAATAGGGGCGCCTGTCCGGCACATGGGAAAAAAAACCAAGGTAACAAATGATCCAATGGCATAATGATACCAAGCCTCGGTATGAATGGCATATTTTTTAATCTTTCTAATCTTCAAGCGCATTGCATCCATCTTGATCTTCTGATCATCGACGACATCCACAACATGCAACTCCAATATCATCTTCTCCTCCTCAATTTTTTTCAATTTTTTCTTCAAGTAATTGTTTTCTTCTTCAACTAAATTTAACCTCTCGACAATAGAGTCGGTTGGAATTTCCGGTTCACATACCTCCTAGATAAAAAAATTCTATGTCACATTGGTTGGCACAATTGTCATAAACACTAAATGAAACAAATAGTTATAAAAAACAATATATACCACATCCGAATCATAGACAGGACGAGGGCCGACGAAGACGGATACCAAAACCATCGCACTATATAATAACAAACAATAATAAAAGTAAGAAAATTATACAAGTATCTATCTAAATCATACCAGTAAGAACTTTTTTCTTTTAGAAAGAAGATAAGAACAAGAGGCTCATCACGATGGGCCGGCGACGAGATCGGCGCGGGCGATCGCGGTGGTAAGGACGGGGACGGGACAGGACGGACCGCCAAACCTAGACAAATCTCGAGGAAATGGAGTTTGGATGAGGAGCTTCGAGAGGAGAAAGTTTAAATGTGGCTCGAGCATTTCATCAAACACCTCATGTGCATAGGAGGTGAGCTAGAGCACCACAAAGCTCTCCCACGGGTGCAAAAAAACAGAGCGATGGCTCTGTTCGCGGGCAGGGGCGTGGATATATATAGGCCACTCTTTAGTCCCGGTTGGTGGCTAGAACCGGGACTAAAGCACCAAATCCAGCCATCAACCGGGACCAATGGTTGTGGGCCAGGAGCGAGGCCCATTGGTCCCGGTTCGTGTCTGGAACCGGGACCAAAGTGGTCAGACGAATCGGGACCAATGGCCCACGAGGCCCGGCCGGCGCTCTGGCCTCACGAAGCTGGACCGATGCACCCATTGGTCCTAGTTCGTGAGTGAACCAGGATTAATGAGCTTTTCAGGCCTGGACCAAAGCCCTGTTTTCTACTAGTGATAGGAAATATCTTCGGATCTTAGTAGTATGCTAATTAAGATGTTGTACTAGAATAGACGCAATTCCTTATGAACGTCACTACTCAATAGACAACATGCAACTAGCATCGATAAACTTGTTCAAAGTAATGATTCCTAGGCATTGAAAAACTAGCTAGCCTATTTCGGTTGTTGTCACGTCGGAGATTGCCCACTAAGTATTCTTAAAATGCATGTTCAATTCTATATAGTGGTTTACTCCTACGGTACGTATTAGCTTTTTCTAAGCTAGAGGGTGTGAAACCTTTTGTAATTTGGTCCTGAATGATTCATGAATGCAGTTGACTTTAACTGAACCACTTGATAATAATTTGTTTTTTTATGAGAATAGCAGGAGCTTTGCGTTTGCATTATAGGGAAAGAAAGTCATGACATGCAACACTCTAAGTGGAACCACTTGATAATAATTTGTGAATGGTCTTAAACTAGCATGCATATAATTGATAAATTGATAGTCCTTTTATTTGTAAGGAACAAACCAATAAAAATATAGAAACAAATGTGGCAGCACTCGACTTGATCTGTTTCCACTCTATTTTTCATCGATACCAATGTAAACCACATTGTTCTTAGACATCCTTCCACCGTGTTACAAAGGCGAGACTGGAGTCGATCGATCATCCTGATGGGTCATCACCATGATCG
>NC_041380.1:8521592-8530987 GCF_002162155.2 Triticum dicoccoides
AACTTGAATTGTGAGACTGTCATATCTATGCATAAAACATCATAATGTAAAACGTTCGAGTTAGCTGGAAAATGTTGAAATGGCCAAATGCGTGGCTGGACAGTGGTGCTTCAACGGCCAAACTTATTGGGTCACTTGTCTTGTCGGGCCGGAGTTGGAAAATTGTCTACATGCACATGTTTCATGGCTATCCTTTCATGGGCGACGCCATTGTTGGTACTGAGGGGGCAGAGTGCATGTGTGTCGAAGATAGATTCCATGTTGTTCCTCATGGCGTCCATGGTAAAAGGGCTACTGTACACGAGAGTTCTCTTCTGATGATAGTAGGAGGGGGGCGTCGTTGTTGGCCCCAAATTAGTTTTTGGCGATAGAGGCTGAGTAACCAGCTTCGGAAAGGGCCTCACTAGGTCATATGAACTACGAAGGCCCCCAAAATAACTCTCTCAGCTCTCGGTACTGGCTTTCCCACGCCCAACCCCCCACCTGTTCACTATAATTAAGGTGGTAGTAAATTTGCTAGATTCCACCCCTCACCCCTTACGGCCTCTACAACAAGCAATATACCAATCAAGACATCGAGGTTGCAGACGGCGAAATTATTTTAGAAAGGCAGGACCTACAAAATTCATGTTGAAGCACATCAACAACCACCAACATCAACCACCGCCAATGGAATTATCTGAACTATGAGAAATGTTCTCCAACAATGTTTCCTCTAGGAACGGGCTGGTCTCCGCAGTCGCCGATCAAACAGAGGCTAGATTATGAGTTTTAACCCTGAATATGAATTCCGAGCATTCTTCGGACAATGTCTCCAACAAGGGAATGACGTCGAAACATTGCCACGTACAATCAATGAAGGTGTGGCCAAGAGTTTCCATTCTGGATCTTGAGATTCTGGATTCAGTGCCCTGTTGTTTATGTTCTTTTTTCATATTTTTTTTGAGCGTTTGTGTTTTCTATACATTTTTTAGCCCATTTTTCCTGTAAAAACTATAACCAACTTTTTCCAGTATTTTCTCTATCTGGGTTTTCCTTTTTTGCTTCCTTTTTATTTAGTTTTGTTGTTTTTCATTTTTGTTTTGTCTTTTAGTCTTTCCTTTTTTCAAGTTCATGACTAATATTTTTGTGAATATTTTTATAAAATTTGAAATTATTTAAAAAAAATGTGAACCCCTTCTAAATTCATGAATATTTTCTTACACGAAATTGCTAAATCATAGTTAGATGATTTTTAACTATGTATCATCTAATTTTTGTCATCGTTCAATTTAGTTTCTGTAAATTTTGTGTCAGCACTCGATCCCTTGCGTCACTGGTTCATGTTTATTTTCACTTTTAACGTCCCATTATGGCGGCCCGCTGGCGACCCGTTTTCATTGTGTTTTTTCTAGGCCACCATGTAGAATTGGAAGGGACAGTAAAAAAGGGAAGCTCTAACACGGTCGTTGCCTTTTTAGTTCATTTTGTCATTGTCTCGCATTTTTTCTAAGCTTCATCAAGATTAGATTTTGCAATGTGTCGTCTAAATTGTTGTTTTGTTGGATCTTGTAATTTTCTTGCAAAATCTTGATCGCACGTTGTCAGCCGATGTATTTCTATGTGGCCTTATTCTGTTTTGTTCACTTGTTGGACAGTTTGCATTGCATGTGTTTTTGTCGCGCCTTTCTATGGTTGTGTTCTTTGGGCCCATTCATGTGACTTGCCTTGTAGAAGTGGAGGAGACAACTGATGTCACTTGTCCGTGTCTATTTCTACTTTGTTTTCAAGTTTTAGAACGTAGACACTAGAAGCGTCCGGCTTTAACTTAATAAAGCCCACAACTTAGACAGTGTTTACAGACGAGGTCTAGGACAAACGGAACGAGCACGGAGGCCCAGGTCACGCTGGCACGCAGGCACAGCAAGGTCACGGCAGGCCATAGGCCAAAGTAATCATAGCGAGTCCATTACAGGCCAAAGGCCATGAGCATAGAGCACGCAGGCTCGCTCGCGAGACAAAAGAAACCACTTCACGTCGTAGAAGCGGCGGACGGCTCCCTAGCCAGAACGTAGACTTGGCGAAGACGATCTTGAGCTTGCTTCATCCTCTCAGCATCCTTGTGCTTCACCAACGGACTCCACTGCTGCATAAGAATGTTGTATTTCTAAAGAATATTAGCAGGGTGTGATGGGAAGATTCCTTCGATTGCAAGTTTGTTCCTTGTAAGCCACATAGCCCAGGCTAAGGCACCGAGGCAGCTCCAAAGCACGCGTTTACTGCCACCAGTCGTCGACGCAACTATGGCCGCCAGGTCGGCGGCCGATTGCGGGTCCCAATTGGGTTGGTGGCCTCACGAACTGCACTCCAGGCAAAACGTGCTAGAGGGCAACGGAAGAACACACGATTCGCATCTTCCATGGTGTTGCAAATGGCGCATAAGCCGGAAGACGGGCCGTTGCGTTTTGCAACATTGGCCGATGTGGGAAGTCTATTGCGGAAAAGTTGCCAAAAGAACACCTTGACTTTAAGCGGAATACGAGCGTTCCACAAACCCGTCGGCATTGGGAAGGCCGGTCCCTGATCTTGGCACAGCTTGCGGTACAGGGATTTGTCCGTGAACTTTCCGGACGGGGTGAGAGCCCATGTGACCGTGTCAGCGGAAGTGGAGAGCGTCACCGATTGTGTCAGGCCAAGCAGCTCCTCTAAGTGTGCTTGTTCAGGGCCCATTAGCTCTCTACGGAAGTGGATCACGGGAGGGTTGGAGGCGAGGGCCGTCGCTACCGTCATCTCCGGGTTGACCGCCAGGATGTACAAGTCCTGAAATTGGGCCCAAAGGGGCTGCGCTCCCAGCCATAGGTCAAGCCAGAAGCGGGCCGAGCGGCCATTTCCTACGACGAACTTGACGCCAAGGGCAAAGGCCGGGCGCACCGCTTGTAGGTCGTTCCAGAAGGGTGAGCCCCGCGGCCTGCCTTCGAAAAAGTTCCCGTTGGGGAAATATTTAGCGCGCAGCAGGTCCACCCACAGACCGGTCGCCCCCTGCGACAACTTCCAAATCCATTTGCACATAAGTGCAACGTTGAGGATCCGAGTGTTTGTGATCCCTAGCCCCCCTAGGTCCTTGGGTCTGCACACCGCGTCCCATCTGACCATATGGTACTTGCGTTTGGGTACCGCACCTTCCCAAAAGAAACGGGACCGTGGTGTGTCCATTTTGGCATGCACCCCTTCGGCCAAGAGGAACAGCCCCATCGCGAACTGCGGCAGCGAGGACAGGCTCGCGTTTGTGAGAACTAGACGAGCTGCAGAGGAGAGGAACTTCCCCCTCCACGGACAAACCCGCCCCCCACCTTGGTCCAGAGTGGAGCCTAGCCATCAATCGAGATACGTTTGGCATCCAACGGGAGGCCAATGTAGGTGAACGGGAGTTTGCCTAGTTTGCAATTGAGCTGGTCCGCGATACGTCTACTTTCGGACGGCTCGAGCCCCATGGGCATCACTTCTCATTTGTGGAAGTTGATCTTGAGCCCCGACATAAGTTCAAAGCTAATCAACAGGGCTTTGATCGTGGCCACGCTGTGAAGGTCCGGTTGGAACAACAGAAGCGTGTCGTCGGCGTATTGCAGGTGCGATATCCCCCCTGGGATGAGGTGTCCCAACACCCCTTTGATATGGCCTGCCTCCGTTGCTTTCCGTAGCAAGGTCGCAAGTGCATCTGCCACAAAGTTGAACAAAATCGGTGACATGGGATCACCCTGACGTAGGCCACGCTTGTTCCGGAAGAAGTGCCCTACTTCTCCGTTCACCGAGACCGCAGTTTGGCCCCCCGAGACCAACTGCATGACTCGGTGCACCCACACCGGCGAGAAGCCTCGGCTCGTCAGGATTTGTCTGAGAAAATCCCAGTTGACGCGGTCGTAAGCTTTTTCGAAGTCTAATTTTAGTAAAATCGCCGGCTCGTGCATGCACCTAAGTTCGTGGAGGGTCTCTTGCAACGCTAATGGTCCCTCCAAAATGTTCCCACCACATATGAAGGCAGATTGGGAACGACTGATTGTGCGGTGTGCGATCGGAGTAAGCCTAGTGGCACATCCCTTGGCGCATATTTTGAAAGGCACATTAATGAGCACTATTGGTCTGTACTGGCGGATATTATCCGCACCAGACACTTTCGGGATTAGCGAGAGCACGCCGTAGTTTAACCTAGCAATGTCCACAAAACCGCGCATGAAGCCATTGCACACCGCGAAGATGGGATCGCGCAACAATGGCCAGAAGTGTTTAAACAAAGCCACCGGCCACCCATCGGGCCCGGGGCCGTGTCTGTTTTCATGCTTTGGAGAGCATCGTCAATCTCCTTGGGGAGAAACGCGAGCCCCAGCTCTTCGTTCTCCGACTCTAAGACCTTTTAAGCTGGGAGCCAAGCGTCCTCACTCAGCCTAGCGCGCTGAGGCTCGTCGGTCCCCATCAGGCTGATGTAAAAGTCGTAGATGTGTTTGCTAATCTCCGATTGCTGGAGGAGGAGCCCCTGCTCTGTCTGCAGTCTAAGGATTAGGCATTTCCTGCGTCGGCCATTCGCATACGCGTGGAAGTAACCAGTGTTCGCATCGCCCTTGAGCGTCCACTTAAGGCCTCCTCTACGCCTCCAATATTCCTCCTCAGATCGAAGCAACGCCTCGACTTGCCCTTCCAAGGCGTATCGGTGCGCCCATTCTTGCTCCGAGAAAGGACGCAAGTCTGCTTGAGTATCGAGAATTGCAATCTCGTCGAGAAGTCTCGCCCTCAAAACTTTCTCGTCTCGCCCCTGGTTCGTGCCCCATCACTTGAGGCTTCCACGCAGGCGTCCCCCGACCGCTGTCAAAAACTCCATAGGGCGTGCTGCTGGCCCGTGGCTTGAACACACCTCAACCATCTTTCCCGAAAGATGTTGTCAAAGTCAGGGACCTCGAACCACGCTGTTTCGAAGAAGAAACGTGGGCTGCGACGTATCCTATCTTCCCCTGAAGATAAGATGAGTGGAACATGGTCCGAGCCGATCCTTGTTTCTGCGAGGAGCGAGCATAATGGGAACACCACTTCCCATTTCGGAGACATGAAAGCGTGATCCAAGACGGATCGCACCGGGGCTAGTTGCTTGTTGGTCCAAGTGTACCTTGCGCCCGTCCTTGCCACTTCCCTAAGTGACATTGACGCAATTGCGCTATTGAACATGGTCACCCTTGACCAGTTGATGTTGTCGTTGTTTTTGTCCGCGCTCGATCGGATGAGGTTAAAATCTCCACACACTAGAAGCGGGACTTGGGATGCGGCGACTGCTAGCACATTGGCTTCGAGTTCTCCCAGAAACTCTGCCGAACGTGAGTGATCTGCTGGTCCATAGACTTGCAGGATCACGAGCTCGCGTAGTGAAGCTCTCACGCGAATATTGGCTGCAATAAAAAAGGTGCCTACCTCCTAGGACAGCACCTCATAGATGGCACTGCAAAAGCCTAGCAGCATGCCACCCGAATGCCCAATGGCCGGGCTGTGCTGCCAAATGAAACGCTCCAGAGGGTCTATGGCTATGATATCTTGGTGACGAAAATCGGCTTTAATGGTTTCCTGGAGCCCTACTATATCTATCCCTTCTTTCCTGATGTAGTCTCTAAGTTGGGTGCGCCGCCCCGAGTGGCCGAAGCCACGGATGCTCCAAATGAGCATCCGCATCTATATGACGCCGTTTCACAGGCGCACATCCCTAGAGGTGATCGCCTTGGCCACACGCCTCACCTTGCCGCAGCGAGGCGAGGGAGGAGCAGCAACCCCTATTGCTATCTCCCTTCGGGCCGGAGTCTTAGCGACGTCGAGGGCTCATCCTCGACAGCCAGACGCTCTGCGTGTTGAGCAGCCGCCGCTGCGAGTGCCGCCTGAGCCAGCTCCTTAGCGCGCACCAGCGAGATTAGCTCGCTAACCCCGCCCTCCCCCATCGGTTCAACCCCACTTTCCACCAACACCTCGCCTAGGTGCTCATCCGAGAAAGAATCCAAAATCGCAAAGCGGGGCAATGGATTACCTGAGGTTTCCAGATTCTTCTGTGCTTGGAGGAGTTGGGCGCGTTGGAGTGAAGGCATGTTCCCTTTGGCGCCCTTGGCCCCCGCGCTAACCCGAACAGGGGCCACCTGCCCATCCACGACGGCCTTGGAACGCTTGGCCTTCAGGACATTCACTGTCTTGGCCGCCTCCAGTGCGATCAGAGCAGAGGTGGGCACAACCAGCACCATCACCACCTGCCCGGGAGTCACCGGCGCGCCCTGGAGCTCCGCCCTACGTCCGGCCTCCGTGCTAACCTTGCGCACGGCCACCTTCTTGAGCTGTTTCACCGCATCGAGCTTGTTGGAGCTGCGGCCACCTTGAGATGGAGAGCGCGAGGCGAGCGGCAGCGACTCCATGGACACCGCGATAGGAGTGCGCGCCTCCCCCAGCGGCTCATCCATCTGGCCCGCATCAGGCTCCGCCACCGACCGCACCGGGGGGGACGTGACCGAGCCCAGGTTTAAGCCATACTGGTTGGGGATGGAGAGGTCCAACTGCATGGACCCCCCTGCCAGCAGCAACTCCGTCGAAGGAAACGGCGCCCGGTTCGTCGCCCCGCCCTTGTCAGCAATGCCCAGCTTCTCCCATGCCGCCGTATCGATGGAATCATCCTCCATGCTTGCATCCGCCTCCTTGTCGCCGCCCAGGTTGCCGTCACGCCCCGCCCCATCCATACCTTTGTCATTTGGAGAAGGAGGATTTGGAGAGGGCAAGGCAGGCGCCGTGATTTGCTCTGGGGGAAGCTCGGGCTCGATGGTGATGTTGAAACCCTCGCCATTGAACCAGATCTGGACCACTCCGCTCAGTTTACGGGGATTGCGGCAAGCGAAACGCATACGGAGAGGCCCCGGACGAATGAGAGACTCCTCATCTATCAGCAGGGGACGGCCGAGCATGGTGGTGGCCGCCATGAGCAGGTCAGAGCGCCGCTGCTTGGGTGGGATTCCTCCCAATTTGACCCACACCTTTGGCATCGCCATTCCCTTGGGGGCGTCGAGGACCGCGTCGCGGATGTCCACCATGAGGTTGTTGAGGGAGAGGAACAACTTGCCACTCCTTGTTGCCATCCGGAGCATCATCAGGTCAGGGAAGACCACCGAGAATGCCCTGCCCTCCATAGGTGAGATCTGCCAGTCCCATTCGCCCTCGAAGAGGTGTTGCAGCTCCACTTGCAGAATCGCTTGGGTGAGCGCAACGGAAGGCATGGAGAGCACAACCCCGTTGGCCCCCAGCTGGATCTGTGGCTCCTCCCTCGAATCATCCGGGTACTGGAGGCAAAAGAAGCCCTCGCCAGAGATGGCGTGCCCCATGGTTTGGAGGAGCAAAGGCTTGCCGCTGGTCGGGCACTGCGCCGACGTGTGCCCCTCCATGGTGCACACCACGCACAGAGGCTTGAATGTGGAGAGGTTCTGGAAGTGACCCGTGCGACCGCAGCGAAAGCACTCAGGTCCGTCGGCTTCCTCGATAGGGATTGGCTCCGCCTCCGTACCCTTGGATGAGCCCGGCGCCTCAGATCTAGGCGGGAGAGGCAGCTTGGAGGCCGCCGCCCCGCAGGCTTGGATTTCTTCTTCGCGTGGGAGTCGCCGCCCCGGTCGCCGCCCGGCGCTGGTTGCATCCCCTTGCGGTTGAGCTCGAGGCCGCGTTGCTTGTACTCCGCCTTCTTCTTTTTCTTCCTTTCCTGTTCCTTGAGCCACCACGCAGGCGGCGGCCCCCAACCCCCCTCGTCGTCGGCGCGGCCACGGTTGCGGTCCCGCGGCGGCTCCATGGGAAGTTTTCCCCCCCGGCGATCCTGCTTGGAGCCCATCGCCACTACTTCTGCAAAGGAGCGCCAGAGTGGGGGAGGGAGTGGAGTGGGTGAGAGGAAACGGGCGAAACGGCCGAAGCGCCGCACCTCCGCAGCGGTGGCTGGGAAACCTAGCGAGGGATTTAGGGTTACGCGGGGGATCCAGAGCCATTTATGTGGCCGCTCGGGGCTGGGCTGTTTGGGCTGGATCTCCCCCTGTGGGCCGGGCTGGGTCCTGGGGACAGGAACACTTCCCTGCACCACAAGCGCGTCAGGGGACTGGGCCCCAGCCCGTGCCACCTCCGCAGTTGGGCCGTCCACCACCCGAGTGGGCTGGCCCGTCTGGACCGCTGGCTGGTCCGCCCAAACCCTAGGGCTGACCACTCCCAGCTTCGTCCGCGCCGCCGCCGCCACGAGGGACGCCGACGCCGGACACGACAGGTCTGCCGTGTGCTGCAGGAGCAGCCCCGCATCAGGAGCAGCAAGGTTGCCGCGGCCCTCGCGTCGCCACACGGAGCGAGCCGTCCTGTGCGCGGCCGCATCGGCCCGCCGCGAGCCATGGCCCCCGAGCGCAAAAGCACGCCGGCGCCCGGCCTTGAGAGAGCCCCCGAGCTCCTCGGCCCGCGACACGAAGTCGCCAATGGAGCAGGCCGCACGGCCACCTGCCCCCGACGCCACCGCGTCGCCTAACTCCGCCTCCTCGTCGCAGTCCGACTCGTCCTCCGCCAGCGCCCAAAAGCGGCTTCCCGACCACCCAGTGATGCCCAGGGGGGCGCGAGCCGCTGCCCAGCCCGCCTCCGAGTCTATCGCCGGAGCCTGAGCACCGCCTCCGTGGTCGTCGGCGGCCAGGCCCTGCGTAGAAACGCCGCCACTGTCGCCACCATCGCCAGAGACGCTCGCAACGCTTGTCCGTACAGGAGCCGTTGAGAGCGCCATCTCTGAGACCCGTCTTTCTTCAACTCGGAGCATGTCATTAGAACTCATTTTTTTTGTTGTCATTAGAACTCCTGTTTTCCTTGATTTCTGTTTTCAAGTTAGATGTTGAAGAGACATGTTTTGTGGCTCTAACTTGCGCTCGATGCGCAAGTAGCCCAACTAATTTTTGTTTCAGTTGTAAGTTCATCGTCAACATGCAACTAGGGCTCTGCCTTTTTTTGTCCCAATTGCAAGTCTTTCCTCGACACGCAACTGGGTCTGGGTCATATTTCTCTCACCTGCAAGTTCACCCTCGACACACCGTTGGGGAAGGGCGACCTTTTTGTTTCAGTTGCAACTCCACCGCCAACATTCAACGCGAATGCATGCCTTTCTTTTGTCCCAATCAGAAGTTCACCCTCGGCACACAACTAGGCGCGAACCCCATTTTTGTAATACTTGCAAGTCAACCCTCGACATGCAACGGGGAGCCAAACCCTTTTTGTCTCAACTGCACTCCGCCCTCAATATGCAATTGCAACCCTCTTTTCCTAGTTGCAAGTCTACCCTTGACTGACAATTAGGCTTCACCAATTTTTTTGTTCGAATTGCACGTCCACCCTCTCTGGGCAACTTGGGGGCGGGG
>NC_041380.1:8531321-8536945 GCF_002162155.2 Triticum dicoccoides
GGCTCATTTTTCTCCCTGTTGCAACTCCACACCCAACATGCAGTTGGGGGTACTAATAGAAAAAGGGTCAAACGTGAAGCACATTAGTGCCGGTTTATATTTGAGCCGGCACTAATGTATACATTAGTGCCGGTTCCAACGGCTAGCCGGGCCGCTTTCATTAGTACCGGTTCGTGGCGAACCTTTAGCACCGGTTCGTACTCTCGGGCAATACTAATGAGAGTGGTGGCAGGATGTTATCAGACTGGGGCCCCTCCAGCCCCTTTAGTACCGGTTCGTGGCACGAACCGGTACTAAAGGTCGTCCTACATAAACCCTTCACACCCGAGCTCGCTCTGTTCTCCCCCTCTTCCTCTCGAGCTCATCACACATTTTGCCCAAAATTTATCAAGATTTGAAGGCCCCCATCCATTCAAATGATCACAAAGGTTAGCAACTTTGTCCTTTCATCTCTCATTGCTAGATTAGCTCTTGCAATGCTTTATATAGTGATTAATTTGTGAGTTTAGTAATTTGGGAGGATATATATATATGTGCTAGTATTTGATTTATATGCAATTTGAGGTCAAAAATAACACTTAGTTTGCATATGTAGGTGAGGTTTACTTAGTGCCTTCTAAATCTCCGTCGTAACCACCGTCGATCGCCCGCACCGTCCCGTCGCCGGCACCACCTTGTGGTGAGCCTCTTGTTCATAAAATTTTATATAAAAATTGATGTTTGTGTGATTTGGATATATAGTTACTCGTATAATTATCTTACCCGTACGTTGTTTGTTATACATATAGTGCCAGGGTTTTGATATCCGTCCCCGTCGGCCCTCGTCCTTGTTATGATTCGGATGTGGTATATATATTCTCTTTTAAAACTAGTTGCATTTCATGTTTATGAAAAATTATGCCCATCAAGTTGACATAGAAATTTTTTCTAGGAGGTATGTGAACCGGAAATTCCAACCAACCCTATTGTCGAGAGGTTAAATTTAGTTGAAAGAGAAAACGAGTACTTGAAATAAAAATTGAAAAGAATTGAGGAGGAGAAGATGGAATTGGAGTTGCATGTTGCCGATGTCGTCGATGATCACAAGATCAAGATGGAGAAAATGCGCTTGAAGATTAGAAAGATTAGAAAATATGCCATCGATAGTGATGCTTGGTATCATTATGCTGTTGGATCCATTGTTACCTTAGTTACGATCTTGATCGTATTTGTTGTTGCATTTAAATGCTTTAGCTAGAGAGTTATTTGTTTGTTGCATTTAAGTGTTGTATGAACTTTATGTATGAACCTGTATTAATTTGGTCTATTCGGTGTTGTGTAATGAAGATGAGCCGGCAATGGATGTACGATGACCGATGCTCTCCCCAGTTCGTTGAGGGCGTGCATACTTTTCTGCTTGCAGCTGAGGCAAACAAGCGGGCGGATGGTTTTATGCCTTGTCCATGTGCTCGCTGTAAGAATGGTCACAATTACTCTACGTCAAGAACCATTCACGTCCACCTGTTTAAGTCCGGTTTCATGCCCCACTATAATGTTTGGACCAAGCACGGAGAAAGAGGGGTTATGATGGAAGACAATGAAGAAGAAGAGGACGACGACAACTATCCTGGCCATGGGTTCCCTGAATACGATGATACAACAATGGGGGAAGAAGCTGAGCCGGTAATGCGGGAAGAAGCTGAGCCGGCAATGCGGGAAGAAGCTGAAGAAGAGGCATCAGATGAGCCCGTTGATGATCTAGGTCAGGCCATTGCCGATGCAAAGAGAAACTGCGCAAGTGATTTGGAGAAGAAGAAGTTGCAGCGCATGTTAGAGGATCACAAAAAATTGTTGTACCCGAATTGCGTAGGTGACAAGAAAAAGCTGGGCACCACACTGGAATTGCTGCAATGGAAGGCAGAGGATGGTCTATTTGACAAGGGATTTGGAAACTTGCTGGTAATGATAAAGGATATGCTTCCAAAGGACAACGAATTGCCCGAGAGTACGTACGAAGCAAAGAAGGCTGTCTGCCCTCTAGGGTTAGAGGTGCAGAAGATACATGCATGCCCTAATGATTGCATCCTCTACCGCGGTGAGTACGGGGATTTGAACGCTTGCCCGGTATGTGGTGCATTGCGCTATAAGATCAGCCGCGATGACCCTGGTGATGTCGAGGGCGAGCGCCCCAGGAAGAAGATTCCTGCCAAGGTGATGTGGTATGCTCCTATAATACCACGGTTGAAACGTTTGTTCCAAAACAAAGAGCAAGCCAAGGCGATGCGATGGCACAGAGAAGACCGTAAGAAAGACGGAAAGTTGAGAGTACCCACTGACGAGTCCCAGTGGAGAAAAATCGAAAGAAAGTACGGGAAGGAGTTTGCAGATGACGCAAGGAGCGTATGGTTTGGTCTAAGCGTAGATGGCATTAATCCTTTTGGGGAGCAGAGCAGCAACCATAGCACCTGGCCTGTGACTCTATGTTTGTATAACCTTCCTCCTTGGTTGTGCATGAAGTGGAAGTTCATTATGATGTCAGTGCTCATCCAAGGCCATAAGCAACCCAGCAACGACATTGATGTGTACCTAAGGCCATTAGTTGAAGAACTCTTACAACTGTGGAATGGAACAGGTGTACGTGCGTGGGATGAGCACATGAGGGAAGAATTTGACCTAAAGGCGTTTTCGTTCGTGACCATCAATGATTGGCCTGCTTTCAGTAACCTTTCAGGACAGACAAACAAGGGATACCGCGCATGCACGCACTGTTTGGACGATACCGACAGTATATATTTGGCTAATTGTAAGAAGAATGTGTACCTCGGACATCGTCGATTTCTTCCGAGCAGGCATCCCGTAAGAAAGAAAGGCAAGCATTTCAAAGGTGAGGCGGATCACCGGACGAAGCCTCGCCACCGTACTGGTGCGGATGTACATGATATGGTCAAGGATTTGAAGGTGGTCTTTGGAAAGGGTCCTGGTGGACAACCTGTTCTGAATGATGCTAACGGACGCGCACCCATGTGGAAGAAGAAATCTATATTTTGGGACCTGCCCTATTGGAAAGACCTAGAGGTCCGCTCCGCAATCGACGTGATGCACGTGATGAAGAATCTTTGTGTGACCCTGCTTGGCTTCTTGGGCGTGTATGGGAAGACAAAAGATACACCTGAGGCACGAGAGGACCAGCAACGTATGCACAGAAAAGACGGCATACATCAAGGTCATGCAAGCTACGCTCTTACCAAAGAAGAGAAGGAAATCTTCTTTGAATGCCTGCTCAGTATTAAGGTACCGTCTGGCTTCTCGTCGAATATAAAGGGAATAATAAACATGGCAGAGAAAAAGTTCCAGAACCTAAAGTCTCATGACTGCCACGTGATTATGACGCAACTGCTTCCGGTTGCATTGAGGGGGCTTCTACCGGAAAACGTTCGATTAGCCATTGTGAAGCTATGTGCATTTCTCAATGCAATCTCTCATAAGGTAATCGATCCAGAAATCATACCAAGGTTAGAGAATGATTTCGTGCAATGTCTTGTCAGTTTCGAGTTGGTCTTCCCACCATCCTTCTTCAACATCATGACGCACGTCCTAGTTCACCTATGCGAAGAGATTAACGTTTTGGGTCCTGTATTTCTACACAATATGTCCCCCTTTGAGAGGTTCATGGGAGTCTTAAAGAAATATGTTCATAACCGTGCTAGGCCAGAAGGAAGCATCTCCAAGGGCCGTCAAAATGAGGAGGTCATTGAGTTTTGTATTGACTTTATTCCTGACCTTAAGCCGATTGGTGTTCCTGAATCGCGGCATAAGGGCAGACTGGATGGAAAAGGCACGCTAGGAGGGGAACAAATAATATGTATGGACGGACATTCTCTCACTGAAGCACACTACACAGTTCCACAGAATTCCGCCTTGGTGGCTCCGTATATGGATGAACACAAGAATTTGCTACGCTCCAAACACCCGGAGCGGTCTGATGACTGGATTACACGTGAACAAACCAGGAGTTTCGCCAACTGGTTGCAGACACGTACCATGCATGACACCTCTATTGAAGATGACTTGTACTTGCTGTCCCAGTTACCATCTTCGAATATAATGACTTTCGAAGGGTATGAGATAAATGGTAATACATTTTACACGATCGCCCAAGATAAGAAGAGCACCAACCAAAACAGTGGTGTCCGCTTTGATCCAGAAACCAAGACGGGAAAGGAAACATATTATGGTTATATACAGGACATATGGGAACTTGACTATCGACGTGGTTTGAAGGTCCCTTTGTTTCGGTGCAAATGGGTCAATATGACACGAGGCGGGGTAATGGAAGACCCGCAGTACGGAATGACAACAGTGGATCTCAACAATCTTGCGTATGCAGATGAACCATTCGTCCTAGCCAATGATATGGCACAGGTTTTCTATGTGAAGGACATGTCTACCAAGCCAAGAAAAAGAAAAGATAAGGAAGTGAATGCATCGTACGATGAGCCAAAGCGGCACATAGTTCTTTCTGAGAAGAGAAACATCATGGGAGTGGATGACAAGACAGACAAGTCAGAAGATTATGAAAAGTTTGATGAAATTGCTCCATTCACAGTGAATATTGACCCGAGCATCCCGTTAAATGATGAAGATTTTCCATGGTTACGGTGCAAAGGGACACACACGAAGAAAAAGTTTCACACCCAAAGATCTGGGATGTGATCGGCTTCACTATCATCACTTTCTTCTGTGTTTCACACTCAGAAGGGAATCTCTGTAATAGTTAGGGTATTTAATTATGTGTTTTGGCATTTGTAACGCGAAGAAATTTTATGTGCAAACAAATTCTTTCATGCCTTTACTGATTTTTAAAGTTAAGTTATTCACAAACTAGTGATTCACACTAATTTCAAATAATTCAAAATTTAAACTATTCAAATTTGAAAACTACGGGCACTAACAGAAAGTTTGTAATTTTTTGTACCTAAAGCAAAAATATTCACAAAGAAACTCTAAATACACCAAAAAAACAACTCAAAAATAAATAAAGCCAAAAAAATAAAAAAGCCCGCCTACTAGGCCAATACACCAAAAAAACAACTCAAAAATAAATAAAGCAAAAAAAAATAAAAAAAGCCCGCCTACTAGGACAAAGCGGCCGGCGTACGACTAGAAACCCAACCTGTTGTTGGGCCAGGATGTAGGCCCGCAAAGGCCCAGTAGGCCAACAGGTCAGCACAGAACATGTAGGCCAGTAGGCTTGCTTTGGAGAGGAGCTCGAGAGAGCTACCGCACGGGGGTTTATAAACCAGTGCGGTCGCCCCTCGGCTAGCGAGGTGGGACTAAACTTGCCGCACCGCACCTGCGCCAGCACACCTCCTTTAGTACCGGGTCGTGGCACCAACCGGTACTAAAGGGGGGGGGGCTTTAGTACCGGTTGGAGCCACCACCCGGTATTAAAGGGGGTCGCTTCCCGCCGCTTGGCCTGGCCAAAACAGGCCTTTAGTACCGGTTGGTGGCTCCAACCGGTACTAAAGGCCCCTCCTATATAAACAACACTTACGAAAATTTCAGTTTCTCATCTGCTTCTTCTCCTCTGCACCGTCGCCCGCCGCGCCCCCCGTACGTCTCCATCCCTCGTCGCCGCCCCCGTC
>NC_041380.1:8537581-8541477 GCF_002162155.2 Triticum dicoccoides
GTCCTCGTCGTCATCGCCGCCCCGGCCCGTACGTCCCCGTCCCCGTCAACGCCGCCCCGTCCCTGTCCCCATCGTCTTCATCCACGTCGTCGCCGCGCCCGTCGCCGTCCCCGTCGCCGCCCCCCGTCGCCTCTCGCCTCGCCGGTGAGCGCGCACACACACATACATTTTTTTTGTTTTTTAGTTATACAAATAGTTAGAAATTTTTCTGTTTTTTAGAAATTGTTAGAAATTTTTCTATTTTTTAGAAATAGTTAGAAATGTTAGAATTGTTAGAATAGTTAGAAATGTTAGAATTGTTAGAATAGTTAGAAATGTTAGAATTGTTAGAAATTTTTTCTGTTTTTTAGTTATAGAAATAGTTATAAAAAAGTTAGAATTGTTAGAAATTTTTTCTGTTTTTTAGAAATTGTTAGAAATTTTTCTGTTTTTTAGAAATAGTTAGAAATGTTAGAATTGTTAGAATAGTTAGAATAGTTAGAAATGTTAGAATTGTTAGAAATTTTTCTGTTTTTAGTTATAGAAATAGTTTTAAAAAAGTTAGAATTGTTAGAAATTTTTCTGTTTTTTAGTTATAGAAATAGTTATAAAAAAGTTAGAATTTTTTTCTTTTTTTAGTTCTAGAAATATTAGAAATGTTATAGAAATGTTAGTTATATAGAAATGTTAGAAATTTTAGTTATCAAAATCCAATCATTAAAAAAATGTTACTTTTTGCGGGCATATAGCTACTATTTGTTCTCGACGATGCCCGGCCCGCATCCTCGCCGTCGACCCGTCCGCGACGACGTCTGACTGACCCATGTCCGGGACTGGGCTCCGCCGGGCTGGCACTGGGAGGTGCTGCCTGGAGGGGCGCGCCGCTTGATGAGGAACCCGGCCCCGGGTCCTGTCGTCGACCCTGATCTCATTTGGTGGCGTTCGCGTGGGCCAGTTTCGGTGCAGAGGGAGCCGGCCCCGCCGGAGGTGGTACGTCGCCGTGTCAGGGAGGAGGACGAGCACGTCCATTGCTACATGGTTGCGTTAGAGGGTGGCAGGTTCTCCAATACCTGGCAATTTCTTCAGGGATCTCACTTCAGCTATGATCCTGTGAGGGTTCCTTCTCTTTGGGTGTCCACCGCCCGCGCCGCAGGAACCGCGAGTGTCCTAGATTCTTCTGTAGTATTCGATCTTTATTAGCTACCTAGCCAGTGATGTACTCGATATATAATATTCAAGACGATGTATTCGAGATTATATATTATTCGAGACGATGTATTCGAGATTATATCTATTATTCGAGACGATGTATTCGAGATTATATCTATTATTCGAGACGATGTATTCGAGATTATATCTATTATTCGAGACGATGTATTCGAGATTATATCTATTATTCGAGACGATGTAATTTGAATACTAAATTGTTTTATATTTCTTTTGGCATAGTTAAATAAAAGCTATGGCGGACAATACCAACAGAGAGGGAGAACAGACCATGTTCGATATAATACGCGGGCCAGATGATGATCAGAATGAAGAAGATTATGACGGCTCCGAATTTCTATACAACACCGGAGAGGGTGATATGATATTCGATCGCGACGACCGAATTGATGAAGCCATGATCTACGATTATGACAACACCAGAGAGGTATATATATTTATATAAGCAGGCATCTGGTGATCATCACATGTTTTAAATGAGTTGAAGATATATTAACGAATCGATCTTTCTTCTTTCAGCCATCCGGATCGAGCAAATCTTCAGGCAAAAGGACGAAATGAGGCCCGAACAAAAAGTTGAAGGAGGGCGTAAAGTATAATATCAAGGCAATCAAACCTAATGGCGAACCATTAGTGCCTAAGAAGATTGCGGACAAGTTCGTTCGTCAGTGCGCAGTTCTTGTGAAGGACCAACTCCCGATCTCCCTTCAAGAATGGAGAGAGCCAGCAAAGCCACGTCCAGATCTTACTTTTGTCGACGACAGACAAAAAAGTCTGCTTTGGGATACTCTCATGGAACATTTCACCCTACCAGATCATTTCACAGAAGCAGATGTGCAGAAAGTCAAGGACGCTGCTCTTAGGAAGATGGCGGTTGCATTCAAGAACTACAAGAATCGTGAAATGGACAAGTACGTCAAGGGAGGAAGGAAGACTCCAGTATTCGAGGGAACACTAGAGAATCAAAGTGCTCATTGGGACGATTTCGTGAAATTCAAGGATTCAGAATTATCTAAGGAACGGTCAAGAACAAACAAGGCCAATGCCGCAAAAAAGGATAAGTTCCATAAGCTGGGGCCAGGTGGCTATGCGGTGGGAATGCCTAAGTGGGATAAGTCTGAGAAAGAGATGCTGGATGCAAGTGTCACTCCAGAAACATTGAGCTGGCCCCCAGGTGCAGGACTTGGTTCTATGCGCATGGGGGGGAGTTGGACCCGAAGACAGGCAAAGTTTCCAAGAAGGCATGTCTGCACGGAGCCGAAGATAAGCTACTTGTTGCAATAGAAGAGGCTCGATCCGGGTTGTTCCAGCCCAACAGAGAGAACGACGAGCTTACGCGTGCCCTGGGAAATCCTGAACACCCGGGAAGAACACGAGGCAATGGCGCTATTCCGTGGTATGAGGGGTTTTCGGACTGGAACGCCGACTACAGAACCCATGCGAGAAAGAAGATTGTGGAGGAGAAGAAGAGGAAGATGGAGGAGGAGCAGAGGAAGCTTGACTATGAATGCCTTCAAGGCCTAGAATCAGTGCACGGGGACTTGGCAATCAAATTCCAGCGACAGCAGGAGCAGATCGACTCACTTAGCCAGCAAAGGGGGTCTCAGCAGCTGCAGCAGCTAGCGGATGATCCAGCATTGGATACCATCGCCCATCCATGCCGAGAAGCAGCGTGGGTTCCGCCCCGTTTGACGCAATGCTGGATAGATACCCCGTGGATGACATCGCGGAGAACACTAACTGCGAGCTACACTTCAAAATTAAGAACATATCCTTTAAGGTGGCGGACGGCATTGCTTATACAAATTCCCCCGATGCAACCTTCCATTGCAACCCGATTCCAGCAGGCTATGCTCGTGTCGTAATTGATGAGGTGGTGGACCAATATTCGGGGCTAGAGCTTGACATTCCTGGAGGTGACGAGGAGCACACACTCGGAGATGTCAAACATCGTATCATCCTATGGAGAAAGGATTGCATCATCTTTCGAAGGCCACCAACACCGCGTCACCCGACTCCTCGTCGAAGTCCGCCACCGAGTCAGCAGACTCCCGCTCCTCCAAGTCCACCAACGCGTGAGGCCACTCCTCCTCCTCCAAGTCCGGCAAAGTGTCAGGCCACTCCTCCTCCAAGTCCGACACAGCGTCAGACGTCCACTCCTCCTCCAAGTCCGGCACAACCTCAGGCCACTTCAAGTCCGGCATAGCTTCATGCCACTCCTCCTCGTCCAACTCAGCCCCGTCAGCCGTCTCCGCCGCCTCAGCAATCGCAGAAGAGACACCCCACAGCTATGGTGCGTAGCGGTACGAGTCGAGGTCATAGTACAGGAAGTACGGGCAGAGGCAAGCGATATAAATATGGTCCAAACCTCACTACTCCTCTTCCTGAGAGGGCTTACGACAGGACCGAGGAGCAAACCAGTGCCATAGTGCGGGCAGAAGTCGACGCCCATTTTGGACCGAAACCGCCACCGCCGCCAAGGGAGAAAGTGCATGTGGAAGTAGTTGACCACTTCATTCGTATGGCTCAACCACCAGCTCCTAAGCCTGTTGACATAGACTATGAGCGCCACATCAGGAAGTTACATCGACAACGTCTATAGAAGGAGGCGAGCTCGAGCTCGAGCAAACAACAAGCAGCTGTCAAAAAATGTGGGAAAACCATTGCCCAGCTGGGAGAACAGGCGGCGC
>NC_041380.1:8541886-8543631 GCF_002162155.2 Triticum dicoccoides
AACACGTGACAGTACGCGCGCCCAATTTTATTGTGGGCAAACACTTTACGTTCCCGAGGTGGGCGATGTGGTAATAACCCAGGAGCATATAATGCAGGCTGAAACTCTCAACGTCACTGTTGGACAACTCCTCGAGATCAAGGACATGTCTGTGCTTAAAGAGGGGGAAATAAAACGGAAATATGCCCAGGGCTAACCTTTGGTCAAGCCAGAAGAGGTCAAGAAGCTCCCAACAAGAATGTATGAATTGCATCAATGGTACATGGACATTACCAAGAGATCCGATCGAGAGTCCCTCATGGTGCAAGTCAATCAGGATCATTACTACCATCAGAAACCTGTGACCGTTGAGTATTCTGAACTGTTTCAGTTATACAATCAAGACGCACTCGACAAATCTATCGTCAGTTGCTATTGTCTATAAGTGATTTCTTTCTGTAATTTAAGTCTCAAGCTAGCTGTAGTGATCCTTTTGATCAATCATTACCTGTAATTATCCTCACTATATTCTTTTCTGTGGTATTATGCAGGATGAAGATGTATGAAATGAGAAAAGGTGGACGCTATGGCATTGTGTTCATTGACCCAAACACCGTTAATGAATACACATGGAAATTAAACAATCATCATGAAAAGCAGGTAGAGGACAGCATGCTAGAGTTCTTGAAGCGCCTCACATACAATGAAGATATACTACTTCCTTATAACTTCCAGTGAGTCACACTTTCTTGTACTACAAATTTTCTGTTTTTGCCTACTAGCTAGCTACATGTTTTTGCTTACATATGTCCGCTTAATTAAGAAATGCAAACATGTGTGCATGCAGATTTCACTGGATCTTGTGTATCATTAAAGTTGACGCCGGAACAGTTCAAATACTGGACTCACTACTCAAAGCAAATAGTGACTATAACATCTTGTTTGGGATAGTCAATAGGTAATTTCAATCATTATTAACTATATATCACGGCGTATTTAGTTCGTCATTTCATGATATGAACTATTTAATAACCCCTTTATTCATTTTCTTTGTCGGCGGGCAGGGCTTGGGCAAGGTTCATCAGCGTCACGGAAGGCGAATGGAAACGACAGCTGAAATGGTTTCGACCCAAGGTAAGTAATTAAGTAATACTAGCTAGCTAGCTAGCTACCATCTCTTTAATTATCATGCTTGATTAATTATTATCTGATCAAATTAAATTCCATTCTCGTAATAAAGGCCCTGAAGCAGGCACAGGGGACTAATCTGTGTGCATTCTGCGTTTGCGAGAACATTCACATGATGGCGTCCGAAAGAAGCAGATCTCAAAGACAGGAATGGGTACGCTTGTCAGAACACTATTCACAATTTTTACACCATTATCGATATCTAGTCACACAACTAATACACATGCATATTGATCTCCTTCTTAACAGTTCAAAGAGGTCCGGGACAAGCTTCTAGAAACGGAGCGCGTAGAAGCACTTCAAGAGGAAATAGTGGGATTTTTGCTCGACCAGGTCATAAATCCGAATGGAGAATACTATTACCCGCTACCGCCCCCATCGACCAGGTCATGAACCACTTCCAATTGTCATCGTGCTCCGAAGGCACCAATTAGGCTAATGCCACTGGCTCCGAAGGCAACATGCATATGTACGAGAAATTGTATATAGCTATACATGTGTGTATGTGTGAATTAATATGGTGGTTCGTGAGACATTGATGATATATATATGATTGGTTCTACTAGAAATTCTATTTA